>NC_080645.1:2757500-3115000 GCF_027579445.1 Ammospiza nelsoni
GATAGCCCTGACAGGCCTCCTGGGCTGACACCCGCCAATCTCACCTCCTCCTTGGGTGTAAATTTGATTTTCAGATTCTGGCACCTTCCTGGATCAAGGGTTCCTTTGGAGGGCTTCACTTCAAAGGGGCAGGGCTCATACTCCAGCGCCTGCTGCTTCTGACGAACGGCTGGTGTCATGTATTTGCAGTGATTGGTCTGGGCACAGAAACCAATTATGTGAGGTCTCCTCATGCTCTGAGACACTGACATGGTGCTGAGAGCACCCACAGCCAAACCAAGTGTGGACCCCATAGCCTACAGCAGGAGGGAAAACCTCACCCAGGGCAGGCAGATAGGGAACTACTGTCCTCAGAGGAGGAGGAGGAATGGGTGAAGATGGCAGAAAAGCAAAGCATCTGCTAATGGAACAGGTCCAGGCAAACCAGCCTTGATCTAGACCCTCAGAAGCTTCCTCAAACACGCTGTAGACCCAAGTGCTCAGGCAGCCACAGGAGCAGAAAGGGCAAGAGTCACAAAGAAAACCCAACCAAGAAGTTTTGTGTTCAATGTTGCCTGGGCTTTACCTTCTGAACAGGCTTGATGGACCATTTGCAGGGTACTCGGAACCAGTTGTAGAGGTGGACTGTCTCAACCTTGTACTGCCCAACAACGACAGCAGAGTAGTGCACAATGTTCTTGGACAGTTCGATTGACAACTCAGACACAGTGGCATGAAGACGGATGTTATATGTGGGGCCTTTTGTCACCTGGAGAAGGACAGAGAATTCAGCGGAGGGTGCAGGTGACATCTGCTGCTGTGCCCAGCCTGCTGCCTGCCCCAAGAGCTGTGGTACCTCTATGGGCAGCACCACATCCACATCACCCCGTGGCCGCCGGGCACTTTCAAAGCGCACGTCAAATGTCTTGATGTAGCTGTGGGGCAGGCCCTCCACCGTGTTCAGGTCCACGCTGAAACCTTGAAGAGACAAACACAAAGCAGCTGAGATACACCAGAAATACAAAATGTGTCATAAGCACATTTAGGTCTTACAGGTGTCCTAGCTGAGAGGTCTGGCAAAAGCACCATGCCCTGCTGTGACCTGGACAAAAACTTCAGAGTGCACCTGAACACCCTTCAGACACAGCGAGCCACTGTGTGATGGAAGGGCAGCCTTGCCTCAAGGTCTCTTTTGGAAACCTCTTTTGATCCACCAGAGGATCTCACAGGCTGCTTCCTCAAAAAAGGCTGAATACAAGTCCTGCGATAGTGTGAACTTCAAACAAAGCACTTCAAAAACACAGCAGACCCCACTGGTTGGCAAAGTAAGCCCATAGAGTGCCCAAAGAAACTCGATGCCCATGGGAGCCAAGGGTGGAAGATGCTGAGAGGTGACCAGGGTGATGGTCACCATTGGCCCCTGCACTGAAGCGTTAGGGCAGTCACAGGCAGGCCAAATCCCTGGGCATGGCTGGCCAGGAGAGTTCTGCCTCTAAAGCTCTCAGCAGAGGCACTGAGAAGAAAAAGCTCAGAAACCTCCCCAGGTTCAATGGCTTAAGCTAATCTGTCTGAGACACCTCCTCCAAGCCCATAGGAAGTGTCTCCAGCACTGCTTACCTGTGTTCTCCAGGACAGATACATGGATCTGGAAGGACACTGGGATCTGCCCATGGTTGGTGATCTCCAGAGTGCTTCTCTCAGTGAAACCCTTACGGACAGTGCCCATGTCCAGGACATACTCGGGCAGCTCAACTCTGCAAGGAAGATTAAGGACAGTCCTTAAACCACAGCCTGGCTACACATCCAAGTGGATGGAGGATACAAATACAGTGGCTGTTTCTTTATTCACTGCTGTAAAAACTCAGCTCAAGCCCATGAAACCCATGGCCTAACCACCTGGCAATGACTTTGGGAAGTCAGGAGAAGTGCAGCTCCTAGGTTTTTTCAGCTACTAATGGTACCTGAAAATAAGTTTAAAATGGACACTGGCCACAGCTCCTCTGCCATGAAAACCCAGTGTAAGTGAGTATACTAGGTCTCCACCAGTCTCAATGAAACTGCTTAGCCTGGTGTACAGCCTGAGCCTGAAATTGCTTTGGGGCCTAGTAACAAGATTTGCCTGCACAGGAAATCTTCATTGCTCTGCAACCAGACCACACGATCTGTTCTGCAGAGCATCTCCTTCCTGAATTGAAGCTCCCGTGCTTGTGCTGCATCATGATGGTGCAAAGGGATGGACCAAGTCACCTAGATAAGCCCTGCCACCCCACCAGGGTTCAAGCCATCTGATGTTGGGTTTTAAAGGGTTTGCTGACACGTGCAGTTCCCTTCTCCTTTTGTTCAGTATCACAGCTGCACAGCTGTTAGTTGGAAGCAAGACCTCAGCTGGGAGTTGTCTCTTTCAGAGCTAGGCAGCAGGGACAGAATCTATGCTGTCTGGAAGGGCTAGAAGGTCTGCACTGGGTCCCCCAGCTCTAGGGACAGAACCCCACACCTGTGGGGAGCTGAGCAGTGCAAAGCTCAGCGTGGTGCTGGGGAAGGGAGGACACTCTGCTGCTCACATGCAGCATGTCACAGCCACCAGGACCAGACCCCTTCTGGAGTCCAGGCTGTTCCCAGCTCTGCAGACACAGGGAGCTCTCAGGAGAAGGGGACATGGCTGGGTGTTCCCACCCAGGGGCACCTGGAGATGGGGATGGGAGTCCCTACTCACTTGACAAGGCTCTGGCACAGCTCCTTGTCAGGGAAGCTGCTCGTCGGGGGTAGGGACATGAACTGTTCCTGCAGCTCCACAGCAGCCTTCGCTACCAGGTTCCTCACCATGTTTAACTGCAACTGAGTGTTTGTCTGAGGAAAGGGAAGACGGGCTGTTTAGCAAAGGTCCTTCCCATGGTTTACACCTGAGAAAGGATCCCAGCCCACTCTTGTTGGGAGGGGGTGTGGGGTCCTCCTGTCGGGCTGCTCAGTGCCTGTGACACCTCCTGCTCTCTTAGCCAGGACCTCATCTCCAGGGAAGTAACTCCAGCATCTTTGCCTGCCCAGACACTGTTAGCAAAGATGATCTGGCCAGGCAGACAGACAAGCCAGGAACCTTCCAGAGCTCCAGATACTTGCCTGCCCCCAGCCGGTACCAAGGCAGCTTGGACAAAAACTGTCTTGAAAGGGGGACCAAGCTGGTGCCTATTGGAGATGAGCCCTGCCAGCACAGCCCCTGGGCACAATCAGGCAGCTGCTGTTAAGATCTGTAAATCTGGCAGGGCTTGGGCTGGGACCAACAAACTCCCCAGCAATGATCTGCATCTCCTTCAAAGCACCATCAACTCCATCCCTGGAGCATGGCCTTCAGGATCTCTCCCTGGGGTAGGCAGGAAGCTGGTGCAGCCCCAGAGGAGACCATGACCAGCGTGGCAGCCCTAGGGGCAATGCTGAGGTGACACAAGGTTGTCAGTGGGCAGGGAGGTCCCGGGTGCCATCAGGGCAGCAGGAGCTGCTGTGTGCTGCAAGGGGCTCAGGTGACATGGGAGGTGGCCTGTGCCAAACGGGGCTGCAGCTGTTCTTACTGCAGTGCCAGAGGCAATCACGCTGGGCTGCAGGTCCCGAGTCTTCGGAATCAGACTCTTTGGAGTCTGAGCTTCTGCGGTCTGAGACTTCAAGGTCTCAGTCTTCAGGCTCTGAGTCTTCTTCCGAGCACCTGATTTACTCTTCTGACTGTGTTGTTGCAGCGGTTTTACGGGCTGTGTCAGAGGCTTCTCATGTGTTTCATCTCCTGAAGGAAGAAAACATCCACAAAGAGAAGTGTGAGCAAAGTGCTAGTCCCACTGAAGCTGGGAAGTCCCTACTTCACAACACTGGTTTCTTCCAGAAAGAAATCCCTCAAGCCATCTAAGGAAAGTGGATGCTGCTGCTCCTCTCTGAATTCTCATGTTCGCTCCCACCCACCTCCCTTGCCACTGAGGAGCAGCTCATCCCCTGCAATGTCACACAAACCCAACCCTGCCACAAGCCCTGCCAGCCTCTCTTACAGCTTTCCCAAGCCTTTCACTCTAGCCATCATCCTTCAGGACCCTGCCAGATGAGCTGGCAGGCTCTGCAGGTTGGTTCCTGGGACAAAGCCCACATGGGATGCTCTGCTCAAGACTCATGAAGCAACCAGGGGGCTTGAGTTGGTCTGGGAGTCCTGCAACCCTCCAGGCTTGGTGGAGGTTGGGATGAGCTGCCCTATGGGCCTATGGTAGGGAACAAAACCAGAGGGGTCCTTCCTGGGGGCAGACAGACAGTGCCCACCTTTGATGTTCCAGGGCAGGTTCAAAGTGATCATGGGAAAGGATGCTTCTCCTTTCAGGCAGATCTTTTCTGGTTCCAGGTCACCCACTTTAAGATGGTAAGTCCTGCTGAAGGCTCCTGGTAATCCTGGCATGTAAGAGAATTCCAGCACTTGCTTCTCGCCAGGTGCAATGGAGCCCTGCATGGACAGGAGAGGAGGGAGGGAATGCATCAGAGTGTTTGATGGGGATGGCTCAGGGGACAGACAGGCTGAGCAGACAGGTTCTCATCTAGAAGAAACCATCAGATCACATCACCTTAGTGATAAACATATTACAGTATTGGCTTTCACAACTGTTAGAGTAAATACTATGTGTTTTATAATGTTGACTTTTGTAAAAGAAGTTTTGCTAAAGTTTAGAGTTCTTTTAATGCAAATGTTGTGTTGTGATACCAATGTTGGTGAAGAGTTGTTGTAGTATTAACACTTAACCAATGAAGGAATGGAAACCTGTTGAATGTGTAAAAAAGTTAACAAATGACCAGGACTAGGACAACTGCACATACTCCAAAAAGATGAGACGGAGGAGGAACTATGTTAAATTATCTCAATATGTATAAGCATTTGTAGATATGGCTGATGCAATACCCAGGGTATATCAGGGCTGTTGCTGTGCTGACTGGTCTGTGCCTCTGGCTAAGCACCCAAGCCAAGCACCTAGTGCTGTTACTTCTGCTTTGTTGACTTTGTCCCCTTTGTCTCTTACTAAATTTTCTTTAAATTTTAACTGAGGAGTGGCCTTCATTTTTCACACCTTCTACCTTCCTTGTGCCCAAAGAGTCGAGCCTCTGACCCCGGGGTGCAGTGTGTCCTCCCCAGGGCTCATAAGGCTGCAGCCCCAGCACAGCTCTGCTGCTGATGGGGTTTGCCCTCTGCCAGCAAGCGCCTGCCTCGTCAAAAAAAAGGCTCTTGTGTTGCCGCTGTGGAAGGGAAATGCCTGCACTGAGCAGGGCCAGCAGCTCCTCTCATCCCTTGCAGGAGGCAGCCATGAAGAAATGGAAAGCCAATCGGCTTCCTCTTCCCACTGCAAGGAGGGACAAAGGCAGGAGCGCTGCTTCGGCTCAAAGACATCCATCCAGACAGGACTGAGAAGCTTGGACAGTGGTGGGATGCTGCAGATTTTTCTCCAGCTCTTCCAGCCCCGCTGCTCCCTGGCCCCCTCACTGCCCCACAAAGGCGCTGCACAGCAACAAAGCTGGAAGAGGCAGGGAGCAGCAAGGCTACTAAGGGATATGTGATCACACAGCCTGGGTAAGGTGACCCTCAGAAACGCTCCAGTGCCAGCACAGCCTGAGATCTCAGCCGTCGGGGTCCCCAGAGTGACTGTGAGCAACCAATTAAATTTTAAGTTATGCCACAACATATGTTATAAATCCACTTTCTGACATGGGGTGAAAAATTACTATAGAGGCTGTAGACGTGCTGGGAGCCTTAACACATCGCACGCGTAAAGGAGGTCGTTAGGAGAAAATGCAGACAGGCTCTGTGTCTGGGGGGCTGCAAGAGATTTCCCCCTTGGAGGCAAGCAGACCCCGAAGCCCGGGAAAATTTTGCCCGTCTGACCAACAGTCTTCCTAAAAGGGCTGAGTTACGGGAGGAATCTTAGCATATACAAGCAGTTAACACTGCCAGGTTTTCCCCGCCATTTTTGTTTTTTGTTGGGCTTAGATCACCCGGAGGGTCCGGCTCCCTGCAGAGCCACTTCTTCCCTGTCTGTCTACGCTGCTGTTGCCTCTTCCCCGCTCGCCACGGCAACCCAGTGCTCCTCTGCTTCCCCGAGGGAGCAGCCGCCGTGTCCCGAAGGGACAAACCGCGGCTGCTGAGCCCGGTCCGGCCCGGCCGCAGCCCGCGGGACAGCCAGCCCTGCTGCCGGCCATGGAGCCGGGCCCGGTGCCGGCCATGGAGCCGGGCCCTGCTGCCCGCCCATGGAGCCGGGCCCTGCTGCCGGCCATGGAGCCGGGCCCTGCTGCCGGCGAATCCAGCCCGGCCCCGCTGCCGCCCGATCCAGCCCGGCCCCGCTGCCCGCCCATGGAGCCCGGCCCGGTGCCGCCCGATGGAGCCGGGCCCCGCTGCCGGCAGATCCAGCCCGGCCCCGCTGCCGGCAGATCCAGCCCGGCCCCGCTGCCGGCCCATGGAGCCGGGCCCCGCTGCCGGCAGATCCAGCCCGGCCCCGCTGCCGGCAGATCCAGCCCGGCCCCGCTGCCGGCAGATCCAGCCCGGCCCCGCTGCCGGCAGATCCA
This sequence comes from Ammospiza nelsoni, assembly GCF_027579445.1. Taxonomy (NCBI): domain Eukaryota; kingdom Metazoa; phylum Chordata; class Aves; order Passeriformes; family Passerellidae; genus Ammospiza; species Ammospiza nelsoni. The sequence continues at coordinate 2,764,044 of NC_080645.1, forward strand.
GCCCGGCCCCGCTGCCGGCAGATCCAGCCCGGCCCCGCTGCCGGCAGATCCAGCCCGGCCCCGCTGCCGGCAGATCCAGCCCGGCCCCGCTGCCGGCAGATCCAGCCCGGCCCCGCTGCCGGCCCATGGAGCCGGGCCCCGCTGCCGGCCCATGGAGCCGGGCCCCGCTGCCGGCAGATCCAGCCCGGCCCCGCTGCCGCCCGATCCAGCCCCTCACGCCGCGGCGGGCACGCACGCTGGTACGGTTGGCAGCACTTGCTCCATCTGCCGAGCAGGACCCGACACAGCGCCTCAGGGCTCTAGCAGTGACGCTCTGTCCCCGTCCTCTCTTTGCTCTGTCCGGTTCTTATTTTCTCTCTCACTCTTTTCTGTCCCCTTCTGGTCGGGACCATACCCTTTCTTTATCAAGAAACAGTTTTCAGATACAAGGCTGCGTTTGCGCCTTATTTTCATCCGAGAAATCTATCAAAAAGAATTCTCCTCTACTCCCCTTATAGCAGGACAGACAGCGACCAACACACCTGTGCCTCCCGCCGGTGTCGCCTCTGACAGCAGAGCCACCCACCAGCCAAGGCCATTGGGAAGTCTATCAGGTGAGCACTTGTTTGACCTTCTCTGCCCCCGGCAGAAATGGATTACAGCTCTGTCTCTCTCATGGCTGGGTTTGGGGGTTTCCCCTCCGACTTCCCCCGCCCCAGCTTTTTTCCTTTTAAAATTCTCCTGGGCTACCTGACACAGGGCTGGGCTCAGTCACTTGTGCTACTTACAGTGGTGGGGTTGACCAGAAACACACCAGGCAGACGCTGGTCTGCAGGGCTAGGGTTTAGCACCCAGTTGAATTTCATCTTGCCGGTGTTCTCCAGGGTGACATTGCTGTGATGAATTTCATTAAACAGCTGGAGAGAAGGCACAAGAGAGGGAAGTTACAGACCCAGGCCTGCTGCTGGGAATCCCCTTCCTCTCTCCTGGGTTTGAAAGCAGACACATCATGGGAGCAGGGACCAGGGAGGAGACAGGGGCACTTGGGAACCGGGGAACCCCCAGGCACAGGGCACCTGCACAGCACCAGGGAGCTCTGGCAGCACACAGAGCTGTGGTAACAACCACGTGAGGGCCAGGAATGAATGAACCAGGGGACACAGGCCCTCCTCTGCCCTCTGAGGGGTCACCAACAGCCAGGAGAAACAGAGACAGCACTGAGGCATTCCAGAAGAAAAGACACCTGCATGCAAGTATTGGCAAGCGACATGGATGCAACAAGGGAGTCACCCAGGGCAACACAGACAGGGCCAGCAGTTGGAAATATCTGTGGGCTTTCAATTGAAAAAGAGTGAAGTGGGGATTATTCTGGGACATTCTCTCCAAATATAGTGACTGAAAGCCTAACTTTTTCCCTTGATTATTGTGTGGATTAAGCAAGAGCTTTAGACAAGAGCATCTCCTTGGAGGTCAGGCTTTAGGAGTGGACCAGCAGAGGGATGTCTCAGGGACACACCCCTCAGAGCATCCCCACTGGGCCCCTGCCTGCCCCAGGAGGCAGTGTTAGGTACCCTGAAAAAGAGGCATTCCCAGCATTGTGGAGAGGGTTGGAGATGGCCATTTTAAAGCAGCTTGGATGCCAGATGTGTCCCTCAAAGGTTGGACTTCCAAGCCCCAGAGCCAACAAAGGGGCTGGGAAGGGCAGGGAGCCCTGGAGCGAGGTGGGCAGGAAGCCACCAAGGCAAGGAGCTGTGGCAGGGATGTGTGTGGTACCTGAGAGCCACAGTAGGTCTCCCGGGGGCTCACGGAGTAGCTGATGCATGAGGCCTCCCCAGTCAGCATCACCTCGTAGGTGGGGCCTCCCTCCACGTAGCACAGCGCCGTGACATAGGAGATGGTGTTGAACTGGCTACAGAAGGTGAAGGAGACCTGCTGGCTCTCTCCTGGCTGCAGCACACCTGACAGTGGCAGGATACTGAAAACCTGAAGGACAGGAGAGATTGAGGTGTTGCGCATGGAAATGGATGCAAAGAGCATCTTGGAGCAAAGTGCAGCTGTACCTGGAGGGGCCTATTCCACAAACACTGCCAGAATCACCCTCATCTCATCCTGCATCCATGCCATTGACCAGTGCAGGGACCATGGGGAAAATCTTCTCCCATACTCACAGATCAATGCATTAATTAATACACTAAATTAAAGTAAATGTCTCCTGGCAGTAGAAATTCTCTCTGATGCACAACTTGTCTTTAAAAAGCATTTCTTACTGCTTTTAGCAAAGGTGGACACTCAGAGTGAGAGCTCTTGGAGCTCAGGGAGTCAGAGAAGAGCTCCAGCCCAGCTCATCTGACTCCTGAGGCCTTTCCCCTTTCTCTCTGATGTATATGGTGCGTTCTCAAGGTGCCTCAGCAAAAGCTCCTGCAAAAATTTCCTATGAGATGAGGTCTAGGGGGAGCAGTGCCCTCCATAGGTGCTGCACAGCATCCTTGGGCAGCCCTACAAGGTGTCCTGCACGGCCTCTCCAACTACCAGCTGCTCCAGCAGCACTTGGTGATGGGCCTGCAGGGATGGGAGGCCCCTCTGTGGCCAATGCTGAGGGCCCCCAGTGGCACTGGGAGCTGCAGCCCTGCTTGCCACACTGACAGTGTGCAAGTGAGACAGATTCCCTCTTACCTCCTCCGTGGCCACGGGAGTGTGCAGTACATCCCTGGGAGGCATGGTTCCCACCAACTCTAGTGGGCTGTAATACCGTGGCACCTGAAAGACAAGCCATTTTCTATGCTGGGAGGAAGAGACAGCTACTTTGCAAAGTCCCACTTTGTAAGACAGCTTCAGGGCCAGCAGTGCAATAGCAGCTCTCTAGTGAAAGCAGGGACCTGGAAACAGGGAGTCTGGCTGGGTTGGGAAGAGGCTCCATGGAGATCAGGATCATCCCAGCTTGTCTGGGAGGGAAGCTGGAGGTGTTACCATGATGATGCAGAGAAAATCGTCATCTTACATTGGGAAGGAAACAAGGCAAAAAATCCCACACTCAACACAGATCTGTAGGATCTGAGCCAGCTTCTCCAAGGAAAACTCTCCTATTTCTCCCTCCCCCTCAGCCCATGTCCAGCCACTGGCCCTGCTGCCCAGCCCACTGTCAGGGCACAGCACAGCAGGGCAGCAAAAAGAGAGGTCAGCAGCACAAGCATGACCTGGTGCTGGCAGGCTGGGGAGGCAACACAAGCACTAGGTGTACAAGAAAATCTACCTCTGCTACTGAAGAGTGGGCAGAATCCTGCGATTCTTGCAGGGCTGTGGCTGTCTCCTGCACACTTCTAAACCTGAGGCGTCTCCTGAGAGATGACGCGGAAGGCAAACTGGTTCTCCTCTCCTTGGGTGGTCGGGGTCTGAATTTAGCTGAGCTAAGCTCGTATCTGGAATATAACATAACTATGAACAGGGAGCTGCAGTGGGAGGGAGGGAGGGACAGCTGCACGAGCAGCTCCTGGCCAGGATGCAGCCCCTGGCTGGGTGCTGGCTCGTTGAACTGAGAAATGGTTTGATCCAGCCCTTCCCAATCCAGGCTGGGGCAGGTCTGTTCTAAAGGCAGCCCAGGGATGGCACTGAGGTGCTGCAGCAGCTGCAACTGCTCGCATTGAGCAATTACAGAGGACAGGCATTTACACCTGGTGGGGATGCAAAAAGCACAGTGGGAGTGGAAAAGACAGAAAAGGCAGCAAAAAGGTGAGATTTGAGGCACCAAGGGGTAGAGCCGGCCACTGATGAGCCAGCACAGCCCCCACCCCCAGTGCCCAACACCAGAAACTGCATCTCTACCTGGGGGACTTGGTTGACATTTTCCAACACTCCCAGGTGACTCAGGTCACATCCCCCACTTTTAATTGAAGCAGGTGCTCAGGGTAACTCTGCTTGTGTTTCTAATGCCACGTGAGGGACACAGTCAAACCGTGCCTGCCTGTCACCCTGCTGAGCTGCAAGTGCTCCCCACAGTCAAACATGACCTGGGTGCTCCATTCCCAGACAAGGGCCTGTAATGACCTGCTCCCCAAAGAATCACTGCCTTCAGCTTTGTAGCTTGTTATCTAAGGCTAGGTTTAATTTCTGGATGAGGTGCTCTCTCATTATAACCCTCAAGAGATCCCTAATCATCTATTCCACTGTCTTTAGTTTTAATGAATGGTTTGAGGCAACTTCCCAGGACCATGGTGCCCAGAGAATGACATTTTTCACTCTAAAGTAGAAACTCTCTGGAAGGCAGGGATAGGAGATGATGTGACGAACGAGTCCTGCTGCCAAGCACTACAGAACCCATAAGGGAAATGTTGCAGCGAGGAGAAATCAAAATGAGTAACAAGTGTCACAAAAAAAAGGAGTGAAGAATCGAAGATGTCCACTGAAAGCTGACCCCTGGGAAAGAAATCATCCTGGCAGTAAAGGAGTTGTCTCAGAAAAGAAGGAAAGGGAAGGCTGTTCAGCTGGCTGTTCAGCATCAGCCCAGGCACTAAGTAGCTCTTTGGCTGGTGTTGGGACCTTCTGGGCATCCTCCAGCACAGTGCCAGGGAGGAAGGCAAGGAGCAGAGAGCAGCTCCTGCAGAGAGGACCCATCCCAAAGCAGAGGGGCCAGAAAGGCCTCCAGCAGCACTGTGGGATCTGGGACTGGGAGCCTTTCATCAAGGTGGACATGGTCTCAGGCCACAGAGGTCTGAGAAAGCAGCTTTCACCCCAGCTTTCCTTCCCAGGGGAAACCACTCGGGGGGCTATGCAGCATCAAACTGGTGGAAAACCTATTCCCTGAGCACCCAGCCTGAGCACAGCTGGTCGGTGTTATTTGCACCAGAAAAAGTCAGAAGTACTTTGTTCTTTGCCAAGTACAAACAGGACACCAGCAAGAAGAGCTTCAAGGAGAGGGCAAAGGTGCACATACCTCAACCTGTAAACCTGGCTCTTGGAATGGAATGACCAGTGGTACTGGACGGGCAGTGGGCTACAGTTGGTTATCTTCAGAGAACGCACTTCTTCAGTGCCAGCCACAATGCAGCCAAACTCCAGGGATCTGGACTGCATTTGGAGATTTGGGAAGTGCACTTCTCCCCGAAGGATGATACGCTCCACAAGAGGATGGCCCCTGACCATGTCTATCTTCAGAAGCTTCTCTGTTTTCCAGCTCTTAAAATCCAGTTTATAAGCTGGGTCGAATGCGATGTAGAGATGGCAGGTCTCCCCTACACCCACTCTCACAGGCTGCAAGGAGATGAGCAGTAATTAATCACCTGTGGGATGATGTCCCAAGGTCTGACAGCAGCAAACAGTAAATGCTCAAAGTGAGCCCAGCATGGGCTCCTCAGTTCATGGTTCATCTCTCTACAGCAGGGGTCTGACTGCAGGCACCACAGGCCAGTCCAGGATCCCTCAGGCTCCCGTTGCTGTGCTCAGCCCCAATCCAAGGGGGTGGCTGCTGGAGAGCTGGCATGCTTTCCAGGAGACACCTCTACTGCATGGCTTGCCCAGACCAAGCTGCCTGCTCCCTTCTCCCTGTGCCTTATTAAAGCCAGGATGGATCTTCTCAATTCAGATACTATTTTGATTCTTTCAGCAGCTCTGCTGATGCAGCTCAGGCCAGCCCACTGCTGATGCTACAGAATAAACTTCTTGACTCAAGGAGCTCCCAAGAGAAAGGCACCACAACATCCCTCCTCTCCAGACCCCACTGGAGGAGTCCAGGGCTGCTCACCTGGCCATCTGGGAGGGGCTGCTTCTCCTTATCACAGACCTGGAACGGCTGCTCCAAGCCCAGCATAAGGTCCAGTGGCAGCAGGCAGGTGTTTTTTATAGCCAAAGGCTGGTACTGCAGCCTCAGGACATCACTGGGTTTCTATGGAAACAGGAGAGAAGGAAAACCAGCCTCAACTAGCCATAGCCGTCCTTCTCCTTCTGCTGCATCTCACATTCTTCAGCCCAGAAGTGCATACATCTCTATTTACCCTTTCTATTTGTTTCTACCCTTCCAGGAGGTTTTTCCTGACAGCAGATGCTTTTCATGTTTAGAAACCACAGCATCATCTGGGGAACAGGGAAACACACCCATGTACAGATGAGGGAATAGGCCCCTGAGCAGAGGTGGCTGCTTGAACAAGATCTAAAGCAGAAAGTGAATCCAGGCCATTCATCTCCAGTTTTGTCTTTCTGTTGGGCAAAACAGCACTAGAGGATCTTCACTCACAGACAGTCATTTCTCACAACCTTATTGGCTCTAGCAGCCTCACAAAAGCCCGGGCTCTTCCTTCCTGTCTGTGCATTGTGCTGGGCTTCCTGCGTGGTTCAGAGAAACCAGAGGCTTTGGGAAGCTGGTTCTGGAGGTACTGGTATCAAACAGGTGCTGTGCCATAGTATGCCATAAATCAGTTTGTGTGTGTGTCATTGAGCAGAACCCAGGCAGAATCAGGGAGAGCTGAAAAGCTCCTAAATTACATCTGAACTGCCTGTTCCAGGGGGGGATTCTGTACTTCAGTGGAAGCCTGGGAAACCAGAGGAGAGGCCTGAAACTACAGAAACCAAAGGATGAAAGATCTTCTCTTTTTTAGACAACTTGCAGGAGAGGGAAAGGTGATGCTGGAGTTGGGATCCAGAGACTAAAGGGCACCTGCTCTGCCTCAGTGTCATCACTGCAGTTGCAGGATGCCTGGGGGTCCTTTGAAGACTTAGGGAAATGCACAGAGCTGTACTATATAACTATACCATAAAGCATTCATGCCAATAGCAGAGAAGGCAAAGAGACATAGAAGGTGATGGGTTTTTCCTTGTCAGCCTGAGGAATTCACAGGAATCTCCATTTTTCCCAGCTTCCCTACAGTATCGGTGCACAGACATCACCATGCCTTGGAGCATCCTCCAAAACCTCTCTTTACAGTGAGCAGAGAAATTGGCATTTCTCTGGAAGTGGCCATGATCCCCCTTGGCAGTGCAGCTGTAACTGCAGTTTTACTTTGGGGAAATTAAATACCAGTCTCATCCCTAAAAGCATCTTCACTCACTTTACAGAGTGCCTCAGGAAGGGTAAAGAGGGGCTTTAACCCAAGCACACACCCCCCTCAGCCATGCTGTTAAATGCCAGCATGCAATCCAGACTTACCTTGGTCACCTGGAAAGAGAAGTGTCTGGCTGACAATTCTATAGAAGGGTGAATAAATTTGCAGGTAATGACTGTCTCCATTATCTTCTCAGTCCTGCTGGTTGCCATACTGACAGCTTCACACATCACATAATCCTGCACCTCCTGCGTGCAAGAGTCACTTGTCACCAGTGGGTGGTGGCAGAGCATCCAGCAAATGCCCTCCACTGGCTCAGCACCCGCCACCCACCACAGGCTCTATAATTGCCACAGAGTTATGGTCACTGCCCCCTTTTCTTCCAGTGATGCAGCTTATTTATTTTGTGCTCAATTGTCGGTAACACTGCACCCCAATACCCACAAAAGGCACTTGTGAGATAACTCCCTCCCTTCACAAGGCTTTTGTTTTACTCCATGCTTACCCCAGATAAATCACTTGGCACTTGTTTAATTCACTTTCTTTTTGGGCTTTTAGACTAAGTGTAACTTATTTCTCTGCCCTTCTTTTCTGACTCAGCATGCAGCACTGTTTGCCCAAAAAGAGCAATATTTCCTTCCACTGCTGCTTTGGGATCAGCACTGGGTTTTGGTAGCTGTGGAATCACAATAAAGCCTTAGCTGGTCTGATGGTGGCCAGCAAGGAAAGCAACTGGTGCTGCCACAGAAACATGTGGTCTTACATCAGCTTCTTAAAGGCCTCTGCTCAGTTCCCCAGGGAAATGTGAAGGGAACAAGCCCAGGGGAGGGGATCTGATGGTGGCCCAGGCTCAGCCCACGGTGGGGACCTCACCTGTGCGATGCTGGAGAAGCCTCGCAGCACCATGTCCTCAGACCGGCCTGGCTGCAGGTCCATCGACAGCGGCTCCAGCCCAAACAAAGGCTCGGCACGTTTGGGGCTCTGGGAATCATCCTTGGGGCTGCTGAGGGCTGAGACACTCTGGCCCTCCTGCTCAGATGGGCTGTAGCATTCCACTCTCCAGAAGAGCCGATGGAAATGGTGGCCCCTGTTTGTTACTTTGAACTGACGAATACAGGGCACCAGGCTGGAATAGAAGGCAGGATGGAAAATAGTATGGGAGTTGCTTTTTCCCTGGTCATCAGATTGCTCCCAGTGAGCAACCTGAGGTGTTAATTGCTTGGAGACTGTCTACATTTCCAGTTCCTAATGTGGACCGGAAATAGTGTCTGATAAGGTGCCCTTTTGACATCGTTATTTCAAAGGGAAATATGTTTATAATGGTAATGTAACATTTGCCAGGTGAGGCTAACAGGAGGTGGTGTTTTCCTCCAAGATGTTTGTTCTGGGTTGATTCATACTGTTACTGTCTTTTGTAATAATCTGTGCCTGAAACTGTTACTGAATCTTTGAGATCCTGCACTGGGGGACATTGTGTGGGGGGGTATGATTGCAGACATTTCTAAAAGCCAGCTCGGAGGCAGTTTCTGGATGATCCCAGCAAGCTGGTAAAAAGTGTCTGCCTGCTCCAGGAGAGGACACCAGGGGTGCAGAGCCTCTCTCATTCGTAGTAGCTTTGGTTTTGCACTGCTAGCCAAACTTGTAGAAACTTCATTTTGCATTAGAAACTGTTTGGAAGTGAACTTTGCAAACTCTGCTGGCAGTGAAAAATCGAGTGAGGTGCTGGGCAGAGCAGGGCAGCAGCAGAGCCCACGAACAGCACGAGGAAGCGGCGGCAGCAGCCGTGCGGACCCCACACAAACCAGAGTTTCCATCTGCCTCTGGAACTGCTCTGTGCGCTCCTGCCTTGCCCGTGGGGGTTGTCACCCTCCTGTCTCGTTGTTCCCAGGGCCCCTGCTTGCCATTTTGGAAGGGAAGGGTGTGATGCCATCTTCCCTTGGTCCCTCAGCCACAGGGAGGGACTGCCTCATCTGGACACCATTTCAGGAACCTTTTGTTCTGGGGGAGCCTGTGAGATCATTACTTGGTCAAGTGAGGACATCAATGTATCAGAGCTAAAGACAATTCAATGGCAATTTAGCAACTGGTTTCCCTGTCAGTGGCTTTTGAGGGTGTCTAACAACTCTCAACTGGCCATCACATGCTTCTAAAAGAATCTCTGCCTTCAGGGAAGGAGTCAGGGCTTTCAACACTGAAGAAGACCTTGCCTGAAGGACTACAGCAAAACTGCTCCTTGTTGAGACAGGAGGAGGAGAGGTGCGAGTGGAGAGATCTCCTACCTGAATTGGTATCCCAGGTTGAGCTCTGGGCTGAATGGCTTGTCTATGACAATTGTGGTGCCAGTGCCCAAAGCCACCAGCCCGAAGGCGGTGCTAAGGCTGCTCCCAATGAACACCCGGACAGGGACAGAGAAAAGCCCCCTGTCATCCAGGGTTGCTGTGACAGTCACAGGCACCTCACCCCCAGCAGGGATCACTCCTTCGCTGGGTTCAACGGTACAGCAGTGGCGTTTGCGAACCTGTAAGACAAGCACAATATGCATTTAGGAAACCACCCTGGTCTCTTGTGGGCCACAAGAGAAGAAAGACTAAAGAGAGGATGATAAAAATTATAAAGGTTTAAAATCCCTAAAATACAGTATTGGGCAACAGCAGAGTTCATACAACCTGTATTTTCCCCTCCTTTTAGGGACTCACCCAATTAACCCCGTCTTGCCCAACCCAAGGGATGCTTATCCTCAGGAGAGTGTTCCTTCCCCAGCCTTTCTCTGCAGTGCGGGCCAAGGAAAGCTGCTTTCTCTCTCCTGGCCTCTCACAAAGGCTCAAGGCCACAGGAAGCCAGGACTGCTCAAATCCCACTGCAGGAACCACATGGCTGGAGGACACTACTGAGAGCCTGAAGAGTATCTCTGCAAAACCAGGTAAGCAAAACCCCAACACCAAACAATTCTTCCCCAAGGAGCCATCAGTGCTTCTCAACACCCCCTGAAGGACTGAAGCCCTCACTTCCCACTGATCATCAGCTGTAGAGAGGTGCCCCAGGGCCCTCTGCTTTGGAAAAGTCACCTCTAAATGCTTCTAGCAGAGCAGGAAAGTAGGAAGCAGAAAGAAAACTAGATGCATGTGCTCTGTGGGCATGGCCCACTCTTCCCAAGAACTTTTGTCATCTTGTTTCTCATGGACTTCACGGACTGGGCAAGAGAGCTGGAAGCTGCCCAAAGGAGGGGGGAAAGGCCTTGCACCAGCACAGCTGTACAGACACAGCTCTGCAGGTCTGGCCCTGGTATGAGCACGTGAAACCCAACCTTTACACACCATGAGCACCCAGCCAAGGTGCACTGCTCCCTGCAGAGGCTGAAAGCAGAACTCCATTGTGGAAACAGCTGGAAAAGCATCAAGAGGAAAATTCACACCCCTCCTCCTTGGCCCAGGAGGCTGTGGCTGGACTCTCCCACATGGCCTGATGCTTTATCCACAGACCAAACAAGTCCATAGCATCAGGTTTTATCGAGCTCCACAAGTTCAACACACCCAGCATGAAGAAGAACAAGCCTCAAGCCCCTCACAGATCTCCCCCTCCAGCAGACATCCCAGCCAGCCCCAGGCCCAGCCTACAAGCCCTTCCTGGCTGCACCAGCCCTGCTCCCCCTGCCAGGGGAGCAGCCCCAGCTCCTTCTGCCCTCTGCAGCCCCCCATGTATTAGGCAGCCCTTCTCTGCAGCTGCTCCCCAAAGATGCTCTTCAATAGCACAGAGATCACAGGCTGGGGGGGTTCACAACCCCCACACTTATCTTTGTGTGGACAGCCCAGATGGCTTGACCCACAGGAGCCTCCACATGAGCAGTTTGGCACAAAGCAACTGTAGGTGGACAAGGAAACCATTGGGAAATCCATGCTGTGGGGAGCAAAGGCCCACAGGTTTCTCTTGAGCACAGAGCTCCAAAAATGTGATCACGCAAAGCTAAAGACCTTCCATAAAATTAAGGGAGAACTTGTCAACACAATCCAGATTAATTTCTGCTCCAACATCTCTGCACCTGATTTCACTGAGAGGTGCCCCAGCTAAAACCACTCCAGAGCCAGGTTCCTCTTGCCTTGCTCAGATGGAATATTGGAGTATCTTGCCTCCTCTCACACAGGGCAATATGGAAATCTTGCATATAAAAACCAAGTCATGGCTGCTACTGACCAGTCCATTTCCCTGGAAAACAGCCCCACAGATACTTACAACCTCCATCCTGAAGTCTGTAGGGACATGACCTTTGTTGAAGAGGGTAAGACTTCGTGAAGTAGGCTGTAGTGCTGGGATCTTGCCAAACTCTATCAGCCTGGGACTTGGGTAGATTTGTGCCAGCTGTCCAGTGCTCCGTAATTCTGGTCTCTGTTCCAGGAAGCAGGCAAGAAAGATTAAAAAAAACAAAACAAAACAAAACAAACCATAACAGGGAAACCTAAAAAAGCTTAAACAGCTCAACTGCACTCGAGTTGTTTCTTTAGGGAATGCTTCCACTTTCCAGCTGAAATGCTGGGCTTTTAGAAAAAAAAAAAGAAAATATTCACCTCCAAATTAAAAAGGATTAAGGTATGAGAAACTTTCCAACCACAAATTATTGGCCCAAAGGTAAAAGCTTTGCAAGGAATTTCTAGTTAAGACCAGGCTGAGAGTTAAACAATTAGTTATTGTGGTGGGGAGAAACCCTCCTCTTTAAGGGAAGCAGCCTGATAGTAGAAAGCAGCTGTTTTGTCAGACTTCAGCTTGCACTGCCTGTCCTGGCACAGCTTGCACTGCCTGTCCCTCCTGTTCACTGATTTACATGCAGTGCCACAATGGCCCAGGTTCAGATGTTTGGTGCCACCCAGGGAATTTGGCATCATCATTTCGATCTGTTTTAGTATAAATTTACATCCCTCTCCAACCACTCTTCAAATGCCAGCTTTCCTTTCTTTAAGAGAAGGCTCAAGGTTCCCAGAAGTCTTCTGACATCCTCTTTTGTGCTCAGAGAGATGACATTTTAAAACAGATGTTTCCAAAATTAATAGCATTAAAGATTAATTAACTAAAATAATATTTGATTCCAGCTTAGATGAACTACCTTCTGTGTCAGACACTGAGGTCACCACCTGTGAGGCACGGGCTGTTTGTGCCCCCATCCCTCCTGTCCTTCTCCCCAGCAGCCTGTGCCTGTTTTCCCCAGCAGAGTCCCTGTCCCTGTGCACCCTGCCAGGAGCAGCTGCACACAGGCTCACATCTCCCCTTGCCCTCACCAGGGGGTTTCTCTCATCCCCGAACACGCCGATGAGAATGTCGGTGCGATGCTTCTCCAGTGTTTGGACTTCGATTATAACTGGGACCTCGGCAAAGCTGTGAGGCTGGACAATCCCACAGGGCTTGGGGCTGCTGTAGAGCACAGGAGAGTCCTCCTTGCATTCCTGGAAGGGACACAATGAAATGCAGCTTCAGAGGGACCTTTGAAGAAACCTTAAACTCCTGAACATCCACTGCAACAGCAACCTACACACATGTTTAAAAATCCCCAGAACAAAGGTCAAAGACAGAAACAAGATGCAAGAATTGCAGGCTTAGCATTCTCAGGGGGTCCTGCAAGGAGGGTGCCAGCACAGGCGTTGGTGTCTGTGGATGCAGCGGCTTTCAACAACTCTCTAAGATCTCTCACAAGAAAACACCCTGAAGACTAGACCAGAACATCAACTGTTTCCTCAGGAGGTTGAACTGCATCCTAAAGTTTACATTCAGGATCCTGTTCTCAGCAGATCTTTAAGACTGAATAGAAACCAGAAAGGCTTTATCCAAACCCTTTTTTCCCCTAATAATCTCCTCAATAATATTTGAGAGGAGGAAGTGGATGTGATGCCAAACCTGGGGAATAAGCCCGTAGCAGCCAGGAAAGTCGGTGTCATTTGCAATGAGGAACTTCCTCTCGTATGGCACATTCAGGTGGCACTCATCGTACAGCAGGATTTCAGGGTACACTCTCAGCTCAGGAACGAGACACCTGGGCAAAGAGATGACCCCAGAGGAATCAGAGATACTGAGAGAAGGTAGAACGTTTACCCCCAAAGATTGTGAAATGGAGCATAACACTTGTCACTATCAAATAGATATTTAACAGCCCTACAGTGATAAATTGCCTTCTATCTCTTCCCACTCCCACATGTCTTGTCAAGGAGGGGCAAACCCTGAGAGGCAGCACCCAGAGGCTGCCAAGGGCCCCAGGCAGAGCACTTTGCCCCACAGCTGCCTCAGCCCTTCCTTTACCCAAGAAGGCTTGCAAGGACTCCTGCAACAGTGCCAGTGACCCACGAGCTCTGGGGGAGCCTTCCCAACAAGGATCAGTGCTCCCTAAGGCTCAAGGAACACACAGCTCCAGGGTCTCAATAAAACTGACTCCCTTCTCTGCCATTGTGCTGTTGCCCTGCCTGAGAACTCAGCTCTTTGCCCCAGCCCTGGAGGGCACGAGACAGCAGCTGCCCCACAGAGGGGCTGATCAGCCCCTGCCAGGCCCTGCAGCTCCCTGGCTCCTTCACTGCACAGCTCCAGGCACTGCCTGGCCCCAGCTCCACCTGCTGTACACAGTGGCAGCCCAGGCACTGCCTGGATGGCTCTGCCTGGCACAGGGAACAGCACCAGGGAGCTGCATCCCTCTGGGCATCACACTGACACCCACAGCAGCACAGCAGCATGGAATTCTGCTGCAGCAACAACGACTTTTGGTTTAAGTCTGAGAACGTTAAAGCTCAAAATAGGAAGCACAGGGAAGGAGAAAAACTGGAACTGACCTGCCCCATCAAGGGCTGCTTTCCCCTCATAAGATCTTGCACTCACCACTGTTTCTGTGAGCCACTTTCCCTTGTCATGTGCTGTCATTAACAGAACCAGACCCTGACTCTCAGCAGCTGCTTGGTGTGGCCCAAACCAGTGCAAGGTGCTCACAACCAGCACAACTCCACCTCTTGCAGGAAGGAGAGAAGGCCCTTGGGAAATTTATTCTACCCCAAGGAACAAACCCCAGGCCAATAAAAATATCATTCCTGATCCCTTTAGAAAAAGGCTCAGAACCGTGCTGGGCTATGAGCAGGGGTGCTTTTCACCACAGGCTGCTGACCAAGCACTGCTGTTCTCATGTCCAGCTGGCACAACATGAGGGCATTCAGCAGCACTTCTCCTTGGCAGCTGCAGCCAGCAGAGCCTGGGCAAGGCAGTGCCTGGGGGAGGCCAGGCAAGGGCTGGTACCTGGCTGTGATGATCAGGGCTGTCACTCCCTTGCCAAAACCCTCCAGGTCCACCAGCATTCTCCGGTAGAAATCCATCACGCTGTTGGAGCACAGGGTCACCTGGTGCAAGAGAAAAGTAGTCAATTCTTCCTTACAAAAGCTCATTACCCACGTGTAATATCCTCCAGTTCTTGTTTCATGGTAAAGAAAGGGCAGATTTTGCCTTAATTCTTCTGCTGGTCCATGTTAAAGCAGAGTCTCAGAGTAACAAAAGCCTTCTGGCAAGATCAGATCTGGTAAACACACCTTGCTATCAGGGCATAAGTCTACATTAACCTACATTAAAACATTAGACTAAAGCTTTATGCACCGCTGTATTCAAATTAAGGGGCCAATTTTTCATCTGACTAGGATGACATAAACAGAGGAAATCTGCTGACTTGAACAGAATGAGTTCAGCTTTACAGTAGGAAGCTGAGGGTAAAGTGTGGCCCAGCAGGTGCTGGGCAGTTCATGGCTGCAGTTTTTTTGTCTCCACTGGAGATTCCTGCAGTGAACACAAATCATCTGCTCCCCAGGAGGGGGGAAATGAGACCAAGAAAAAAAGCTCACTGCTTGATACAATGACATCTCTCTAACAGCCACCTTCTGCCCTTATCCTTGCTCTGGCCACTTGTAATCAAATAAATTGCTCTCAAAAACACAAGAATGGCTTCAAGCCTTGACCATAAGGTCTGTGAGCTCAGCATATGATTCTGGAAAGCAAACAGTGCTCCCTGAGGAACATCCCGACTAAGCCAGCCAGCAGAGGCGTCCCAGCAGTGCAGATCTCTCCGTGCCAGGATGCTCCAAGCTGGCACCAGAGCTAAAGCCCTCCCACCCTGCAGTGCAGCTCCAGCCCTGGTGCTGCAGCGGCTGTGGCTGGGCTCTTGCCGTACCTCGATGTCCTGGTGTCCCTGGGGGAGGATGGTGCCTTGGCTGGGATTGATGGTGAACTCCTTGGGCTCCAGATAGAAATTAATTCCGTTCCTCCAGGATGGGTCACCTTCTCTGCGTATCTGATCCAGGCTGTCCACAGCCGGCTGCGTGCCATCGTCCGACATGCGGAGCTGGAACGTCACGGGCACCGCGGAGCTGTTGGTGAGGCGGCAGCGCTGCGTGTGGGGAAAGCCTGGGCAAGGACACAAATATCCATTCAGGCCCCCAGCAGGGCATGATCCTGGGGGAATATCATGGCAGGATCAAAGTGGGATTGGAGTTGAGCTCTTTATGATCTGAACTACAGCTCACCCAGAAGCCGCGTGAGGAATTAATCGTCACTTAGCTCCCTTTGACACAGATTCCAGACTGCAGCCTTGAAAATGCCCACTCCTAGCCCTGCTGAACACTGCAAGCTTGTCTCTTTGTGATGGGAAGGAGCTCCCTCACCTGCCTCAAACCAGCACCAGTTCTCTCTCAGTGATGAGTGTGCACCCAGACCCAGCATTTACTCTGAGAATTCAAGCTGTAAAATTCCCTGTCAAGTCTGCCAACACTCTCAGTTTTCAAGATATATAAACAGTGAGTTGTCCTTGAGAAGAAGCTACAGCAAAAAAAGTGAGGATAGAATCAGGAACTAGAACATGATGCATTTAATGCAGCTTGTCTCTGCAGGACCCTTAAGGCATCTCTTGGTTTGGGCCGAACAGACTGAGCACGTGACAGCTCAGAGCCCACTCAGCTGGGGGCACAGCCTAGCCTTGCTTTGAGATTAGCAATCAGGAACCAGGTCCCACCTCAGCCCACAAACAGGGACATCACAGCCATGATGCTCACTGAGAGTGCTGCCTGCAAGGGTTTACCCCACTTTGGCTCTGAGATTTGCTTTCCATCCTGCAAAGCCAGAGATACAGCCACTCATGGTGGGGATGTCCTGCAGAGCGCGCAGAGCAGCCACAGCCTGCTCTGCACTGCACATCTGGCTGGGCTGGCCAGCTCTGTGGGGAGGAGACTTCTCCCCAGGCCTGCTCACCAAGAGCATCTGGGACACAGATGGGGAGAAAAAACAACTGCAGGTGCAGCCCAGAGCTTCTCTGTGCCCATCCAAGTGACCACTGCCAGCTCCAGCAGGGACTCTGGCAGGGAGGCAAGGGAGGCACAAAAAGGACAAACACAGATGTCAAAACCTCAAATGAGACTGAGGCCAGCACATGCAGACAACAGTCAACAGTTGAAAAGAAGCAAAGACAAAACAGCTGCCTTCAGCTGAAGAGACTTCAGGAATGAAATCAGATTAAGTAGGGTGAATCTCCTGTTTCAGAACCATATTTCCATCTGTTGCCTTTCTTCTTCCATTTATTCAAAAGGCATCCTAACAAGTGCCTCAGTGGTGATGCAGGGTGGGGAAGAAGCAGCTCAGGAAAGGCAATGAGTTTTCTTTAAAAGTTCATGAACTTCATTAATATGGGTTTAGGCTTCATAGTGAATATTCCCCTTGGTCTGGGAAGAGGGACAGGAGTTTTGGGGTGGGCTTTTCTGAGATCCCCGCAGCTCCTCCTGCCTTTGAACACAACTACGCCAAAGGGGAAAAACACTACTTGGTGGGTTGGAAACTTCTGTTATTGTGTTCTTGTTTGTGCTGTCTTGATATATTCTAGTAAAGAACTGTTATTCCTTTTCCCATGTTTTTTTTGCCTGGAAGCTCTGTAGTTTCAAAAGTATAATAATTTGAAAGGGAGGGGGTTCTCTTTCCATTCTAGGAAGATTCCCCTTCCTTGGCAGACATCTGTCTTTTAAAGCAGGACAGAGACACCAGAAAATACTGACTTTCCATTCCTTGCTTCTACTGGATCTCACAATGGCAAAAGGCTACCTGAGGCACCAGCAGCCCTGGAGGTCACAGCCTGAAGAGGCTGCTGTGGCAGAACATGAGTGACAGATGCTTTTATGTCCAAGGGCTCCATTTTGGAAGGCACAGATCCCTGACGCTGTGTCCGGCCCAGGGAACACTCACCAAAGGAGATCTCACCGAAGTTGATCTCATCGACATCGAACTCTAAGCTTGGCACGGTGACGCTGCCCCTGGAGGACAGAGCAGGCAATGGCTCGGTTAAAGGCATTGCAAAGGTGTGGCTGTCGTGGCTCAGGGGCACAAAACCTGGGCTCAGGGCACCCTGGGTTTCCAACCAACACAGCCCCGTGTGCTCAGCACAGGGCCCTGGGCACAGGAGGCAGCTCAAGCCAAGGGGCAGCAGCCAACAGCCACTGATGGGCAGGCAGGAGAGGCCCCAGGATGCTGGTGATCCCATGAAGGACCCTGAACACACACCCCAACTTGGCTCTGTGCCTCAGTTTCCCCATCTGAAATGGCATGGACATCAAGGTGTCCCCACAAACTTCTGTAAGCAGCCCTTCCAGCCACAGCTTCCCTGCTTTGCTCCTTCTGAGCTGCAACTGCTGTTCCCATGGAGGAGCTTTCTCAGGAGAGTTTGACCCATACAATCATTACAGACAGTTTTGAGACATGAAGCCAGGGGAGCCCCAAACATCCTCTGAAAAGAGCAGCAACAGTTCTACACAATGGACAGATCAATCCTAGAGGCAAGGACCAGCTTGTCAGCAGTGCACCAGCTGGCACAGCCAAGAGCAAGAGCTTCAACAACCAAACAAGGCTGTCCTGAATCTAGCACAGCACCTCACCTGTCCTTGAACTCAGCAGACACACTCCAAAAGCCACCAACATCCACTGAAATCAGCACTTGAAGCTGCACAACACTCATGAGTTTATTTCATGTATCGATGCCAATCAATGCCCACTCTGCCTTTTGGTTCAAAATCAAGGAGCAGTGAACTGTGCCTTGTGTTGTACTCACAGGACTGCCCCTGGCTCTGCTCTGCACATCTCAGCAAGAGAGACCTGCCCCTGCTCAAGGAGAAAGCTGCTTATGCACAAACACCCCATGACCACTTTGGGGAAAGGACAGAGAAGAATCAATTATTTGATGGTGAAAGGTTCCCTCTTGATTTCCAAACTAAAAAAGCAGCACCTTTCCTCCAAAAGCAAAGCCAGCATCATTGTTTCTCCACTATGGGCAGACCTACTCACCACTTTTCTCTTGCTAAGTAATAACTTTCTTGTTCTTTTTAATCCATTTCCCTTATCTCATTGGTATAATCCAGTTTTCATTTCTTTACTGCCTTGAGCCAGTGCTGCCCAAGAGCAGCAGCCCAGCTCCAAAGCTGCAGAGCAGCCAGCATCAGCTCTCCTGCTTCCACTCCATTATCCTGCAGCACATGGCTCAGGCTGGCAGGGACAAGGCCTCACGCTGCTGTGGTGCTGAGCACTGAGCTCTGCCTCCCCTATGATCCGCCCTTCTCCCTGTGGCTGGGCCAGGATTGTCTCTTGCCATGGCACCAGCCCACGGGATGGTGCCCAAGTCCTTGGCACAGTTCCTGACTCCCACATCAGCGCTTTGCTGGCTGTGCAAAGGAGGCACCAGAGCCCTCTGGGCACAGGAGCTGGGGGCACAGCTTGTGCCCCACAGCATGGCCATGAGAGGTGAGCTGAGGCTGCTGCTGCCCATCTGGCAGGGATTATTCACAGGAGTTTTTACAAACACTGCTGCTGCTGCAGAATCAGCCAGGCTGGCCCATCTGCAAAGCCCTGGGGGCCTTGCTGGGTGTTCAGGTGGGACATCCCAGAGCAGCTGCTGCCCAAAGCTGATCCATCCCACTGCCTGCCATGGCCCAAGGCACAGGGAGATCCCTGCAGGGACGAGTCATTCCAGCTCCCAGCTACCACACAGGGCAGCAGGCAGCCTCACACTAAGGTAATGCTAGCATCAAAGCAGAGATTCAGACCTCAGGATACACCTTTTTTCTCTGCTCCACCCCAGAATGAGGTAGGTGGGGGATGTCCCAGAGACAGCCACAGATGTGCCCACCCAGCTCCCAGGGTCCTTACTTGATGGTCAGGATGGCAGGCATAGGAGATCCAGCCACACTGAACTGGAACTCCTCCTCAAAGCTCCCCAGCACGGTGGCACTGAAGGCGATCTGAATAGTCTGGTTCCCACCTGCTGCAATGATCCCCTCCTCAGGCTCAAACTTGAAGCAGGAGCCCACGTTGGTGGTTGAAGGGATATAGATGAAGGGAGCATCAAGAGCTCCTGTGTTAATCAGTTCCACCTGCAGAAGCAAGAAAGCAAAATGGAAATCCATGTGGAACCTTCCTTTCTTGTGAGTTATTGTCTAATGATGCAATGAACACCCAGAAAAGGCAGAAGATGCTTTGTGCTGCTGAATGGCACAAGTCCAAAGATACAACAGGACAACTTCTGCCTTTGGGTTTTCATGCAGAGCAGTGGCAACTCCACAGAACTGCAGTCACCCTGGGCTTATCCCGTGGGCACAGAGCAGTGCCCCTCTGCTCAGCAGCACCAAGCACATTGAGAGCTGGCGCTGAGAGCAACGTGGGCTGATTGCAGCTGCATAGGGAATCACCCCAGAGCTGCTGCTGCCCCAGTGAGCACAGCTCCAACAGCACCATCTGCTCATTCACCTTTTCGCAGACCATGAAAACAATACATTGAGAATGAGGCATCAGCATCAAAACATACAGACAGCACCATCTTTTGGTAAGAAAACTCAGGGTGTCTTTCCCTTCCACAGCCACACTTTTGAAAGTGTCTGGCATGATGTAGAGCCTCATTTTCTACATCTTTCAGTTGCTCTCCTTGATTTATTTTTTTTTTTCTGGAGGGAGAGGTAAATAGGTAGAAAACTCCTTTGCTTTATTCCCAGGAGCACTTTTCTCTTTCTCGGGTCAGAGATGCACCGAGGCCAAAGTGTGGTGAGGGACTGGTCAGCAAGGAAAAGAACTCCCAAGCCTTTAGCAAGGGCCAGCACTGAGCCAGGAGGCTGGATGGCTTTCCTGTGACTTCCAGGAATAGGCAGGGACACTTGGCTGGCAGCTGTTTGCAGTGGGCTGAAGCCCAAGGCAGCCAGTTTGTTGCAGCTGCTTCTGCAGAGCCCAGTGCAAAGGGGCCTTGTGTCTGGCACTGCCACAAAAGCCTCTGAACATGCAGCTTTTTGAGGCAGTGTTGGTTTCATGTGCCAAGGGGTTGTTTTGCAGGAAGCCTCCCAGCTGATCCCTAAGGAAGGCTGCCCAAAAGCAGGGACTGGGGCTTCAGGAACAACAGACACACCTTTGTGACCCCTGAGATTTGAGCAGTCCATCAAATATTCCCTGCTCACAAGTGCCCAGGTTGGCAGCAATTCCACAGCTGCACCAGGCTTGCTGCTGCCTCAGGAGCCATCAGGATCCATCCCAAGCCCTGCTGCTCACCTCATGGATGTGGGAAGAGTTGACAAAAACATTCCCAATGTTCAGTGTATGAGAGCTGAATTCGACCAAGGGTCCTTGGCCTTCCCCTCTGAGGCGCAGGGGCAGCCTGCTCTCACGGCCTGGGGAGAGATGTCCATTGCAGTACAATCATTCCCTCTGCTCCACTGCATTTTCCAGGCTGGATGCAACCAGCTCCTGATGCTGCAGGAGAAGATATGCACCCTTCTCTTCCCTCAGGAGACATCCCTTGGGGCTGACTTCTAATTTCTAACCCATTCCTCAGGCTGCTTTCCAATTTAAACCAGCAGTCTGCTGAGTTTAAAACATCTCTGATGTCCTGTAGTGACAGGCCAAGGAGTAATGGGTAGAAATTGAAAGAAATTTAGGTTAGATATTAGGGAAGAAATTTTTTACTATGGGGTGGTGAGGCACTGGGGCAGATTCCCCAAGGGTGAGGCTCCAACCCTGAAAGTGTTCAAAGCCACGCTGGATGGGGCTTGGAGCTACCTGATCTAGTGGGAAGGGACTAGATGATCTTTAAGGTCCATTCCATCCTGAACATGCTAGAATTCTGTGGTTTCTTTCCCATGCACTTAGAGGAACTCTGAAATCCATTCAGGGAAGGCACAAAGCTTATTAAGAGCAAATTGCCAGGCAGCAATTGCCAAACTACCTGGCCCAGTAGCACACAACTTCATTGCCAAAGTCCTCAATTTCTGACACTCAGCACTGTGTTCTATTTCCACAGACTGTGAGCTGCAAGGTGACAATTCCCACACAGGGACAGAAGCAGGTGCTGGCCAAGGGTGCTCCTTCTACAACCACCCTGGGCTCAGTGGGGCTCAGCCATGTCTGGGCACTGGGAGGTGATCCAGGCTCAGGGAGCACATTTATAATTCAGCTCCTGCTGCCTGATGATGAATCCATGTCAAATGGAGCCATCCTGGAGGTGTCTAGAGGGGCTTAGTGCTTGTTCACTGAAGCTGTTCTGCTCTGTAGCTCTTTGGCCTTTGAGGAAATGCTGGCAAAGCCATGGCATGAAAACTTCTCCCTGCACTGCCTGGGTTGCTCTGGGATTGGTAACCCAGACACGGCTGTTCTGAGCCCTGGCCCAGCACGGGAGACTCCCTGGGAGCTGCAGGGCCAGTGGGGATGTGCCAGCACTGCCCTGCTGACCAGGGACTCTTCCCAGCACTTCCATGGGAGCCCAGGCTGGCACCATGGCTTCACTGTGGGTGAGAGAAGCAGAGGGAAGGAGCTGTACCTGAGATGCTGAGGTAAGCCATACTTTGGTACCCCAGTACGTCCAGGGGTTTAAAGGTCACTCTGATTCCGGCCGAACAATGCGGCCCGATTTCTCCCTCCTACAACAGAAAGACAGCAAAACATTTCTCTTCAAACTTTGTGTTTCTTGTTCTCAACCACAGTCCTGTAAGCCTTGATTTAGAGCATCAATGATGAGTGAACAACACAAGGAGCCCAAGGAAACACTCCAAACCCAGCTTAACATAGTGCTGGAAGCTCTCAATGCTCAGCTGATCAGCTCCCACTCCCCACAATATTCCTGCTGCTCTGACACAAGCTCTTGGTCCCATCATGCTGCTGTCAGCTACAGTGGGATGCAACTGCCACTGTGCCCTGCTGGCTCTTGGCCTTAGATGGACCATAGCTGTAACCAAGAAGAGAACATGATCCCCTTCCTTGGAAATAAAAATATTAGTTTAATCTGTTTTGAAAGAAAGCAGAGGTTGGCATTATTCTAGGGTTTACTCCAAGATAAGAAGAGATTTTGCACTGTGCAGACAGCAGGCATTCATCATCTCTCACAATGCCAGTACTCAGAATCAAGGCTCTGGTTGATGGGAGCATGTGGCAGTTTGCTTGCATCACCAGAAAAGGAAAAGGTTTTCTGTCCCTGTGTGCAGGACAACTCCAAAGGCCCATTTTAACCTTCCACCCTGGTGTCCAGGCTCACAGATGACGCTGGAAGGGACACTCAGAAACAGTGCAAGGCATGGTTACAGGAGGGGATTGGCATTTCTGTCATTAACATTGGGCTGAATTTGGCCTCCTTTTGCCAGGGAACCATTGCAAGCTTCAGGTCAGTGTGTGAGCTGGCAGTGCTCCAACAGCCTCTGCTGAGCCCCACGTGTGGGGGGAGCCCCTGCCTACAGGAACTGCTCCCTGGGACACTGACAGGACACGCAGGCAGGGCCTTGAGCTCCAGCCTGGCAGCAGAACTGGGCTTTGTCAGGCTCCCAGCCCTGCCCGGAGCCTGCAGGGCACAAATGCTTTGAGCAGGGAGCTCTGCAGCCGCTCCAGAAAGGAGGAGGAGGAGGAAAATGGGGTTCTCACCTATCACTTACCATTGGCTCAATGAAAAAAATGTCATCGGAGAACATCATGGAGTCTTCTTGCACCTCTGCCATCTTCTCCTGGGCCATGCTGGTCAGGAGAGCAGCACCGTCTTCATCTTTCTCCTCCTCTGATTTTTTCTCCTCTGTGAATTTTTCCAGCCTCACCTGCCTCGGTGAGTGCAGCAAACTGCGCCGCCTGCAGCCCCAGGGAGAGACAAGGCCAGCAGATGGTTTCATGAGCCACAGATTTGCAGAGAGAAGTGTGAGTGCAGGAGAGAAAGCACTTGGGGAGGAGCAGCAGCAGTTCCCCAGCAAGGGCTGACCCCAAGCCATGGGAGTCCCAGATGGATCAGAGGACAACTTGTTCACTGGCACAAGGTAGTTTTACTCCACACTTGCAAGCTCAGGAGAGCTTTCCAAAGCCAGAAGCCCTCAAGAGAACCTCCTGGCTCAAAGCCTCTGCCAAAACTGAGGGAGAATCCACCGACCACCTCAGCTGGCTTTTCCTACCACTGAGCTACTTGGGGAAAGCAGATAAAAGATCAGGGAGCAGGACTTCCCTGGGAAGGGGAGATGAAGCTGGCTTGCAGCTACATGTTACCAGCATCACTCTTTGTTTCTTTCATTTTGGACCTGCCCCGTTCCCTACTCTGCCTTTCACAAGAGCATCCCAGAGCACTTCCACAGGAAATTGATGAATTCAGGCACCACATCCCTTCAGTGACATTCAAGGCTTTATATGCATGAAAACAGAGGCTCTGAGAGGGGAAGGGACTTTGTTGTGCAGGAGGGCAACAGCAAACTCCTGGAGTTTCATGATCCAGAGCTTTTTGGGTCCCATCCCAGTGCATGGTAGTAGAATGTCCTGAAAGGGAAAGGATCCTGCACTATCTCCTCTCATAAAAAGTCCTCTTTGCTCTGAAATCTCAAAAGCTTCTCTGGCAGCAGGACAGTGGCCTTGGAGCTAAAACTATTCCTGTGACTGGAAGTAAGGAAGAACAACATGTCCTGGTGACAGTCTAGGAAACAAAGTGGCATAAAACCAGATGCAATTGGAAGAAACCCCACAAAAGCAAAACCAAGTTGAAGTTTACTTTGGGGAAACGTAGTTGCTTCTGAGGGGAAAGTGGATCACCTGGGGTCCAGGCTGAGGCAGGCAAGTGGGAAAAAATGGAAATAAACAGCCCAGGGAAGTAGCCAGAGAAGGTCATGGGATTTTCTTTTACCACACAGAGCTTGTATGGAAGTCAAACACAGTGTAAGGAGATAGAGAACAGTGGCAAACCAAGAAGCCCAGGGCACTGAAGGACCCTCTCACCAGCCATTCAAGCGGGCAAGGGTCGATCTCCTGGTCCTTTGCAGGCAATTTAAAATGGCTCTGGGGAGTGTGAGTGACCTGGCCCGCAGCACACAGGGGCTTGCCACGGCACTTTTGGCCCAGCAGTTTTGGCCCAGCAGTTTTTCAGTTTTTGCTTGGCTGAGCAGAAAGGGTGCAGTGACTCACTCTCCTTGTGTAGTGGGTTGTGTCTATTTGCTGGTTGTGAGGTGCAAGCCTTTTTTTTTTCTTTCTTTCTTGTTTCTGCTTTTTTATTTCCCTAGCAATGGTTTACAAATGATGAAAAGCCCTTGCTGCTGCTGCTGCCAGCAGGAGTGCACTAACTCAAACAGAACCCTTAGAAAGGACGAAGCTGCCCAGGCCCCTGGCTGCAGGGAGGGTCTGGCCTGGTGCTAAGATCAGAGGTTAGTGCAAAAGACACCTGTGTGTGGAGTCAGCAGGTGAATGATCTGCTCTGTCCCGTAGCAGAGCTTAAGGAAGAAGTGGAAAGGCTGAGGAGCATTAGGGAGAGTGAAAAATAAATAAACTGGTGGAGTTACACCCGTCCAACCCTGAGAGAAGCTCAGCAGGAACCAGAGGAGCCCTGCCCATCTTGTGAGCAGGCAGAAGGAGGAGACCTAAGAGACAGTGGGGAATGGAAATGGGTCTCTACAGGAGAGGTAATAAAATTCTGTCCTGACCCCCATCACCCACCCAGGTGCCCTGACAGAACAGGTATGAGGCCTTGCCTCCAGAGGGTCAGGCAGATGACACTAAGGAACAAATTCTGTCTGGAGAGCCTCCCAGTTGCACTTGGGCTGTCAGACAGATCACAGCCTCAAGTATTAACAAGAAGGGTGGTGGTAGTAGGTGACTCCCTTCTAAGGGGAACTGAGGGCCCTGTACATTGACCAGATCCATTCCACAGGGAAGCTACCTCCCTGGAGGTAGGTGCTACCTCCCTGGAGTCCAGGTACTGGATATCACCAGGAGATCCTCTAATGATAAATTAGGGAATTTAGTTCCCTAAATGAACTTGATCTGTTCACCACTGTCTGGGGTACAGTGACCGTGAAATAATTGAGTTCTCAATATTTGGTGAAATGAGGAGGGGCATCAACAAAACTTCCACTGTGGACTCCTGGAGGGCAGACTTTGGCCTGTTCAAGAGACTGATTTGGAGAGTGCCTTGGCAAACAGCCCTTAAATACAAAGGGGTCCAGGAAGAATGGAGATACTTCAAGAAAGAAGTCTTCAAGACACAGGAACAAACTGTCTCTGTGTGCTGAAAGACAAGCTGATGGAGAAAACAACCAGCCTGGATGGGCAAGGAGCTCTTGAAGGAACTAAGGGAAAAAAAAGAGGGTGTGTCACCTTTGGAAAGAGGGGCTAGCAACTCAGGAACTGTTTAAGGATGTTGGTCATGTAGGAAAAAGATTAGAGAGGCAAAAGCCCAATTAGAACTTGAGGAAATCCAGTCATTGCAGCCAACCTTTCCTTCCAAAAATGCCATCCTTGGTTGGAGTATAAATGGAACTGGAATGCTGAGTGCTGAGCTCCTGAAGCACAGGGTGACACACCCCACTGCCAGGCATGGTTTACTTGGCCTAAACCATTCAAAAGCACCAACACCCCCTGAGGCCACACATCAGTTTCAGTCCTGGGCCATATATCTCACTGAAATGTATCTTTCAAACCAACCTCCTCTTCACTTCATTCTCACGTTCCTCAGTAGGAAAGGCCTTCCACTGGAAGTGGGCTGTGATGTTACTCCTGTTTTCAATGAACAGGGTTCTGTGGGTAGATGTGGTGATGTAGGTGGTGTCAACGTGCACGATATTTGTGCTCAGCCCAACGTTGACATCTACAGCTTCTCCACAGAGCTTTGTGTGGATTCTTTCTTCACCTGGAACAAAGCAAAGGAGAGTCTTTGCTCAGCTCACTGGCTGATGGAAGCACAAGGAACAGAGCAAACCACAGGGCACAGAAGAAGGTGTCCCAGCTTTTAGTTGCATTAGCAGTTCTGTGCATCAGTCCGTTTATCACATCCTGACAGCTCTGTGTGTGTAGAGCGTGGGGATGTCCTGGGCAGCTCCTTAAACACCTTATTTCTGAGAGTGTTTGTGGAGATTTGGCCCCAAGGTGACAGGATGGACAGGGAGATTGGTCCATGTGCTCTGGTGACCCACTCAGATCACCAGGATTTCTGATTTCTGCATCCAAGTCCTTCAGGTGACAGGGCTGAGGAGCCCTGCTCAGTCCTGCCTTGCCCAGGCTCTCCCCGGGCATCCCAGGAGACTCCTGTCTCTCCTGATCCCTTGGATCCCTTCTTGCTGACCAGCAAATATGCCTGGGGGCAGGTGGGCAGCAAAAGGAGGCCCAGAGGAACAAATGAAGTGACAGCCCACAGCAGGAGGGGACACAGGTGAGGAAACACAGCCAGCCTGGCTCTGCAATATGACAAACCACTACAAACTGAACACCATGAAAATGATCATCATTTCCTGTCCAAACCCACAGCCACATCAGTCTTGAAATATTTTATATTGCTGTGATTTCAAAAACCAAGCTGGAGCATTTCAAATTAAATAAAAAAGGGACAAAGGAATGATTAATAAGTACAGAGCAGCTTCTTTATGAAGACTGAATGGGATTCCTCAGTCTAGAAATCAAATGGGAGATAGATGTGAGAGGTCTGCAACTGCATGAACGACCTGGGAAATGGGGATGAGGAAGACTTTGTCTTGACTTGTCACCAACCAGGAACTCGAGGGCCTGAAAATGTTATTAGGCAGAAACTACATTTATGTGTAGAGGGCAACATAGAAAAAGGGTCTGTGACAAGCCAATGGAGAAGCAGCATATGGGACAGAGGTGTGCAAGAATTCCATTGCTTTGGAGAGTCTGATGGAGACCTCACACCTCTCATACAGCACTGCCCAGGAATAAAATAAAACTTCACCCAGGCACAGCCCCATGGTAGTGGAGAATTAGGGTTCCTCCTCCCTCCACTCAGCAACTCCCAGCAAAATAGGAGTCCAAAAATCCCCTGTTAGAGGGGGTTTTATCAAGTCCCCAAACACCAAGGAGTTCTCAGTTTTTTTGGGGGTAAATCTGGAACAGGGAGGAACCTCTAGAGGGAATGCAGGGGATGGACAGCAGGGAGCCATGGTGGACAACTGTCCTGTGCCCTGCAGGGTCCAGCACTCACCTGTGCTGCAGCTCAGGAGGCTGCAATGGACACCCGTGGTCAGCGGGTGAAATGTCACTGTCACCTGCAGGGTTTCACCAGCGCCCAGAGTTCCTGAGGTCGGCACCACGGAGAAAGGACTGCAACACAGAGACAGGGGTCAGGCCTGGGGACACCTGGCCATGAGATTCCTGCTGCACTGCAGCTCCCTTGGGCAAGCAGGGAGCAAACCAAGCACAGGCAGCAGAAGGCAGAACAGACAGGGTCAGAAACAGCCACTGAGCCACTGCTGAGAAGATCCAGCCCTCACAAGATCCTGGGGGTAAAATGACCTCAGCTCCCCATACTCTGCATCCAGCTCTCTGCAATGAGCCTCAAGGCTCCCACTGCCAGCAATCCCATCAGAGAATGGTTTGTGAAGAGCACAGAGAGGGTTCAGAGCTATCTGCATGCACAACTTGACACTTACTGCCTAAGGAATTCCTCTTTTCCTGCTGCCTATAAACCACATCTCAAGAGATGCAAATGTTAGGGCACTACCTATCCTGTGATATTACAGCCTAGGAATCAGACAGGGAGAAGGAACTTTTCCTTGAAGATTGAGGAATAATTACTGTTGAATTTGTAGTGTAGTTCTTTGGTTTATTTTACCTTGAAAACATGCTGATTTAGCCTAAAACGGGCACATTTTATCAGCATTTCAATGAAAGCTGCTCTAAGAAAAGGAGCAGTCAAAACTCTAAAAGAGTACAAATAGAGTGCAGATTGTGGGAGGATGGATTGTAAGAGAATAGAGATAGTGCAGGAGGCAATCTCACCCCTGAGGATTTGCAGCTGTACTAATTACCAAAGAGTAGGAACAGCCTTGCCCTCAATAGGTCACCGCTGTGTCCAGTAAGGATGGTGCAATAAGGATGGGTGTTATAAAAGAGTGGATTAGCTGGTGCAGAGGAGAGTTGGAGTTTTTCAGCTGTGCTATGAAGAGTAAGGGTCAGGTGGTTGTGCTAGGGACAGCAAGGGTTAGTATGTGCTGTGAGGGACAGGAAGGAGGAGGAAAGAGGAAAGGAGTCAGTGTTGCGAGGAGCTGCCTGTGAGAACTCCCAGAGAGAAGGCAGGAAAGTTTTGCAGTGGGATGATAAACTGACAGTGAGAGTCAGCTCCCATCCACCATCGACTGGTGCCAAGCACCAACACCACCAGCAGATTAGAGCAATACAGTGGCATGGAAACAAGACCCAAAAGGAGGATGCCATTTACAGTCTGAAGGGTCCAATCCCAGCTAAATGAAGCACCAATAGCAGGAGCACATCAAGGAGGTTTCTTTGTATTTACCAGCAATGCAGTCTGGAGCTGTGGCTTGTCATGCAGGCTGGTAATGTTTGCTTGGCCCAGCAGAGAAACTCTGTTCAACATGTTGGAAATGTTAATGCAAATGTGTTGGTGCACTTTGGATTTAACAGGAGCAATCAGGATTGGTCACCAGATAAAGAGCTTTTGCCTGACAAGCACAAGACTCCGTGCTTTGATGCTCAGGGACAGCTCAGGGGAAATGTGCTTCTGCCCAGCAGCTGCTGGGCTTTGTGCACTTCTACAGCCATGGCCTTGGTGCTTTGCTGCTGGTCAATCTGTCACTTAAAAGTGTGTTCTGGGGACTTTGATGATGAATGCATCACACCCAAAAACAAAGAGAACATCTGGCAAGCTGAACTTTATTCATGTCAGTAGTGACAGCTGATGAACTTGCTTCAGGTTCTGCTCATTCAGGACCTCTTGCTGTAATTATGGGCTGACCTGTTCCCATTGCCACTGGTGAGAACATCACTGCTGGCTGATGGAGAAGCCTTGGGCCAGCAATGTTCATGTGCTGGACGTGAGACTTTGGAGGGAGGGGAGGAAAGACAAGGCCCCAGCAGCCCCAGAGCCAGATCAGTGCTCGTGCTCCTGCATCTGCCCCAGGGCTGATGCCAGCACTGCTGCAGCTCTGCTGGGGCTGGGGGATCAGGGCCTGCTGGGGGCAAGGCACAGCATTCTGTTCTTAGTCTTTGGCCAGAAATTTCATCAGAACAGAGAAGCTGCCAGTTAGGGAATCCCTGGCCAGGCTTCAGCACTACCTTCCATTCCATTCCCTTCCCACTCCTGCCCCATCTTACATGCTCCTGCCTTCAGGTGGCAGGATGGGAATAACATTCCAGGGATGACTTCAGGGCTTGCCTGAGAAAGAAGGTGTCTTCTTCTTTTCAAATTATCAGGAGAAGAGGATCCAGCCAAGTTCAGGACTCAGCTGTCAGGACTGAAAAACTGACTCCAATTCAGCCCCTGCATATCCTCCGTCCCTGGGCTGTACCCACCAGACTCCTCTGTTCCTGCTGTAGCAGTCATCTCTCACACAGACCTGGCTCCCCAAGACCCAAGGACACAAGCTCTACTCCTCTGAATTTCAGCCAGCATCACTAAGCTGTTCCCTGAGCCCACAGATAGAAGAGCTGTGAAGGAGACATCCCTGACACTGTAATAACCAAATGAAAACCACTGCTGAGAGATAGGGCTGGCAAGCTAAATTTTGGCCTTTTATCTGTTAATTGTGAGCTGTTCCTTAAGACACTTCTCATCCTCTTAGATCCATCCTCTCATTGAATCACTACTGCACCTGACAGGCAGAAAAGATAAGGTATGGAGGGGGTTTTAATAGGTTGTTTTCACCCGCTTTTTAACTAGGTCCATTGGTATGTTTGTTTACTTGTGTGGCATCTAAAGACAGGTCCAGATCTCCCAACGGCACCTTGCAACCCCCAGACACTGCTCTTGCTTTGAGCAGTGTGTCTGCTCAGATGATTTCCAGAGGTCCCCTCCAGCAAAAGTTATTCTATACTTTTACCTTCTAAATGAGCCCAATTGCTTTTCACATATTCACTAAATGTCTCCTATTTCCTATAGACCTGTGCATGTCCCTATAGGCATGTGGTATATGGAGAGGCATCACAAGAGCTCAACCTTCATCAAAGTTCCCAATGAAGAATGCATGATCTTTTGGCAAACATTTAACACAAAACAAAAAGAAAAAACAGCAGAAACACAGGAACTTCGGAGTATTTAAAAAGAAATCTCAATGGAAGGGGCACAACCTTATTGAGAGATTTAAATAATCTTTTGAAATTTTAAACTGTCTTTCAAAGGTTCATCATGGAACAGAAGAGGTGACTGATGCCCTCAGCTGATAAGGGTAATCAGATCAGCTTTAAGTAACAGGAACTGCACTGGCTGCCTGCAGCACAGCTCATGTTGGGCATCTCATGAGAGGACCACTGGAAAGCCACATGCTTGTGTCCTCCCAGAGAATGGGTCTATTTGGCTGACAGTAGTGAGCAGGCATTTCAGAAGCTGCTTGTGCTCAGGAGGGTGCAAGCCAGCTACTAACATGTTCCAGCACCCTCCAGGAAATTTGGGACAGAGAAAGCCCAAAGGCCACTGAAAGTAAGAGCAGATGCCATCCATGCTGCTCCCTTTCCAGCCAGGCTGCAGGGCAGCACTGCAATGCTCTTTCCCAACTCTGCTCCCACCCAAAGGTGTTTGCACAGGGACAGATGAGCTGCCTCACCTCTGGGTGCTCAGCTGGTACTGAGCTTTCAGGTTACCGACATTGCGCACCAGCAGAGTCTGCTGGGTGCCGACCTTGACTGGACACTTGGAGAAGTCCAGATGGGCAGGGAAGTCCAGCACAGCTCGGGCAGCAATGGCCTCAATTGGCACAACGATCCTTTCCCTTGCAGTGACGCAGACGAACTCGTGGGAATAATCCTGCAGGAAAAGAAACTGGCTCAGCACAGGACATTTAGTGCCATCCCCATGGCAGAAGAAAAACCATTTCTATAACCCTTCAAGGGCATCAATTTACCTATCCCACTATAAAATGAACACTAAGTTCTACTAATATGTCACATTTTAAAGACACAAGTGCACTTTGCAAAGCCTGTCTCTGTGGCATTAAGCTCTTGTGTCACTTGGGTCATACAGAGAACTACCCTAGGTCACCATAATTTTTACTCTAAATTTTAATAATGTTAAATAGTTCCTAAGTCCCTTCTAAGGAACATGGAGCTGGGGAACACAGGACATTGCTCTTTAGGTTTCTATATTCCCACTGTCTGAGAATAGGACAAAGTGTTCAAGCAGCAAAAGGAAGATGAGAAAACAGCTGCACCCAAAGACATCCTGCACCTCTGGCCTGGTGCAGAAATATCAGTTGGCTCAAAACTCCCCTCTAACTTTGCCTGTCCAACCAAGTCAGGAGAAGAACAGTGCTAAGAGGTAGCAGGATGCTGTTGGAAAGGGCCTCTCTTTGTTTCCCTGCAAGGCTTCCTCCCTTCCATGCCATGCCCTCAACCCTTCTGTATGAACAAGCCTCCAGATCAGAACATGAACCCTCCAGATCCCAGCACTGAGATCAGACTTGCCAGGGCCTCAGCACTGCTGTGCAAACCTCCCCACAAAAACACCTTTGGCACGGAATGGGTGCCAGCTGACAGAGCAAGCACAGGGACAGGCATGAAGACAGAGCCCCAGCAGTGTCACTGCCACGGGCTCTGGGCTCACAGCTCTGCCTGCAGCTTGTACCTGCCCTACACCAGCTCCTTCAGGCAGGTGTCCAAGTGCCCTGCAGCTCAGCAACCTCCTGCTGACCAAGGGCACCCAGGGCCCAGTGTGCCTGTGCCAGGCCGGGCTCACGGGCACAGCACATCCTCTGCCCTTGCCCTGCAGCTGTGCCATGCTCACTTGTGCTCTGGGACAGCACAGCTGACAGGCTGCACAACAGAGGGGGTGAAAAAGCACCGGCTGTGCTCCAGCCCAGGGGCAGGCAGGGAAGCTGTTGGCAGTCCAGGAAGGAGGAAAGCTCTCTGACCTCTTTGTTCCTCTGGTGTTTTCCATCAGAATGAAACCCCTTCCACTGGACCTAGAGATGGCCCAACATCTATCAACAGCCCTCTGTCATTTTCATCCTGTTTCCCGTGCATCTTCCCTTGGCAATGCTCAGCAGTGTGCAGGGAGGGCAAGCAGAGCCTGTCAGGCCTGGCTGCAGTGCCTGCCAGCAGTGCCAAGGTGTGACTGGCTGCAGGCTGCCTGCCCACGCCTGGAGCCCAGCTCACAGCATGCAATGGGCTGGAGCCAGAGTGCAGGGAAAACAATGGCTGTGGAGATCATTGTGTGCTTTGGCTCCTCCAGCCTCACCTTGCTCTCGTCAGGGGTGAAGCGGACGCGCACAGGGACAGAGGCGCCCGGCAGCACGACACGGTATGCATTGTTGGAGCTCACCAGCTGGAAGTAAGGTGAGCTCTCCATGGAGACCTTCACCACCTGAGGAAACTGCAGCAAAGACAGGAAATGATGACTTGGCCACTTGTGGAAACAGGACGAGAGGAAACCTGTCCGTGCCCTGGTGACATCCCTCCTTGGCGCCTTTCCCAAAGCACTTCCAGCTGAGCAGGCACAGGCACATCATTCACAAGGCTGAACTTGAATCCCTTCTCTCTGGCTCCAGCATTTTGGCCAGGGGCAGTAGGGCAGTGCCTGCTGGGAAGGAAGGGCCGAGCAGGGCAGCACCAGCAGGATGGAGACACAGCACCTGAACCAAGTCACCTGCATATTCAACAAGGCCAAAAAACCTGCTGGCTTCTGCCTGCACACAGCCATGAAGTGGTCCTGTTCCAGAGGGGGAATGTGCTACCTAAAAGCAAACCAGCACATTGCTGTGGGGGAAGGGAGAAATTCCCTTCTAGCAGATCAGGGTTGGGTAGGGACCTTCTGGGGACAGAGTCAGGCAGGCAGACCAGCAAGACAGGAGACCAAACACTGTGGCCTTACTGGGAATAAAAGCAAACCTGAAAAGCAAAAGAAGGAATGAACACAGCAAGATAATCCCTAAAACAAGGAGATGACAAAGAGAATTTAAATGGGCAGTAAAGCAGCAAGGAGGAATCATAAAACCATGACAGCAATCAGCTTGCCAACAGTGACAGAAACACAGACAGGCTGTGCCTATTGACTCTGGGCTTCAAAGGCATTTTCTGCCTGGAGAAACAGGACCAGCACTGACTGACAGTGTGGTTCCAGTATGAAAAGCCAATCTTGGCTCTCCAGGGCTTCCTGCTGCCTGTGCAGGCAAGCTGGGCTGCTGGGCATTCCTGCCTGCAGCCAGCAGGCCAGGTTCTGCCCTGTGGGGTTCATAGACACAGCACACATGCATTTTCTAGCTCACTGATATCGTCAACCCCTGAGCACCAAAATGCTCTCCAAAAGTCTAAACCAGATGATTTGGACTCCCTCTTGTCTCCTCCCACCACCCCACTCTTGGCACGAGCCTCACTTGAGAAAATGTTTCTCTGACTGAAATTCAGAATGTAAAGAGTTGTCCTCTTTACAGTGGAACACAACTGCTGACCTTTTACAACTTTTTCCCTCTCAGCTCTCTTGAGAAACCGCAAAACAATCACTATTACTTCACATGAAGGTGCAAACCTCCAGGAGCACATGGCTTTGGATGTGCTGTGCTTCTGCAAAGGGAAAGCAGAGCACCGTGTTGCTTTTGGAAAAGCTGAGCAGAGCTGGATGAAGCTGAGCAGGAGCCTCAAGTGGCACCTAAAGGCCTCCCACTGCTTCTGCTCCATCACTCTGATTGCAGGGCTCTTGCAGAACACGGTTCCTGCAGGGCCAATGCCATTAATGAGAAGTGATTCCAGCATAAAGTGCAGAAGGCTCAGCCCCTGAGCTTTGCCTGTGAGCTGCACAGAGGGAGCCAAACTGGCTGAGAGAGGCAGAGATTCCTACCAGGAGCCAAGATTAACCAAGAAGATACAGGATGTGGTATAGACTCGAGGCAAAGCATGAGAGCAGGTAAGAACTGTACAGCCCTCAACATTCCTATCAATGCAGAGCTTTCCAGAGAAGGAAACTCCTTTGGCATAGATACCATCAACACACGGCCAAAATCTGGGGACAATTCCCAGCACAGGAAGATTTCCACCATCTTGCTGAACAAAGGTGCTGAGACATTTTCGTCTGCATGTGCTGCAGCAGATAACTTGCTTTGCTGTACACTGGGGGAATGACAGCACTCTCCTCTTCCAGCACAGTGTTAAAGCCTCACGTCCCAGCACTTACCTTGTCCTTATTCATGAGAGACAGCGCCATCTCATAAACCTCATGAGCGACAATGTTCTCAAATACCATCTCTGGTGGGGAAACCTCAAAT
The DNA here is from genome assembly GCF_027579445.1 of Ammospiza nelsoni. NCBI lineage: Eukaryota > Metazoa > Chordata > Aves > Passeriformes > Passerellidae > Ammospiza > Ammospiza nelsoni. The sequence continues at coordinate 2,798,713 of NC_080645.1, forward strand.
GAACTCGGTTTCAGGGCACCTATTGACGACTGGAGAGGCGAGAGAGAGGAGGGAGAGCTTCAGCTGCTGGGAGGAAGGTTCATCAAGGATCCCTGCCACTGATCCCCAGTGAAGTACAGACTCTGAGGGAGCACGTCGGCCCAGCCCACACTGGGCAAACAGTGGCTCCCCCACCTCTGCTCTGAGCTCATCCACAGCTGCTGGGCCACACAGAGCAGGCTCAAGCCAAGCTGCTCTTTTGGCATGGATTTCTCCAGGTTTCTTTCTCCAGAATGCCAGGCAGCACTTTCCTAAAACACAGCCCTGTGCCCATGTGGTCACAGAGCTCTGGGGCACTGACTGAGCACTAATGGAGTAAGTAAAACCCATGAATATACAGGAGACTCTATGGGAAACAATTTTGGGGTGTCCTTTACTCTGAGAGAGGAAAACCCAGGCCCACACAACTGCAAATACCTTTTTTGCTCTAGAACTTAGACATCAGTAAGAAGAGAACAGTACCAGAGGAGGTGTGAGAGATGAGGTGATATTTTGCTGAAGACAAAAGGTTATTAAGCAAAAGAATGGAATTTGCTGGTTCTGTGTTGTTTGTGGTTTGGATTTGTTCAGGTTGGTTTGTTGGGTGTCGCAGTGAGAGGGACGGGGATTAAGACCCGACCGAAAGGAAGTAGGATGAGAGGGGAGGGCACAGAAAAGTTGGTGCTCAGAAGAGAATGGAAGCTCCTGAGTGCCCATCCAATGGCAAAGGGCACAGGGACCGCCCCAGCCGGGTACAGAGGGGATACAAAGATTGCCATTTTCTCAGAGGGGGTGTGTGTGTGCTTGGCTAACGGGGAGGATGACGTGCCTGGCTCAGCTGAATCGTTTCTAATAAACCATTTTCTTTTGCGTCAATGATTTTGTCCCCTTTGATTGTACTTAAAAATTAGTGTGTTTCAAACAGGCAAAAATAAAAAGACAAATGAGGTGAATGCTGTATGAGGATAAGGTTCAGTTGTTTTCTCAGTGACTTGGGTAAAAGTAGAGTTGTTATCTCCTTTTTCCATGTGTTTTAAATGGGTGCTTTCTTATATTTATTGCTATCTTATTTAATACCATTGTAGAGGCACATCTGGAATGATGAGGCAACAACAGCAAATGCTTCTGGAGCAGAGACATTGCTTGGAGAAAACTCTGCCCTGCTTTGTCTGCCTTCTCCAGCCACACTGCTGTCACCGCAGAGACACAAGCAGGTCTCCTGTGTGACTTCACAGCAGACACATTCCGCTGAAGGGAGTGGCTGCAGCACACTGTCCCTTAGCTGTGCCCTTCCCTGAGGTGTTCCCAAGGCTCCTCTCCAGGACAATCCTTAACCTGGATTGTGTTCTGTGTCTCTTGCTGCCAATTTCCTGCTCAACAGCCCACCTCAGTCACCTACCCGTTTGGACTGTGCTTTATACCGAGCTAGTCCTGCCAGAAAAGCAGCTTTAAACACACCTCTGAGTAGGCACTGATCCAGACAAAGCACATCCACTCCCCTCTGCCCAGGGCCAGTCCCCTGTACATCTGGCAGCCTGCAAAATCTAACACCCCGTCAGGCTCCAACACATTGTTCCAGCCCAAAGCAGTAATGCAATTTGTTTTGTTCAATCTGAAGTAATTCCTGCAGGTCCTCAGCCTTCAAAGGCCAACGCTGCCACTCTGCAGGGAATTCTGTGACCCCGAGCATTTGATGGTGACCACACCAAAGCAAGAGGTGGCTCCTTCAGCAGGAGAATGGCAAATGGCAATGTTGTGCCTTTGTGTCCCCAGCCTTCCTCCCATTGTTTTAGCAATGGCAGCTGCACTCCAGCACACCCCAGCAGCTTCAGCAGAGGGTATTTGTGTTGGCTTAGTGCAGATCAGGACTCCCAGCCCACACTCCCAGCACCTTGCAATGACAGCAGGACCTGGACACTGAGGTATTTTGCTGGAGGCAAGCCTGTCACAAGCACACACCCTCTTCAAACTTCTTGTGAAACAGAAAGGAAAAGAGCAGGAAAAGGCTACCTTTCGACGAGTCTCACTCCTGTCTAGAAATGGGCCAATTCTGGGCAGAATACTCTTCCCAGGACTGGCCTCCTTCTTTGTGCTGAGAAACTTCTCCCTCAGGAACTTAGAGGGAAGCAGCTGAAAGGCAAAAGTAAACCAGCTAGAGCCTCAGAGATGTGCTTGTTCAGAAAGGCTTTTCTTGAACAAGTGGCACTGGTGAATAACTTGTGATCACAGCCACTAGGACATTCCTGGAAGCCCTGGAAGTCTCCTGCTGAAATACTTAGCATCAGTCAATAAGACATGCAATACACATACTCCAGCCATCAGCTTCTCCGTGACTGGATGGGACATGGTTGGGGGTTTCTGCTCTTTGGGCATTTGTTTCCTCTTACGTTTCATTGGATTGAGGCAGTGACCTTTCCAGAGAATGGGAAGGAGCTCTCAGAACTGCCTGAACTCCATCCCTTCACAACGCTCAGAACTCACAGCAAGGAGATATCACTGCTGGATGAGTCCGAGATGCAAGAAAACAAAGCTGTACCAAGAGTGAGGTGCACAGGAATGTGTCCAGGTTTTAGTTGTCCCTGTTGTTTTCTCTGTCTGGGCCCACAGAGCCCTCCACAGAAGAAAACAGAGTCATCTCCTTGGCAGAGCCTCAGCAGTGGGGCATCTTCAGCCAAGTGAGCTGCAGACAGCAAGGGACCTTTGTGGCCCTGGCTCCATCCAGTGCTGCCTGCAGGGCTGCATCTGTGCCCACCCAGGAGCTGGGAGAGAACAGCTGCCGTGGGAGCTCTTCCAGCTGGGACCAGCCGTGGCTCTCAAGGCTTTGGGCAGAGTTTGAGCTTTCCCCCTCACGTGCCCGGGTGCCCAAGGGCAGGATGGTCAGAGCAGCACAGGTGAGTGCTGCCCAGCCTGACAGAAGGAATGGCTGTGGCAAAGGGGAAGGAAAGAAGCCCATGCTCAGGGCTTCAGCTGTACATTGGTTTCCCTTGGCTCTGCTGGCACAGCCAGGCAAGGCCCTGGGCTGTCCCTGACACATCCCACAGTGTTCCCTACTGCACCGGGACAGCCCCAGCAACAGCAGCACGGCACAAAGGGCTGGGGAGGGGCTCTGCAGCTTCAGAGCACTGCTGGACAGCAGGGGCAGGGAGAGCAGGGACACCAGGAGAGTTTCCAGTGGATACTTACACTAAAAGATTTCAGCATTTCCCTGGACAAAAGACGAGGTGTTGATGTCTTCTTCGGCAATTCAGCCGCCATTTTGAATGGATGATGTCACAGATGAGACAACGCCTCATCAAAACTGGAAGGAGCAAGAATGGAACTCTGAAAATCCAGAACCCAATTCATGGCAGATTCAAGGCATATACTGGTGCTAAAAATGCTATATTATTTGAAAGTAGTTGAGTGCTTGTTTGGCATAAGTAGCTAGTATTGTTAGGTCTCTAGTTGGACTTTATTTGAACTATATGGCTACCTTGTGCAATTCAAAGTTAGATCATACTGAAACCTGGAGCTAAAAATCTGAACATTAATAATAGTTTGAACAGAGAAAGCTATAGCTTAAATATTACTTAAAAATAGCTAGAGTGGGCCTCCTCTTCTATAGGCTAAACCACCTATGCTCTCTCAGCTGTTCCTCACAGGACTTGTGAGAGACTGGAATGTTATGGCTAATGGCTTAAATATTGTTAGGAAGGACTTTTTGCCCATTCTGACAAAACTGAATAAAGAAGCTGTGACCAATGAAGCCAACCCTTCCCTGAAAATGCCTCCTGACTGAACTTGGGACCGTGAGGTAAGCCACCTAAGGGAACTTGAGGCAAGATCAAGGTGACACTATTGTCCTGTTATCTCAGGTCTGGGGAGAAGTAAACAAGGCTACAGGAGAAAAATGTATCCACAACAAAGCCAAACCCAGCAGCTGTTCTGAAAATCAGCTGTGTCTGCCTTCAGGCTGGGGAAGTCATACCACAGACTCGTCTGCTGAGGCCAGGTTGGCACACAAACCTCCCATCCACAGAGGGGGAGGAGGAAATTCTGGGTGTGTAGCACAACCTCTGGTAAGGGGCAGAGGACACCCATCCTCCCTCAGACAAACTGGCTCAGCTCTAAAACCCCCCAGCCCCAGAAGGCCACATCCAGGGGACATTCCTATGAGGGGCAGCTGAGGGGGTGTCATAACCCAGCAAAGACCTCCAAAGTGCCCCCAGAGCCATTCCTGAGGCCTTGCACCAGATGACTGCATGGCATGCAGAGAAACACAGCAGATCTGAAAATCCACAACCCAATTCATGACAGACTCAAAAGGATATACTGGTGCTAAAAAATTTATATTATTTGAAAGTAGCAAGAGATAGAGTCCAACTTGCCCCAGCCCAGGAAGGTACCTGGGCAGTCCCAACTTGCCCAAATCTGCATGAATCCATTGGAGTCCTATGTTTTGCCAGACCTCACCACAGAGAAGACCAGAAGAGGATTTAATTGTATGCCAGTGAGATCCATGCGATGGTGATACTTTCTACTTTCTACCTAATCTGTCACTCTCTATTTCTCTCCCCCTCCCCAACGCCCTTCTCTATTTCTCTCTCTCTCTTCCTCACATTTACTGTTACATAAAATCCAGACTACTAACTTTGGCATATGGTCTCGTTTTCACCTTAATTCAGGGGCATCTCCCTAATAATTTTAATGACTAGATCATTACAACCCACTGAAACTTGAACAGAACTCATTCACCTTTAAGCAGTTTAAGTAATCACTATAGGAAAAAAAGGTATAAACTAGTATATATAGGAAATTCTGCACTTCTTCACTGGAAAAAAAAAGCACAATCAGTCGACCATATAGTGCATCCATTTAGCTGTACACGCCACTGAACTGCTGCGCCAGAGGACTGGCATTATCACATTCTGTATTTCCCTTTGGCATTCTCTTTCAGAGCACAGAGACAAAACCAAAAGGAACAACTTCAGTCGATCTTTACCTTCAAACGACATTCAGTACACGCTGCAGAGACCAACGCTCTGCGGGGTCAGGACTCCTTGCTCGCAGAGACCAACGCTCTGCGGGGTCAGGACTCGCTCTCAGAGACAATCTCTGTGAACAAGCCCCTTGGCGAATCGCTAATGAAGCCGTTTCACGAGCCCCAGGCTGCGAACGAGCAGCCCAGAGCGCGCTCCGCGGCAACTGAGGCGGCAGCGCCGTCACAGCGGCGGCGGCCGCGGCGCGGTTCCCCGGCAACGGCGGCCCCCATTGTGGGGCCGGGCCGCGCCGGTGACGCCGGCCGGGCCTCAGCGCCCGCGTTCCAGGCCTGGAATCCGCGCCGGGGCCCGGAACGTGGCGGGGCGCGGGGGCAGCGCTCCATGTCGCCAGACCCCTGCCCCCAGCGCCGGGCTGCTCCTCCGCAACGGGAAAAAGCCAGGGGCTCAACAGCTGGTGTTCAGCGCATAGTACAAGCGGGAATCGGCGAGCTGCAGGTCCTGGGCAGTAAGATGTAGCTTCTGGTTCTTAGGGACACACAAGGAGCAGAATTAATTCCCTGGTGTCATGGTTTATCAGCAGCCAGGAATTAGTGCTCCGGAAGATTGACATGATCACATCCTGTATTTCTCTTTGGCATTCTCTTTCATGTGAAATACAAAGCTGTGTTTCGTGTCAGGTACAAACAGGCGATGTGTGTAGTTGTGAATGCGAAATGTGTGGACCCCGACAATGGGAGAGCTGTGAATTCTAATAATTGCTGAGGAGACTAAAGCATGGAAAAAAGCCTTTGAACCTATCTTTTGTTTGCAAATTAACCCTAGATGATTTAGGAGCATTGGAATTAAAGTGTTAAAGATGTTGCTTTTTGCCTGCATTTAATCCATAAAAAACTCTGCAATAAGAACCTTTTGAAGTATAATTTTAGAATATTACTTGTATCCTTGAAACTATAGCTTTGGAATATATATAAAGGAAATATGCTTATGTCATGCCTTATTGAAGCTGAGAAAAACAGCTTGAGAAAGGAAGATGAACATCACTTCAAGGGTTTATGGTTTCGACCAAAGGGAAGCTGGACATCACTGTAATGAGATTTAGAGTCTCTGCAATTAGAAGGTGGACACACATCTGGGGAGCTGGACCCCACCAGATGGGATTCGTCTTTCTTCTTTTGGAAACTGGACCATCACCATCTGGGGATAATCCTTTCAGATACATCCTGAGAAATTAAAATCACAATAGTGTATAGAATTGTGATGTAATAATTTGGAATAAAAATTGCTGATGAGTAAAAATTGGAAATTGTTGAAAAAAAAAGCCGATGAGTACCCCTATAAATACCTGTAACCATCAATTATCAGTGTGCAGTTGGAGGGAAAACTTCCCCCACTGTACCCAGAGCTGTATTGCTCATACCTTACCATATTAAATAATAAATTGATTGCTGCTTGAATATTGGCCTAGTCAAGCTTCTTATTCATAACATTCAGAACACAGATGTGCTAAAAGGAAAAACAATAACCTACAATATTTATCAACCTCTATCTTCAAATTAAATGCAAGACTGATTTTCAGTTATATCCCCAGCATTGTAATAAAAAACCACTAGAACCATAACCGTTGCAAGTTTCCTTGCAGTAAATTCGAGATTTAGTACGCTGAGGGACAGCCCCAATATTTAATGCAAAATAATATTTTCTATAAAACTTAAATTTATACATAAATATTAACACACTTGAAATACGCGCTGCAGTTACAAGAGGTGAACTTGCAATTATAGCTCCTATAAACAGTTTTCACAATGATGCTGTGAAAAAAAAAAAAAAGCTTTTTCATTGAATTAACTCTGGCTTCTTCACCAGTATGAGTCTCTGCTTTTTTAAAAAACAATTCCATATTAATGGACACTACAAAGCCCCATAACCCTGACAGAGAACCCAAGACTAACACCATGAATGCCTTTGAGCATCAGCACTTTATTTTTCCCCAGTACAGCCTTTTATGCCCTTTTGCCTTATGCTAACACCTGTGTGCCCTTTTACCCCTCGGCATTGGTCAGTGCACTTCAGCATTCCTGCTCCTTTTTCCCTTAAGGATGGTCACTTGTTTTACACAGCTGCACTTTATCAGGGGTGAGATTGCCTGCAGCACTACCTCTATTCTCTTACAATCCATTCTCCCACACACCCTCAATCTTACACAAACATCTCAGTTGTGCTTGCAGCACAGAAATGTAGATACCTGTTTGTTTTTTCCTAATTAGCAACTGCACACCTTCCACGCTCTAGAGATTAGAGGACAAGGTCTCTGTTTCATGGGAGGGATCTCGCGGAGCTGAGCAGTGGGATTGTCCGGCTGAAGGACAGCGGAGGCCCCGCCGGTTTAAATTTCACTGTATTTATTTTATTTATCCTGAGGGCTGGGATCTCGCGGAGCTGAGCGGTGGGATTGTCCGGCTGAAAGACAGCGGAGGCCCCGCCGGTTTAAATTTCACTGTATTTATTTTATTTATCCTGAGGGCTGCGATCTCGCGGAGCTGAGGGCAGAGCCCGGCCCGGCCCCTCAGGAGCCGCCGCAGCCGCAGCGCCGCCCGAGCCCCTCAGGCGCGGCCGCCCCTGGACTCGGGACAGCCCTGAGCCTTCCCCTCAGCCGGGCGGGAAGCGCTTGGAGTTGTAGAACCGGCAGGGGTGAAAGAGATCTTTAAGACCATCAGTTCAACGTCAGGCCAGCACTGACACTGCAAACACTAAACCACTAAACCATTTCCCAGGGTCAGATCCAGAGGCCTCTTTAACAGCTCCAGGGATGGCAACTCCACCCCCTCTCTGGCCAACCTATTCCCAGACCTGAACACCTGAACAGTGAAAAGTTTTTTCTAAAATCTAACCTGAATTTCCTCTCAATGTGAGGCCACTTCCTCTGGTTCTCAGTGCAGGCCCAGCAGCAGAGAGCAGCCCCCCCTCAGTGCACGCTCCTGTCAGGGAGCTGGAGACAGCAGTGAGGTCCCTCCTGAGCCTCTTCTCCAGCCTGAACCAACCCAGCTCCCTCAGCTACTCCTCATGGGGCACCTTTTCTAGAGCCTTCGTGAGCCTTGCTGCCCTTCCCTGGACACACTCAGCCCCTCAATGTCCTTCTTCCCGAGGGGCCCAGAGCTGGGCACAGCACCGAGGTGTGGCCTCAGCAGTGCCCAGCACAGAGGGGCAGGCGCTGCCCTGCTCCTGCTGATCCAGCCCAGGTGCCATGGGCCTCTTGCCCCCTTGGGCACACTTTGGCTCACACTGAGGCGGCTGCTGAGCTGCAGGATGTGGCACCACGCCTTGTGGAACCTCACATCCTTGTCCTTGGCCCATTGATCGAGTCTGTCCAAGTCTCACTGCAGAGCCTTCCCATCCTCCAGCAGATCCACGGTCCCACCCAACTGGGCATCTGCAAATTTATTGAGGGTGCTCTCAATCCAGATCATCAAAAAAGATGTTAACCAGGACCAGCCCCTAAACTGAGCCCTGGAGAACACATTTCAATGCAGCTCACTTTGCATACTCTGCAGTTGGAGGCCACAACAGAAAGAGCTGCCATCCCTTGGCACTGGCCACGCACACAGGTGCAGGAAAAAAAAACTTTTACTAGGTGAATACAGCTGACAGAACTGAGCTTTCAGGCACACACTCCCTTTCCCTAATGACCCTGAATTCAATAAAAGGTATTTCATCTTCCAGCTCTTTGCACTACTGGTATCATGGACCATCAGAGCTCCACCAGCCTCTCTCATCCTTTTGTGTCCTCTTCCCACTCAAGCTGATGAGCAGCTTTGATGAGAAAAAATGCAGTTCTGCTGCCAACAAGGTGAGCCAATTTGCAAAATGCAACTTACCCTGCCAAAAACAGCTACTGCCTTTTTCTTTCAGAGGTGAGTCAAAAAATTCTAGATTTTAAAGAATTGTCAAGATATAGTATGATTTTATTTGTCCTCAGGAAACAACAACAACAAAAAAAAGATAATTACAAATAAAGAAACTTTAATTGGCAGGTCATACAGAACAGTCCAGTCAGTGGTAGAACATCACAGTATTTACAGTTCTGTAAATACAGCAGCAGCATCTGGAGGCATTGAAGTCAAGAGCTTATCCTACAGCTGGAAAGTTGCTGAAGTCTGTGACATTCCACTGTAAATAAAAGTGTTATTAAAAATTACAAACTGCCCTGTAATGACTTTGATAACTTCCTGTGCAGCAGCTCCTGCAAAAGAGAAGAAAAAACAGAAGGCAGTTAGCAGGTCATATTTAAACAAGAGTAAAATAATGTTACTTATCTAGAAGTCTCTACACTGGAATTATTTTAGAAGTGCCTGATAAATGTCCCAGGAGGCAAAAATGCCCTTCAGTACTTCCCACTATAAAAGAAGATCAGAAAGCTACTACTTCAGAAGTTAGCTTTGCATACACTTTCCCTCCATGTACAGACACACAGAATAAAAATGGGTGAGCAGACAGACCCATGCAAGTTGCAACCTCTCTCATCAGAGAAGCTGAATTAAAAAAAAAAAAAATCATGTAAAATTTAACTGCAAAATAAACTGAAGGGTCACTTCAGTGTGTTCCCTCTGAGTTTTCCTGTAGTAAGAAACATTCTGTACCTTCTTCAGAAATTACCTTTATGTACACCAAATTTTGCTTTATCAGAAAAAAATTCCTACATATGCAGAATATAATACAAAATCTTCAGCACTGCATGAAGCCAAAGAAGGTAAGTGAATTGATGTATCAATTTGGGGCATCCATTAAAATACATCTGCAGGTCAAATGAAGGTAAGAATCCAAGGCTGCTGATATTTCATAGATCTCTAACATATGTGTACTATGTTAAAAGAAGATATATACTGCACTAATTTTAAAATTACTATAATTATCACTTTCCTTTTAAAAAAATTAAGCCTCTTTCCAGCATTTCATTTCTTAACAGATTTTTAAGCTTGAAGAGTTGATTGTTTTTGAAGTTTATTTATTTTACTGATTATAACCTTTGGTGCATTCACTTACTCTATATGTGCTGCAAGAGGTCTCATCTGGAGAATGAAGGGGAGGATTGTGCCCTACTGCTGTCTGTGGCTGCAGCCTTTGCTCTGGGAGTCCAGAGTCACTAAGGCAGCAGAGTTGTGGCTGAGCAGGCTGTTTGTGTGGCCCTGGATGTCACCCTTACCTCCCATGAAGGCAGCAACAGCGTGAGGCTCGGCAGCTCCGTAGCGACAACTGCACAGGAAAGGAACAGTCACAAACAGCCCAGCAGCTCTACCAACAAAGCCACACCTCAAAAACAACACTTACAACTCCTGCACATAGTCATCTTTCACCACTACAGACAGCCCATGTTCTTGGAGGAAACCAGTAAGGCATGATTTTAGCTTTCCAATATCATCTTCCACCTGGTAGTTGTAGACACCTGGAAAATAAATCAACTCATCAACTGTTTCATCACACAACTCTAACATCACAGTCAAAGCTAATGGTTTTAAATGGCAGCCTGAATATTTTGTTTTCCTAAAGTTTCTAAGCCAATTACTGTGCTATTAGTACTAGACAAATAATAATTGAATATTCTGTTGATGCTTCTTATGATAGACAAATTACTGCATAGCTGAACTGATTCATAGTCCAAACAACCCATTAATGATACCAATTCAGATAAATTTTTTAAGTTCCTGAAGAGAAAAAACTCTAATTTTCATATTCCTAAAGCTGTATTACTGTGGAAACAAAACCACAACTAATGTTTTGCAGTTTATAACTTGAACTACAGTAACTATTGGACTTTATATTTTTTTTGATGATGTGAAGAACTGGTATTAACATACCTGGGTATCTGCCATGCTGCTTGTAAAACCTATTGACAGCCCTCAGCATCAAGTACAGCACTATTTCACTGTCAGGGTTATCCATATGGGAAACTGAAAACAGCAAGAGAACTGGTTAGCTGCTGCAGACAGAATGGAAAAAGCAATGTTTTGAATTGCCTGAAAATAGTAAATCTGCAGTAGAAAGAAACCTTAATGAATGCAACCTATGACAGAACCTTAATCAAACAGCTGTCAGATACACAATTTTGCCTCCAAAGTTTCTGACAAAACCATATTTTATGTATTTAATATAAACTATTCAGTGAAGAAACTCACATTTCAATTCTGGCAGGTGCTTTAAATGGGTATTCCTTAGTTATAATTTTAGGATTTGAAATACATGCTTTAAGTATTATCTGTAATAACTGTAATTATAAAACAGGTCTTAAATCCCTTACCACACAGCTCTGTAGTCTTTGTAAATACTAGCTGCTACTTATATCTGGCACAAAAAAAAAGGCAATATAAAAAGCAAAAAGCAGTATCAAGTAACTAGTTTGTTAGTTCACATCCTAAAGAGATAAGCTGAAAGGGGTCAGGATATTTATTTTATTTGGTCAAGTTAAAGCACCTTTTCAGCTCTGTCAGAAATAACTGACGTACAGAAAAGAGAAGTTTGAAAAAAACCCATTGTTTTATTTACAGAGTACTACAAGTAAAATCCACAAGAAAACAAAAGCTGAAATACGCATCAATCTCTAAGGTCACTTTTGAAATTTCAAAATCAAATTGAATTCCACATTCTAGACCTAAATCTCCACAACTGTAGTTGAGAGACATATTCCTTACATTAAATATTTTAATTCACTGAAGACTTTGTGACATTGCAAATGATAAAACTCCATAATGCAACAGAACATGTAGCTTACATTGTGTTTTCCTCACCAAAGCATTGCAAGTCTGAAATGCAGCACTTACTGATGGCATCCCTGCTGCAGGAGTTGGGGCTGTGCTCCTGGGCCAGCGAGCGGCAGCGCACCACGCGCAGGAAGGCGGCGTTGCTGCCTGCATGGGGACAAGGACACAGCGCCCGTCAGTGCCACCCTCACCACAGCTCTGTCCCACTGCCACGGGGCACGGCAGAGGTACAACCCAACAGAGTTTCAACACTTCCCTGTTTCTTCTCAGCTTGCAGTAATAAAAGCCTGTTTAACTACCTTTAGGTCTAGGGTCAGGAGAGTTTTAGGGAAATCCTCCCTGCTCATGTGGAATGTCTATCTATCCTCTCTGTGGTTAATGTAACAGCTACACACAGCAATTCATCAGTCACAGCCACCATGTTTCCCTCTTCCAGGCTGCAAATCAACATGATAGTGGAGCCTTGGAAAAAGTTAAAGATAGAATCTAAAATGTTAGGCTTTGTGCTTTCCCAGATCAACTGCACCTGCGTAAGCAGTATGATAAATTATATAATTGTTAGATGTGATGATAGTTTAGTAATTAAATATAATTGTTATATAACCATAAGAAGAATAATGAGAAACGGTGTTGGAAATTCAGAGGGGAGCTAAATCTATGTATACAATAGAACAATATAAGTTCAATAATTAACATGAAAGTTATATATTGATAGGGTATAAAAACATGATCATCTCAGATGTATGGTCGGAGTCAGATTTGGGTTGAATATACCCCTGACACCCAGAGCTCTTAAGAAAAAGCACTGCATATAATCCCCCGTGATTTTGAATCCCCGTTTTTGAATGCTAACAAACATGGTTCTTTCCATCTTCCACTACAGCTAACACTGCCTCACATGTTCTCAATTAGTATTTTAACAGCACAGCTATGAGCTGGAAAAGGTCCTTTTCCAATATCATTGCTATGGATCGACCCAAGGTGCAATTACAACCCAGCACTGAAAAAGGAGCAACTGGGAGGCTCCCAAATGCTTTTACAACGCAGAGCAGCATGCTCTTGGCTCTGTGCTTACAGGGGAGCTTTGCAGCTCTGGGGAGCCTCCGCCAGGCTGCTGCTGGAGACGTGTACACATCCAGGACAGACGCAGCCTGAAGGGCCATCAGCTGAGTTACAGCTTTTCAGACTACCTCAAGTCTGCAGAGCCCACACTGAAACCAGTACCCCAGCATGAGCAGGAGTGCTCAGGTACTCATCACAAAAAGCAGAGGGCAGCTGCTCCCTGTTGTTTGGAGTGAAAAGATACATAATTTTAAAGCCAACCTTTACAGACTCACTCCTGAGAGATGCTGAACATCTGCTACTTCTCCTGAAAATGAGGGATGCAAACCACTTAGTACTTTCTTAAAAAATTCAAATACTGACTTACTTCTTAATAACTACATGATTATTCAAAAGTTTTTGATTATTTGATCATTTGCATAAACCCAGAACAGAATCCAAGCATACTCACAGAACAATTTCAATTCTCTCTCTGAAATAGACTCAGGTGCCTAAAAGAGAGAATATACTCATTCCAGTACACACAATGGCTAGAGAATTCCTGCTTTCACATATATATTAATATATTTATAGTGAAATAACTAGTTACCAAAAAAACCACCCTGTCTTAAATTGTAAAGAGTATATCCCTGTATGCATTTTACTTTTATAAAGCAGACACTTCACAGATACTTAATTGCATTAAAAGAATGCCCACAGGTTTGCACTCACCTTGCCCAGGGACTGTAACAATTTAGCAGCATGGCTCCCCACAGCAGCAGTATCCTTCTTTGCTTTTTCACGGTATCTGGTAATAATGAAGAAGTAAATAATTACAACAGAAAGCCATCAACTCCACATTGAAGGCAATCTTTTTTTTTTTTTTTTGCTTGTTTCACATTATAAAGACAAAATACAAGCCACATGAATGGTAGTGAGCTCCCTCAAGGAGTTGTCTACTTACATATTTTGCAATTTGATGAATTTACTGGAGTCTGCCATCATATCAGGAATGGTGCCCCGGACAGGCAAGCTTCCTTGCCCTTCATTTGCCACAAATTCCTTTAAAGCTCGAACCAAAATCCAGAAGGAAGATGACTACAAAAGCACAAGAGACAGCCATGTACACAGATGTTATATACAATGCTTTTTCTCCATTTAAGTCTTACCCTTAACTACTCATACCTGCTCCGTTAGTTTTAGGCAGCAGTCATCATTAAAAAGCTCTTCAATTCCTCTTGGAATCTATGAAAATAAATAAATTGGGTTGGTAATTCTTTGACTTTTAATTTCTTGAATTATCTCATCACTCAGTACATAGGTGAGCCAACTCCAAGTGACCTCAGAGTTTCACAGCAAATCTCTGAATCCTACACAGTCAAACAGCAGCCCTGCCCAAGAGCAAGGCAATGCTTCTGAGCAAGATCAATGTCACAAACAAAATCTCATCTGACTTCCATCTTTGACAGAGAAGATGTAAAGAACTGCAGCAGTAACTGCCCAGCCTGCCTGGTGGGGCAGAGCAGCCAAAAGGCCAGGGAAGGGGAATGGGGCTACAAAAGTCAGTGTGTTAGTCAGAATCCTTAACTGCTGCAGGTCAGTCTGGCACAAACTCAAATAAATATTAATATCCTGGGCTGTGTCTTGTAGTGGCTTGGATGACAGAACTAAGTTTTACCTGCTGCTTTTTGGGAGACTTAACATGACCATCCAAGCAAGGATCAGCACAGTTCAAAACAAAAGAACACAATCTAAGAAGAATTACAGAATGTGCTTTTGCCCCATGTAGCCTTTGCAATTTACCCCAGATGAGAAACGAAAGAAATCAGAGCTTAATTTTAAACCACATGTTATGAGGTCAGGATTATTTAAGAAACAATGAGAGCATCACTTCTAATGCTTTTAAGCTTGACCAGTTTATGAAGGGAATTTTGTAGTAAGTTTCTTCAAGAGCAAAGAAGTGAATTTATTGTATCAGGAGTCCCATGAAGCCCTTCAGTTCTACAGAGAGTAACTAGTACAGCCCCTGGCTTCAATACAGCACGATTTCAGTAAGTGCTCTCAGTTTCCCTCACACCAGTGTATTTAAATTGGCATCAGCCACACCTCTCACTGCTAAATCCTTGCAGTTGTACCCAGGACTTCAGAGTTTCTTACAGACTGAACTGTAGAAGTCAGACAAGAACTCACTGATGCACTCTGGCTGCTGACTCATTCTAGGCTTGAATTCAAGTCTGCAGGAGGGAAATGCAGATTTCTTGCAAGAGCAAAGAAGTAAGAGAATTTCCATAAGCTACATTTCCAGCTAGTCTAGGTCTATTTAACTACACAACTGCAGTTCTAACATTGTACTAATCCTGTTTTTAGCTAAATACAAATGTTACAAATGGAATTTCCATCCTAAAACTGAAGAATATATTCTGAGAAAATGAGGCAGTTGAAATTGCTTCAGTTTTATCACAGAAATGTTTATTTTACCTCTGTACGATTTAATGCTGTATTCACATTTTTTATAGCTTCCTCAAAGTTTTCCTCATCTTCTGGGGTGCCATTTTCATTCTTTAAGATACCTGATTGAAAAAAAAAAACAACTAAAACACACAACTGTTTGAATTACATCTCATCATTTATGTCTTACCAACAGAGCAGACTGGCTGTGGATGTATTTGTAATGCATTTGTGGCCTATCAGCTACCAGCAAAAAATGAAAAATAAATCACAAGAAAAAAGATCAGATGTAATTATTAAGCTAACTTCATCTAAATTCTGCATATGATTCATTTTCCTGTAATGCTAAGTAGAAATTCCTCAGAACAAAAGCACTGGGTGTAAGAAGGATATAATGAAGCTTCATAGGCACTAAATTAATAATTCAACTCTCCTTCCCATGCCAGTCATGTTTTGCTGGGGTTTTTGGATCAAATTTGGCAAATACTTATGCATCCACAGATCAAGCCAGCCCAAGAAAGGGCCTCCACTAAAAATCTGACATAACCAAAGGAAATTACTACGGATCAGATCTGCCCCTTATCACAGCATGGGCATGAGGACCTCTTCAAACTTGCCCACAGGCCATCTTCAAGTAAGGAAATACCAAAAATTCAGTCAATGGTGTTTTTCTACAATAATTTAAGACAATGCATATAGATCTTAAAAATGCCACATGAGCTTTAGCACCCTGCAAAATGAAGCCATTCACACACTGGTCACAGTGCAGTCAGTGCTACAGAACCTGGCCATGCAGAGGTGGATGATTACCAATGTCTGATGGGTCAGTGGACACACCAAATACTTGCAGAATAACAATTCTAGTGTCAAAAGCCATTTGTTTTCCTCTTTATAACATTTTTAACAGAATTTTATCATAAGGCCTTTGCTCCCACCCAAATCACACTCTGGATCTTAGACAGGATAAAACATTAACAACAGACATTTATAAGCAAGTCTGGCATCTTAAGATCCACCTGTACAAAGCACTAATTTAGCAGAAGAATCAGTATATACCAGCATATCTTTCATAAATTAAACTTGGGAGAACTAAGGATTACTTTTCAGGTGCCACATTGTATCTATTTCTGCCAGCAGGAATGAGGGAGCCCTGGGACACGGATTACCTTGCCGAATCAGTTCTTTGAAGGCTTCTTTCTCTTTGTAATTCTTAGGCAACTGTTCACTTTTCTAAATTAAAAAAACATAAAGAGATTTTTGTCTTTAAAATGCCTACTACTAAGCTTACTGTGTTCAGACTGCTGAACTCCAGGAGTCTGTCACTGCTCACAGATTCACTTGTATTTCAGTTAGTAATTTTTTTTATGACTCCACCTTTTTTTTAATGTCACACACAGCAAAAAGAATTAACTGCTTCAGAAAAGACAGACCAATAACAGTAATAATACAGTTTTGCAACATACCTCATTGAACCATTTTGTGAGATACTTGGCTACAATCACAATCCATGGAGTGTGGCTGTGGTCCTGTAATTGAACAGTGGAGAAATCTTTGTCAGATGGAGAAAAGATAAAAAATAGGAAACAAATTAAAAACCTATACTTAATGTAATCTCCAAATATCCTTTCCACTACTCCAAAGACACACGACATGTTCCAGATTTTGATTCAGCAAAAATGTTCTTTAAGTACTACAAAAGAAATTATCAAATTATTATTACTTTATTTTAAAAAAGGGTGAGCCAAGTTCTCCAATATTTTTCTGGAGTGAAACTTATGCCATGCACAACCACCCACGGTGCAAAGCTCTGCAACAGTAGGTTAACTAAAAAAATTAAAAAACAAATTCAAAAGAGGGTGTGAGGGGATAATCTAGCAAAAGATCAAGTTGTCCAAGAATACTCATTGATTCCTAAGACCCCCACCTGCTTAAGATTTAAATAGACTGGAACATTTGGAGCAGAGGCAAAAATAGTTCCTCGTGACTGATTCTAGAGTTGGTTCTGTTCAGATGAGACTTGGCACCAGAGTCATCTGCCAAGAGCCATTTTCACAGGATCCCTGCACTGTATATCTGCATCTGTCCTGGGGAGCACAGTGCAAACCACACAAACCTTTTTGTCCATATGCTCCAAGTCATAATCCTGAACGTGTTCTGTCAGCTCTGGAAATGGTCTGTCCAGTCTCAAATCTTCTAACATATTGTCAGGGTGAGATTCAACAACTGTGAATAAACATCACAACTCATTTCTCAGCATTATGTCTGGCCTTCAAAACAGAGCTACACAAACACAGGATCACCTGTGTTTGATTCTCAAAGTAAGTGTTCTGTGTAACCCATAACGTCAGGATAATCCCAATTTTACTATTTGTTGCAGTCCATAATCCCCATGTATTCTGAAAAGAATGCAAACTACCTAAGACTTAACAAATACTAAATGTGTGACAAGATGAAAAAAGACAAACAAAAAACCCCAAAGTGACATAAGTTATTGAAGCTTTAAACCTTCCAGGAAGTCTTTACCTCAGCAAACCTCTAACCTGTATGTTCTTTAATCACGACTCTCATGTAACCAACCAGTCCATAGGTCCTGCAGACCAGCAGAGGAACGTTGGAATTCCAGAGAACTTCAGCCAGGCGCAACAATGTACTGGAAGGAAAACCAGGCTTTTTTCAGATCTACAGAATACAACATTTAACTATAAAGTTAACTCCTGCACCAGTTACTCTGTGAAAGAGTCCTCTCAGAAAACTTTTCTAATTTCATCATGATCCTAAACACATAAGGTGATCAATTTTGTACAGGAATTTACAGTGAGTTGGAAAAATATTCATCCATTATCTTACTTATGTCTCATCTCACCCTCCCAAATGCTCCAAGTATCAAATAAAAAGCTTCAATGAGTTGTTAGTTAGAAATAAAGGATTAGATCCATGTGTTGCAGAGTCCTAACTTCAAGCAGAGGCAATTCCCATCAGAGGAGCAAAAACGTCTCTAGAAAATGCCATCACTGGCTGAAATTTTCCTTCACAATGACAGAGTTCTGTTCTGTTTAAGTTTTTCTGCAAGGAAGTGCCTGTGCATAAATGCACATACACACACACACATATATAAACTTGCTTTTAAACTGAATGAAAACAGGTAATTCAATCTTAGGTGATTCTTACCTTTCTGGCAGTTGTGTTGCAACCACTAAGTTAAACCGATTAAAAAAGGAAGGGTCGTTGTCTAAAAGCTTTTCTGGACTCTAAATAGGGGGGAAATATATGTCAGGGAACACTGACAATTTCTGAGTACAGAGCAAGTCTGCTGAATATGATGTGTTAAGTGAAAGTTATAAAATTAAGATGAAGCTACAAAATAGTGTTTGAAATACATGAAGTGACTTTTTGTTTGAAATACATACAAATGATTTATCTTTCTCAAATGCTGTTTTACCCTGAATCTATTTAAACTGCAACATCACAAAGCAGCACAGAGCTGTTATTTCACATTTTTATCACACTCTATAATACACACATAGTACTAATTTAGGAAGACAAACCTCTTCAACAAAGTTTCCAGAAACATCACTATTCAATTCCTGCAAGAGCTCCATGGCACTCTGGGCACGACTCTGTTTCAGAGCAATCAGAACGAAATGTAGTTTACACAGTGTTTGAGTACTACATAATGCCACACCAAGCAATACCAACAAAACAACCCCAGAAAACACCCCACAACAAAGCTCATTTATAAGCTAAGGCTCCTTACTTCAAGCCTTGCTCATCTGAAGCAAAAATGCATCCCATAATAGCAGACGATTTGTTTGAGAACATTTTCTGTAATATCATTTTAAAAAGACAAATTGTGAGACAGCTATTTCCTAATTTCCAGTTTCATTACAGAATATCCAGGAGTTATCTATGCCTCTTGTACTCTCTGTTTTTGTGATATTTTTTCCCCATTTCCCTCTCTATTCTTAACTTTACTCCTTCAACCACAATGGTCTTATACCTCATCCTTCCATAGATTTTAATCATAAGCTCTTCATTTTTTTCTATTCAATCTCACCACAATTGAGTTTATCTCTCGCTCATGAGCAACTAAAATAAACATGGAAATTCTGTTAAAGAATAAACAGACTTTAACCTATACACATATAGCTTTTAGCATTATTCATAATACCACGTTTAAATACTCAACACTTCCATGCTTTCAATACACATAAACTGACATTTATTAACTCCTTACCTGACCAATATGGCTTTTTTGTAAAAAGAAACTGAAAAAGAGGCAAGAGAAAATGACATGTGAATTTTTATTCTGAAGAAAAAAACAACACTGAAGTTACAGTTTGTTCTGCAGAATATGCTGCTCTCATGCACAACAAACCACTTTCCCCTTTAAATCTGCTTTTTCTCACTACTGTTGTATTCTCCTCAAAAACAGTTTCTTAAGAAAGCTTTTCAATTCCCAAGCCATAAATGTGAAATACAGAACATGCCAAACTTCTCTAGAAGACAGGCTCATGCTGCAGAGTCTTTCTCACCAGGCTAATCAAAGACTCACTAGCACTGATTTCCTCATATAATGGAATTTCCTTCCCCTCACATAACCCCTGCAGGTATCTATGCACACCACAACAGAACTTGACCAAGAATCAGTATTCAAATCAATTTTACAGGATTCGCAAACATTTTCTTACCCTTTCCCCTGCTGCACAGAGCCTTTCAAAGCTATGAAAGCTAATAAATGCCTAGGAGTCACAGTTGCACAATGATTAATGAAAATCAAATCATCTGCATCACCAGAATTAGGGAAAATATACTGAACCACACTGAAACACTAGCACTGTCATAGCTCAAGACTACATCAAACAAGTTAATTTTCAATATTTTTATATTGAGTAGAGCATTGTCTCTATAAACTTGACGTGTGAAGCAAACAGACCTGTAAGGTCCAAACCCAGCAAGTAAAATAATTCAGCAACTAATGTCAAAATGACTGTGCATGCTGTTTGTCACCAACCCCCAAACCCACAGAAGACCTGGAGAAACACAGAGTGGCTTTCAAAACCATCTTACAGGGCTTCTTAGCAAATATAGAGATGGAACTACCTATGAAACTCTGTCACTTGTCAATTTGTAACTGAAATCAATAAAAAACCTACTTATTTCCAACATCTTCTCCAGAGACTCGATTCCCATCGACAATTGTAAACGAACCAATACCTTTGGGGGGAAAAAACTTCCCATGAATAACTTGGCATCATTAAGCTGTCAGATAGATCACAAAGAAGAGACAGAAGAAATATCTACTGACCTGGCAGCACCAAGTTTTTGAGTATTTCAGTTCCTGTTGCTGTTGCATTTATCACACAAACATGGGCAGATTCCAATGCTTCCTGGCCATGGTCACCCCATAGTCTGCATTGGGAGGGAAACCAAAAGGCAATGAAGCTATTGAACTTCAGATTGCACAGCCAATAAAAACAAATAACAACAACAACTAAAAAAAGACAAATGGAGGGCTGGCATGCAACTGTCCATTCACTGCTGAGGACCTAAACAGCACTAACCAAAATAAAGATCCTTAAAGAAACTTACTGTGAAAACTGAGACTTTCCAAAGAGAGTTTCCCTGACATCTCATTTTCTCCAACTTTACACCAGATGCATGCACACATCTCTTTCTCTTGGAACATACTTTAACTGGTTAAAAACCAGCAAGGCTTAAAGCAGTCCTTGCCCAAATTTTGTCCTGTTCAGCTTTTCCTAACTTTTCTAATAAATAATAGATTTTTATATGTATTTTTTAAAATTTCTCGTACAAGACACTGAAACACACAGGAGACAGAAATCAGTCTTGCTGAGTCTGGTACTTCAGACCCCTAGAGAACAGCACTGAGGCTGAGATCTGGCTGGGACAGCCCTGGGTCACACATCCTGCTGATTTCACTGGGGTAGTAACTCACAGAATTTTTTAGGCTTGGAAGGGAGCTCTGGAGGTCACCCAGTCCAAGCCCTGCCCAGGCAGGGTCACCTCGAGCAGGTGACACAGGAACATGTCCAGGTAGGTTTGGAATGTCCCAGAGAAGGAGATTCCACAGCCTCCCTGGGCATCAGCTCCAGGGCTCTGCCCCCTCCAGGAAAACAAATTCTTCCTCATGTTGGGGTGAATTTTTTTGTGGTTTAGCTTATGGCCATTGCTCTTTGTCCTGCTGCTGGGCATCACTCGAAAGTCTTGCCCCACCCTCTTACACCCACTTCTGAGATATTACTATGCATTGATGAGATTCCCCTCTCAATTTTCTCCCTTCCAAGCTGGACCAACCAGGTCCAGCTCCCAGCAGACTCTCCTCACCAGAGGTGCTCCAGACCCCAAATCCTCTCTGTGCCCTCCACAGGACGGCTCCTTGTGGAAACTTAACAGCAGCACTGCAGACAGCCAC
Organism: Ammospiza nelsoni; assembly: GCF_027579445.1. NCBI lineage: Eukaryota > Metazoa > Chordata > Aves > Passeriformes > Passerellidae > Ammospiza > Ammospiza nelsoni. The sequence continues at coordinate 2,820,381 of NC_080645.1, forward strand.
TCCGGTGCTAACTCCGGTGCCGCTATCCCTCCCTGGTAACTCGGATCTTTTCTGCCCTTTCACAGAACCCAAGAATGGCTCAGCCTGGAGGGGCCCACAGGGGCTGCTGTGGTGGCACCTCCCTGCTCCAGCAGGGCCATCGCAGAGCCCAGGGCACAGCAGTGTGTCCGTGTGGCTCTGCAGTGTCCCCAGGCAGGAGCCTGCACAGCCTCTGTGCCCCATCTGCTCAGGGCTGGGCACTGCCCAGGGCAGGAGCTCTGGGCATGGGCAGGGGCAGCTCCTGGGCTCAGGCCCTGCCCGTGGCTCTGGGGCCATGGCTGGGCCCGCAACAGAGCCTGGCTCCGTCTTTTCAGCACACCCGTTTATACATTCATATATATACACAGAGATATACATAATATCAGTATTTAGAATATATATTTATATATTATGTACTTATACAACAAACATTGTACAAATAAATTATATATCTTATATAAAAACGTACACGAGTACCTACGTAGATATATACTTTTATGTATCTCCATCCCCCTTTGTGTATACACTTAAGATTATGTATGCATATATATATATTCCCCAGATATATCCTGTTAATTTACTGCATATCTACTGTCCGTGTGCCGGTAGAGCCCTCACGGCCCCGGAGGTCGGACACAGCTCCTGTTCCCCGCGGCCCCGGGGGCCTGTCCCCGGCGTGGCGCCGAGCGGGCCCGTGCCCTCCGCGGGCCGCCGGAGGCGCGGCCCCGCTCCCCGCTCGGTCGGAGCCGGTCCGTGCCGGGCGGTGCCGGTCCGTGCCCGCCCGCGGTACCTGAGCTGGCGGTCGTAGCGCTGCTCCTTGAGGCCGGCCCGGCCCGGCCGCGCCATGGCCGCTGCTCCCGCTGCGCACGCGCGGGGCGGGTCCTGCCCTGCCCTGCCCTGCCCTGAGGAGCGGCCGCGGCTGCGGTGCCGAGTCCGGGCCGTGCGCTGGCTGCGGCCGCGTCTCTACCTCCGGCCGCGTCTCTACCTCCCTCAGCCCTGCTGGCAGCAGCACCGGCGGTGCTGGAGGCTCGAAGCCGACAATGTCGGTAGCACCTGGATCTTCCCCTCTCACCCGCACCCACCCCGTGTGCACCAACGCCGCCCCCGCCCTCCGCTGTGCCGCTCCTGGGGACCCCTCCGCACCGTTTGCCGGCACATGAGGCCTCAGAGAGAACTGTATTAAACACGGCTTTCTCCACATCAAATCATTTCGCCCTAATAATAGTCACAATAGGAGTAGACCTGCCCCCAGCAGCTTTCCTCCTCATCTCAACCCACCCATTCTTTAAAGCAATGCTACTCCTCTGCTCAGAGTCCGTTATCCACAGCCTGAACAGTAAATAGGAAAAATAGGAGGCCAACAAAAAACACTTCCAACAACCACCCCTTGCCTAACCACTGGCAATCCAGCCCTCATGGGAGCCCCACTGCTGGCAGGATTCCACTCAAAAGATCTCATGGAGAGTTTAATCACATCCCACCTATGCCTTAGCACTACTCCTCATAAAATGTAGAGTATGTAAAATTTTGTTAAGAAAATGTTCTTTGCTGTCTGATCTTTGTAACTTGCAAACCTGATCAACAAGGAGGGAGATTTAATCAGTGAAACAGAGCAGCCAACAAGCTCTAAGTGATGTGCAGCTCTTAGAAGCACAAATTCCTGGTCAGCAGCATTGCCTTGTTAAGGTTTGGGGCTGGACATGTTCCGATGATCTCAGCCCCGCGGGAGGTTAATAGAGATCAGGAGAAGGATTTCCACTGATACACGAGAAATACAGAATTCAGCAGCCACAAGGACAAGGAACAAAGGAAGGCCACTCAGTAACTGTGTGGAATCAGCTCTGAGCGGGTAAGGGGAAATTTCGGCTAAGTCTGGTTGCAAGGAAAAAGCCATGGTGGAAGCCATGTTGTGGCAGTTTTCTGTTCCCCTTGGGATGCCCTTTGCAGCTGCAGTGTGCCTGGAGCTCTGGGCTTTGTGGTTTCAAAAGCCTAACCCTAGGCAGCAAAGAGTGCTTTAGGCTAAGACTGGTTCCGTGGAAAAAGCTGTGGTGGAAGCCGTGTTGTGGCAATTTTGCAGGGGCAGGTCAGGAGCTCCAGCTCCTGGAGCGGCCCACAGGAAAGCAGCGAGCCAAAGGCCGAGAAAGGGAGAGTGTGGCAGGGATTAATAGGAGATGCGAAACACTCGTTAACCAATAGAAGAGAGAATACTAATAAATAAGAGAACTATGTAACCTGTAGCCAATGGACACTCATGTCTTTGTTTGCTAAAATATATAAATACGGGAAAGTACAGATAGTTGGGACAAGTTGGGCTGCTTGATTTGTGGGACACCACCGAACACGCGGCTTGGCAACTCTGAAATAGACAATCAATGTCTCTCTCAAGTGTGTATTTGCTGGCTGTCGCACAGTAATGGATCCAATTTATCTGGACAACAGTGTCATTACCAGAATTTATTATTAAAATGGGCATTTCTCTGCATCTCTTGATGCACTTTCTGTATGGACTTTTGAGGCATTTTCAGGCAGACTGAGGCAGAAGCCCTGAAGATTCTGCAGTCAGGAAAATCCGGTAGGATATATTTTGCAGAGATGTTGCACATTACTGCAGCTATTCCTGCTTAGTATGGAGACAAGAACATATGAAATCTGTTGTGCCTATGTGCTTCTGTTATGAAGATCTTCCCATATAGGATCAACATTGGTTGGACTTTGACAGTGTATAAAAAAAGAGAATATTTCAACACCTTAAAAGATTTCAACCAACATTTCTGGCACTAAGTTTCAACAACAAAAGAGAGGTCCTGAAATACCTGCATTGTTCACACTGATTTGTTAGTCCATATAAAAAGTCCATTATCCTTTTAATCTGCTTCTCTTCAATAACTTTAGTTTTCTGTATATCTGCTGGAATGATGCACACAGAAGTGCATTATTAGATGGAGTGGTTTACATCTTGCTGGGGATGTACTACAAAACAGAGCTTCCTCTTTTGTTTTCCATACACAACATCTCCAGCAAAGTTCATTTTTCAGGCTTTGTCTTTGCTGTGCCACAGTAAGTACTTTCTTTTGCTGTCATTTCAGTGACCATTGCTGGATTTCAGGAAAATTCTCTTCCCCAAAATCAGAAGAAGTCTCCTGTTCTTGCTCTCTACTGCACTGCTTAATCTGGACAAACCATAAGTTGCAAGAATTAATATTTCAGGCTTAGTTCCAGAATGCAGTTCCCATACCTAGTACAGGGCAACCAAGTGTGTATAGCTTTAAAAGTCAAAACTAAGTAATAAAAAAATGGTGTATGAAGGCTGGGAAAGCCCTAGAGAACCAGGTGCCTCATTCTTCTTTTTCTACCCCACTTTCCCAAGTGTTCCTACTAAATTCCTTCTATCCCCTTGACCATCTTGGCCCGTGTTTGATACAAGCTTTTTCTCTTGCACAGTTGTCTGTTAACTATGCATGTCCTTTTTGTCCTTTTCTTCTTAATCCCTTCACTTTGGCACATTTTTTTTGTTTTCCCCCAATGCCAGGAGGAGATTCCCAGTTGAGTTTTTGCCTTAGAAATCCCATGACTCTCAGAAATCTCTGTTGCTGTGGGGGAAGGATGACCAATTTCAGCTCCTGAAGTTCCACTGGCTGCATGAAAATCTCAATATATCAATGTACATATTTATGTATATGACCTCAATGTATCAATACATGTATATATGTATATAATCTCAATATGTCTATATATATAGAAAAGCCATCACATTTTTCTGTTTGCAGGGAAGAACTTGAGAATTTAAAAATTGAAATTTCTGTGGTCAACCAAGAACTGTAGGCAGTCTGTTTTAAAATAAAATACTAAAAATTACAAAAAGTATGTGGGATTATTGTGCTTTTTAGTGTTCAGTGTTGGCAGTGCACTGTTCTGCTTATATTTACTGTGTGGAGTATTTTTGTGCAGCTCCTGGGTTCGTTTGAAATGCCTTTAGCACACATGTAAAGAACAGATGCCAGCTCAGAGTAACCCCCTGTGGGAGCTGCCAGCATCTGTGGTGGCAATGTGAGAGGAGAGAGGAGCTGCCTGGATAAACAGATACTCTGTCAAGAGGCACAGACAGGCTCTGGAGGGATGAATGTTTTATTTAACATTTCATCTGCTCCTTCCCATGGTATGTGAGCGGCTCGGAGTGTGCAGCCTGCACCCAGACTGGTGGGATTTCTAACCTGGTTTTGTTGGCATGCAGTGACATGGGGTGCATTAAAGAAGGCACATAACACCTTGCTCAAATGTGTCACCATTATTAATGATGTCAGCAGATGTAATTGCCAAGTTACTTAATACACTTAGAGTGCCATTGAGCCATTCACCTTGGAACCAAATAACTCTTACTTCATCTTACATACCTTAAAATGCAGCTCTGCCCCTCCACAGTGATGCAGTAATATTTATCAGAAGCATTATCCTCAAGTGGCACCTCCATGTGCAACAACCTCCCAACAACTCCAGACCTGTAGTATTATAGAGGCATTTCACCTTAGAGATTAAAATCCCCAATTTCCTCAAAACTGCAAAACTTAAATATGTCCAACTTCAATTCAGCATTCCAATCTTACTTGAAGTTTTCTAACCATAATATACAGTCCTTATATATATAGCAATTTTAATAAAGGGAGCTCCAATTAAATAACAAAGAAAATTAATTCTATATGTAAAGGTGGGGAACCTGCAGCATTCGTTGTTAGTTCTGTATCACAACCTGGTGACAGGTTCAGAAGACCCCCTGTATTTGTCCTGGGCTGCTGCTCTGTTCTCATCACTGCTGGCAAAGGGGAATAAAGCACTAAGTGAGAAGGCTGGGGAAGACAGATTTCTGTTTTAAGGCAGCTTGGAACACCCCACTGTAGTGAATGGAATTATGTCTTCCCATCACTCACTGTGAAGCAGACACTTCTGACATGGCGTGAAGAGCCCAGGAGAAATTTGTGGAAATCATGTCACTTTTAGCTCAGCTTTGGAGAAATCCACACCTTGAGCACCTACCACTCTGTTGTTCTCACTTCCATAAGTTCACGAGTGTGATGTAATTGTCCTGGATTCAAACTAGTAAAACAGAACAGAATTACATGATGACTGCAGCTTTTGAAGTGATAAATGATAATTTGAGGACAGAATCAGTAAAACCCATTACTAAAGTCAGCCAATATCCAGAGGTATCAGGGTTACAGAATAACGTGTTGCTTTGTATAAGCAACACTGTTACTTTATATTAAAGGAAAATTTAATATTTTCCTCATAAAGAAAGAAGGCTGGCTGGGTTGGAAGCACATAAAGTTGTCACTTACACACTGGTTATCATTAATAATGATACATTTTACAAGCTAAAGTTTTATTCAGGCTCTCTTTCCTTTCCCCTCAGGTATTATCATTCCCCCTTTCCACTTTTCTAAATCCATCCATCTGAACCTCCATTTTGTGGAGTCTGTTTCCTGCCATGTCTTCAGGATATTTTCACTTGTGTCAGAGCTCTTCCTGTGCCCCGTGTTTGTAGTGCAGATCTGCAGAGACCTGTGTGGGTTTGAGTGAGAAGATAAAAGCTGAAGGGTCGATGGTGCCCAGTGCAGGTTGGCACTGCAGTGCCCTGTGGGCTCGCCTGAGCCCAGTTGTGATGTTTCTCTTGAAAACAGCTGCTCAGCATTCTCTGCCTTGCATGTGGGCTTCCCCAGATTATGCTCTGCTCTTTTAACACACAAAATCCCTCTTCCATTCCTTTTCACTGCTGTGTTGGTATTTTTTGTACTTTTCCCTAGACCCGCTTTCCTGACTCTGCATCTGAGAATTTTAAGGTTCTAATTCCAGTGTTGGGTGCCCACAAGGGGCTGTGTGCCCAGACTGTTGGGACACAGCTGTGCCCATGGTCTGTGCCAGGGACCTGAGCGGGTCACAGAAGCTTGACAGGAGCAAACTGAGGAGCTGGCCTGAGTAAGTCGTTGTAGAGCTCTCCTGTGGAGACCTTTGCAGCAGTTTACATCCCTCTGTGAGTGATTTAGCTGGCATCAGCAACTCTTAAAGGTTTTATAGCTGACTATCATGGAAACCTCCTGAAAAAAAAAATTAATACTTACAAGGCAGTATCACAACATAAAAGTTGCATAAAATGCTCTTATTGATTTATTCCTTCCATATTCTTGATTGCATAATAAAAGAATTCCTATTTTTGTGTGCTACTGTCTTTGTGAAAATCAATGTGTTTGTAAAATGTATCCTTGACAGAGAGCATTTCCTCAGAGCTAACAAAATTACAATGAAGGAGCCTTTTTCCTTGCCCCAGAGATGTCTTAAGACATTTTACAGCTGCAGATTGGGTGTCTCATTGTAGCCTCTGCATGGGTTTAGCAGGGTGCAGGCAACTGCTGGATCATTCCAGGTAACTGAGGCTTCACAGATCAACTCCGTTCTCTGGAGTCTGCTATGTTCTGTCCCTAATGTAACCACACTTTTAATTTTGTCCATTTAAAATGTTTCTTTAAAGTTGCAAAATTAAAATCAGATTGTCAATTCATCCATCCTTACTTTGTTTGATTTGTACCTTGTTTAAAAGCAGCGCAAGAAGTTTTTTTCCAAGATGAAAAAAACTTATCCATCTCATCTAAGCACCAATTGTGATTAATTACAGATCTGGTGAAAACACCATTCCTTTTTTGCAGCTGGCAGCAGGGTTTCAGAAGAGAGGCAGTGATGTTTCCCCCTGAAGAACACAGATGTGAGAAGGGCCAGTCCCACCTGCACACGACCGTCCTGATGCTCAGAGCACCTTTTGGCTTTTTCTTCCTTGAGGCAGAGAATGAGAAAACACTGATGTTTCTTCTAAATTTGATCCACAGTTTGGCTTTCTCTCTAAGTCCTGAGACTTCAGTTGTCTGAATTTTACATTTTCCTTCGCCTGTGCTGCCTTAGCAAATAGGGGGAGCAGAAGCAGAGCAGGAGCAGCAGGGCTGGAGCAGGAGAACACGCGTGCTTTCCCTGTCCTGCAGGAATTGCTTTGGCTGCTCTGTATCTTTAAGGGGCTGACCCTATCCCACGGGAGCCGCTATAAAGGCAGGTAGGCAGCAGTGCCCTGCTCAGGGAGCTGGAGCCAAGCAGGGGCAGCTCCCAAAATGACTGGCCACCACAGTTGGGGATATGGGCAGGCTGACGGTAGGTTATGGCATTTCCGTGCTGCATCTCTCTGTCTCCCCCCACTCGTTTTCTTTCTAGAGCTGTTGCCTGAGCCCTGCAGAGCTGCCTGCATTTTGATGTCTGCAAGAATCAAGTATATACAGCAGGTAATTAATTACTTTATTGATAATCAATAGCACCCAGAAAGTGGCACCAAAAGATGTGCAAGTTTACATCTGCTGCCTTTCAGAGTTGCAATCAACATTCCTAAACTGAGGGAAGCAGTTTGAATGATTTGGGGTTTTTTCAGACTGCAGATATTACAGATGGGTCCCTTTCCAAAATGCTGTTATAAAAAAGATTACCTGTGTCTCTCTCCAAAGGCAATTCTGTTAGGCAAAGAAGATTTAGTAGAGCAGTAATAGATCTCCTGGTTCTGTGCAGTTGCTGAAATGTGATATCTGGGCTTTCATAAAAGTGAATAAAATAAGCTATATGTTATGTATGTCTAGTACATCAATAAATCGTACAGACCAGTATCAGATCTCCTACAGAACAAGTTATGCTTTCTGATTTGACAGTTTTTAATTTAGTCCTCCTCCTTTGCTTCCCACCTCCACGGCTGCGTGTCACAGCGCAGGGGGGACGTGGAGCTCCTGAAGGATTGCCACGGGAGTGTCGTGTAGTGCCTGGATCCTTTACAGACAGGGTGGATCAGAGCCTGATGCTGGCCAATGACACAATTGCATAACTTGCTGGAGTCTCTCTCCTTGCAGCAATTATTTTAGCTGCTGAGTGTCCAACAAGAGTCTTTTGTATAACCTTGAGGGGCCAGTCTCTTTCTTAGTAGCAATTCCTTTAGTTTCTGTGAGTGTGAGAGCACAGCTGAATACCAAGTGAAGCTGGTTAGTGCTAGTAAGTAACATTATGTATTTGTGCTTGTAGCTAGGAGTAATAGAGCCGTGGGTACTCTGATGAAGCTTGTGAGAGCCAAATGATATTGCCTTAGCTTGTGTAAGAGCATTTAATTCCTAGATCTGCTTTCTATGCAGGATGAGAAAAGATAATTTTATAAGCTTAGCAGAAAGTGTTAAAGCCAAGTAACAGTGCAATAGATCACTGTTGTGTTATGTAAACTCAAGGACGCTAAATACCTGTGCTTGATTTAAAAAAAAGCTTCCCCTTGTGAAAGTAAGTGAGAATGCTGCAATGAAAAATGTGCTTCTTGAGAATCCTGAAGCACAATTGTTACTGTTATGCTTCATGCATAGAAGCGGCAGAGGAATTTAATTGCTGCTTTCACTACCATAGCAAAGTAGAAAATGAGCCATAAGAAACAGGAATTCATAGATATGGATAAGCTTTTGTTATCTTAAATGGCTTAAGAATCTTCCAGCTCTGGCAGCAGAGTTCTGCTATTAAATTGGGCCTTTTCCCCTCTCTATTGAGGTCAGGAAGTCCCAAAATGTTAATTATCATCCTGTATCCTTCACTCAGGTTCGAGAGATACCATAAGGAGCATGAGTGAAGAATGGAGCTGTCTCAAAGATTTACTGCAGTCATAAAATTATTTTAAAAATAACTGCATAGTCAGTAGCTAAGAGATTGAGTCATCTGCATCTAATTTGAATTGCTGGAGCTTTTACACTCTCTTTCCCAGGGAGAATTAAATGCTTTTTCTTTGGGGAGTGTGTTTGTGCATGCAGATGTTTACACCTGTACCTACCTTGGAACACCTTATCAAGGTAACTGCAGCCTCTGCAGAGAGAGTGGCACAAGTGACTGGGGGTACAGCAGTCTCTGCCATGATCTCCTCAGCGTGTTCTGGACAAGATATTTGAATCCCCATCTTGTTGCAGCCTGCTTGTGCTAATAAAACCACACCAGCCTAGAATTTAAATTAATTTCTCACATTCCAAACATTGGAGTCACTCTTGCTGAGCAAGCTATTTCAAGCCTCCTGCAAACCCATAATGACCATTCTGTGTGTGGTGGGAAGGAAATAATGCTGCTTTCCTTGGCTTGCTGTTGAAGGCCCTTCCGAGTGGCACAAGGCTTACCCCATCGCCCAGGGGAACCGGCAGTCCCCCATCGACATCGACTCCGCGCGCGCCGTGTACGACCCCAGCCTGCAGCCCCTCGTCATCTCCTACGAGTCCTGCACCTCCCTCAGCATCTCCAACACCGGCCACTCCGTCATGGTGGAGTTTGAGGATGCTGACGACAGGACAGGTGAGACTGGCACAGCCAGCTAACTCAGAACGCAGCTTGGGACTCAGTGGGGGCATTAATTAAGCACATTCTGTACGGAGTAACTGCTATGATGTATAATTTCAGCTTAGAACAAGGCATGTGACTGGAGCTGTTTATATTTTGTCTTCACTTGGAGCCTCTCTAGCAATGCAATATCACAGATCAATAAGTGTTTCTTCATTAGGAAAAGCTCTTGCCTCATGAAAATGAGAAGTTTGATTGCAGTCCTTTTCTTTTAGATGAGCATTGAAGTTTGCTGGGCATCTCTCCAGCACTGCCAGACCACATCCAGCACCCAGAGCAGGGATGTTAGCTCCTCAGTGCCCTGGCTTGTGATCACCCCAATCAAAGATGCCAACTCATGTGCCAGCTCTGGCTCAGTGCCCAGCTCCCACCCACAGGGAAGGGAAGAGGATGATAAGCAGAGCTGGTTCATGCAGCACAGTCATCATAGTCATAATCACTGCGCCAATTTGTACCTGGATAAGTTGCTGTTACCTTGCATTTTCTTTTCTCCTCCCTGACTTGTAGCACTTTGGTTTCTTCAGAAATTAGAAAATCTTCAGCTCATTCTGGGTTCTGAGTTGGTAGCAGCCAACTTTGGATGTTGGGCTGTCTGCAGTTGTACATTATTCTTGTCTCAGCCCTTGGCAGAGAATGTAAATTCTTTAAGTGATTGATTTCTTCTGTTAGGTCTGTTTCCATGGTAGACTGTGCTTTTACATCTGGGGGTAGGGGAAGAGCATTCAAATGGAGATAATAAAGCAGCTGATAAATGGGAAGAGTGCATTAAAAAAAAACAAAACAAAAAGAACTGGAACAATTTGTAAGCCTATCAGCTGATTTCATATTCCTTTTGGGTGTGCTGATTGATGCAAGTTAAACAGGATACCTTGATTTTGAAAACAAATTATTTTTTCTGTGAAGTGGTTTGTCTGCCCTTCTAAATAAGGGCTAAAGGTTAATATTCCAGACATCTTATTTTAAAATCTCTCTTCTGGAATGAATTTAAGAACCTACCCAATGGGGTGGTCAAGTTTTTAAGCATCTTATCTTTACTGAATTTGCAAACTGGGTGAGCATTTTCCACTTTTACTGCACAGATCTGTTCAGAATAACACCTTATAAATAGAATTTGTAAAACCTTTCTGGAAGTATTATCTTAGCTTGGTAACCACTTTAATGCAATTTTCAGGTGAACTGTATCTGTGTAACAGTGAACTTTATTCAGCCTTAGAAGTTAAGAGCATGTATTACTCTGCACTTAGTGACACAGACTCAGAGCACCTGCCAGGAATGAGACCCTTCTACACTAAGCATGTCTTGTTTCAATAACACTCTTCCAAGGAAGATAACTGCTAGGAGTGGGAAACATGGCTTAAACTGCTTTTAGTTGTGTTGAAATAGATCTAGTGACTCAAAGCTCTGCTTAAATGACACAACAGAATTTTGACAGTAATCCATAATAGCTAAATTTCTTAAAATATTAGGGACAGGTGATGCATTTTTTTGCTAACTTTAGAAAAATGTACTAGGAGTATTTATATCTTTAATTAATATTAAAACCTTTGCTTTGGCAAGGCTGGTTTCCTGCTTAAAGGCCAGCTGGAAGCATGCACATGTGGTAGCACCATGCAAGTCCCATTTTTCACTCTTTAAATAAAATGTTATGAACTGCACTCAGGATGCAAGCTTTACAGATATTAAATGTAATTTTAATTTTCTTAATGTGAGACTGATCAGGTCTTGAGGTCTGTTGGGCAAAGTGAGATTTGGTGGCATATAAAATTACAGGGATTACTAAAGCTGTGATAAAATATCTTCTATAGGTGGCATCTTAAACATTTGTTTGTGCTTAGGTGTTATTTCTAAATGATGTATGAAGTGTCTCTGTGGCATTTCCTTACCTTTAGAAGGTGATTTGAGGTTGAGTGGTGTCATGTGAAGTACCAGCTATTATATTTCCTCTTTTATGGGATCAGGTATTTAAAGGAAATGGAATATAGATAACCTCCACTAAAAGTAAAGATACTGTGAGAAGGAAATACTTATCTGAATTGTCTAGCTGATGTTCAGGGTGTAAGGTTTCCTTGGAGCCTTCTCCTGTGCAGGTGAGCAATGCCAGCTGTGCCAGCCTTTCCTGCCAGCAGAGCTGTTCCATCCCTCTGCTCATCCTGGTGCCTCCTCTGGGCTCTCTGCAGCAGCTCCAGCTCCTGGCTGTGCTGGTCCAGGGCTGGGGCAGCTCTGCAGGTGGGGTCTCACCTGGGGGGCAGAATCCCCTCCCTGCTGCCCACGCTGGGCTCAGCCCAGGGCAGAGGGTTCAGGGCTGGGGCAGGGCCAGCTCGCACCCCCGGGTCCCTCTCCAGTTCCACTTGCATTTATTGTGTTTACCAGGAAACATGTAACCATAAGGGTGGTCACAACATCTTCATGTGTCAAATATGCTCTTTCAAAAAAGCTACAAATTCTGCACAGGTAGCCACACAGTGGTTTTAATTTACATTTTTTTCAAACGAGTTTTGATGCTCTCCATTAATAAATCCATCCCTCTTAAATGCCTGGATAAAGCATCTTTTGCATGCTGGCAGCTTGGAGAGGCTACTGCCTTTTTTCCACTATTGTGCCAACGGTGGTTAGTTTTACTAGTAGGAAGCTAAAAAGCCAGAATGCTTAAGCTTTCTTCTCCTGTTTATTTCTTTTCTTGTTCTTCTGCCCAGCAATCAGTGGAGGGCCCTTTCAGAGTCCCTTCCGGCTAAAGCAGTTCCACTTCCACTGGGGCACCACTCACAGCCAGGGATCAGAGCACACCATTGATGGAAAACCTTTTCCCTCTGAGGTAAGGATGTGTCTTCACAGATGGGATTATTTCATGCAAATCATGTTGTCACATGGCTTTGTCTGCAGTGGGGGCAGGATTAGGATTCTGATTCCTTGCTCACCATAGGTAGGTCAGCCATCCCTGCCCTCCTCAGCTGGATGGGGAGAGGAGAGATAAGGAGATAAGGAAAGGCTTGTGAGTCAGGATAAGGGCAGGGAGAGCTCCCTCACCAGTTACTGACACAGCAAAACAAAAAATCTGTTAACAACCAAATCAGAGTAGGATAATGGCAAATAAAAACTAAATCTTAAACCAGCTTCTCCTCATCCCTCCTTTCTCCCTGGGTTTAACTTTACTCCCAGCTTTCTCCACTCTGCCCTGAGTGGTGCAGGGGGATGGGGAATGGGGGCTGTGCTCAGCTCATCCCAGGCTGTCTCTGCTGCTCCTCCCTCCTCGGGGAAGGGCTCCTCACATCTTCCTGTGCTGCAGTGTGGGGTCCCTCCCACAGGGGACAGTGAGCTCCTTGAGCTTCTGCAGCCTGAGAGCTTCCATGGGCTGCATCCTTCAGGAGCTGCTCCAGCCTGGTCCTTCAGGAGCTGCTCCAGCCTGGTCCCTTCCTTGTGATCACGAGCTGGGGAAGCTTCTGGCAGTTTCTCACAGGAGCCACCCCTGTATCCTCCCACTCCCAAAGCCTGGCCATGCCACCCCCGTGTGGGCTGTCACAGAAAACTGGCTGGGTTCCTGCCCACACTCATGGACCTGTCCAAAGGATTGAACTTCATGTTTCCAGCAATGCCTTTGGCACAAAGCTGTTCTGTTATGAACAACTGTTAGTGCTATCAATGAGAAACCACGTTGATAACTTTGATCACTAATTTAATTCTTATTTGTTATTTTTCTTTAAAGCTCCACTTAGTACATTGGAATGCCAGAAAATATGCAACATTTGGAGAGGCAGCAGCAGCTCCAGATGGCTTGGCAGTAGTTGGTGTTTTCTTGGAGGTAAGAATTGCAAAAATAGCATGTTTACATGATAAAAAGCATTATGCTGTAAAGTGTTTGAGGACTATGCCACATATTTAAGAAGTGCTTAAGGAAAACAGATGACTTACTGGAAGCATTAATGCATTGAAAATTGCTGAAAACTTTGGTAGGAATGTTAAGATTTGAGTAAGAAAGCAACCCCTGATTAAAGCATGGTTGCAGTCCTTCTTATTTATCCTGTCTACTCCATTCTTTTAGATTGGAAAAGAACATGCCAGCATGAACAGACTCACTGATGCTTTGTACATGGTAAAATTTAAAGTAAGTTCTAAGCTCTTTAAATTTGCTTCTGGGATATCCTTTAAAAGTCATGCTCATGTACATCTTTGAGACAAAAATGAAAAATCACCCGCCCACAGATCCTCCCATAACTAGAACATAACTGTAGTTGTAGCTTCTTTTTCCTCTCCAAAGTTCATATTATTTTCCAAATTTCAGGTGCACCACAAGGCCATGCTGACCCCACTGGTCATCCAGAGGTTCTGCCTTTCCCAAAAAGTCTAAAATCCACAGCTCCCTGACCCTTGAGACTCAGCTCTTAGACCCAGCAAAATAATCCTTCTCCACTGAGCCTCAGCTGGCACAAGTGCAAGCTGCCTGTTTGTCTTTGCTGCAGAGCTCTGTCGGGGATGATCTCACTGAGGTCCAGAGTTTGTTCCTGAGGTGTTTCCTGAGTGACTGAGACCCTTTTGGATGCTCCTTCAGCCTGAAGAATGTTGCTTTAGACTGTGGTACTTAAGGCAATCACTGCTTTAGGCAGCATCCCCTTCTATTTCTACCAATCTTTTGGTTGATGTATCTTCCTCTATCAATCCACCTTCCTCTAATTTTAGACATGAAGGTTTGATTTATTGTTTTTGAGCCATATTTACCATAGTAGACAATAACTATAGGATTTAAATTTTCCTACTAAAATAGATGAGAAAGAAATGAAACAAGGAACTCTGCTGTGATATTATCTATACTCACACTGAACACTAAATGCAAAACACATTTCCTGCATTGTTTTTGGGCCTGTTGTGACAAGAGGTGAATTTTGGTAGAGACAATGGTGCAAGATCTCAAAGTCCAGTAAGCCAGCATTAGCCATCACACTTGCCATCTACTTTTGGCTAACAGTTATAAGGCAGCCAAACCTTTACGGAATTCTCCTTTCCCCTTTTCTTAATGTTGGTTTAATGTTTTCTTCTCTTTCAAAAAAGTTATTTTACCTGCTCTTAAAAGTAAAAGGATACATTTCATGTCTATTTTCTCTTCCCAGGGAACAAAAGCTCAGTTTAGAGGCTTCAACCCTAAATGTCTCCTGCCCACGAGTCTAGATTATTGGACATACCTCGGTTCTCTGACAACCCCACCCCTTAATGAGAGTGTGACATGGATAGTGCTGAAAGAACCCATAAGAATCTCTGTCAAACAGGTAAATTTCTGATACTTTGTTATTGTAGCATTCAGTGCTGTATAAGCAGGCAAAGACTGTTTTGATTTGAAATTAGGCTAAGTTAAAAGTCTCTGAATATTTAATTTGGCCTGTTCAATCCTCAGGGCTTCTGTTGATTTCTGTTAATACTCTCTAGTGTTATTGAACCTGTTCCATTAACTGATTGAAATATATTTCCTTTTAGTCCTTTATAAAAAACTATTACTGTCGATTGCCCCCTTGAGCAGTGAATTGTTTCCCCTGAACTTCCAGCTGGAGAAATTCCGCATGCTGCTCTTCACTGGTGAGGAAGACCAGAGGATCCAAATGGCCAACAACTTCCGCCCCCCTCAGCCTCTGAAGGGGAGAATTGTTCGAGCTTCCTTCAAGGCCTGAAGAAAACTGATCATGGCCCTGAGATATCCAAGAGCTTCCACATGTGAGATACTCTAAACAGAAACTCTGGTCTGCAGACCACTCATGGAACATGCAAGGCAGACATTTCCATGAACCCTCTGCTTGGACAGGGACAATCTTCTGGCTTTCTCTTTAAATTGAAGTGCTCATTGTTTGGAGAAATGGCATCTTTTTAACCAGCACTATTTAATATAAAGGATAGCTGAGTGAACTAAGTTTGTTGTCCAAGACTTGAAACTCTCTAAAATTAAAATGACATCAAAATCCAACTTGATATCAAGTGGAAAATTGTGTAGTGATCTACTAGTGCTGATGGCCACAACTTCTACTTGTCTCATTTAATACATGAGGAAACAGTAATCAAGAATTTTGGACAAACTGGACTTAAATTTTCCTTACTGATCTGTTACCATTTGCTGAGCTCTGATTTAAAGATTGCTTTCACTGTATTCTTGCTTCCTGATGACACAGCGTGTGAGTAGCACTAGAAAAAAGTTCTTTACTTGCCTCAAGTAGGCCCTGGTATGTAACTTATATATATATTTTAAATCTACTGTTCTTAGATGCTATCTTACAATTTAATGCTGTGCTAAAAAGCAGAGCAGTTTACTGCAATGTTATTTAGGTGTTTGTCCTTTCAGCCCATGCAGGACACAGGACCACAGTGCCCTGGTCAGGGTCAGTTTGCTTGAAGAGTTCCTCTGTAGTGATCCAGGTGTGTTTTGTGTTCCTCAGTTGCTCAGATTCTACCTCAGCTCAGTGCTATGCTCTGCAATATGACCTCCTTCAGTGTCTGCCTGACAGAAACCAGGTATTTTGTTTCCTTTAGGGAGCTCACGTGGGTTGATCTTGTCTGCCCTGGGTGAGCATTGCTGCACAGACCCTCCCTGCTCCAGGACTGCCTGGCAGGGATGCTCCCTGCACACACAAGGCTTCAGCACTCCTGAGTCCTTTTACCTCTGCAAAAGTTGCTTTAGAACAGCCATGAGTTGGTTCTGCAACTTAGGGACAAAATTCTGACTCTGGTACTCAATACTGTGATGTTCTCTGTGACTAGCCACAGTCAGTTCCCAGCTCCTTGAGTTCTGGGCCTCACGTGGCCTGTTCTGCCTGTGTAGTTCAGGTGAAATTGCTGATGTGGATCACTTTGCACCAGCTGAGATGGAGAAATCAGGATGTACAAGGCCAAGGGAGGTGGGGAGCAGGGGGAACAGCAGCTGCTGTGGCTGCTCCCCTTCCTCCAGGGAAGGATGACAACATGAGGTGTGGAGCACAGTACAAGGAGTGAAGGACTGAATTCTGCTCCTCAAATCTCCATGGTTTTTCTGCTACACTGACCTAAAACTTTCTCAGTTTCCTCTTATGTAGAAAGAGGGTAACACTGACCTCTACCTCACAGAGCTGTTGTGAGGGCTAATTCAGCATTGTTTTAGATGTGAAATTCTTATCCAGGAGATGCTGAAGGCAATGGAAAATACTTACAAAATGCAATGGTTTTAGCTATAATGAATGTTTTATGAACTTTGCTAGTAATGCAAACTGGTATTGTACAAAATCTATTTAATGTATCTTAATTTCTTTAACAAATTAAATAAATGAGACTTTAAAATCACATGTGCATATCTTCATCCTTCTTTTTGGGAAGACCCACCTCTCCCTACGTACAGCATTATTTTTCTTTGATTTTCATTAACAGAAATTATGTTTGAGGTTTTCAACAGTTGCATCTCTTTTGGATCAAGGAATGCTCTGACTGTTTATGTTCAGTTCTACAGAAACCTTCCCTAAGCTACTGTGGAATTATCTAAGTACAGCTAGGAGTTATTCCTCTCAAGTTTGTGGACAAGTTTTTAAATTCTAGAAATTATTTCTGACATTTCTTTTTAGTTTATATCACAGTTCTTACCATCTTCTAGGATTAACACTTTCTGTTTCAACTTAATCTTTTCACTTAAGTTCTAAAATCCTGTGTACCTTGAACGACTTCTTGCCCAGAGTTAAATTATTATCATTAATCTTAATGTAAATTTTAGAAGTGACATAAGAGATGCATTCTAAAATGTAAGAAGTCTTTCAACTCACATTTTGATAGCCAAAAACCATTTACTAGGGGCAAATTTAAAATACAACCAATATTATTTACCAAATGTACCATAATCAAGCTATCCCAGCACTGCTGCATTAATATTAGTACAGGTGTTCACAGAGCAGCACTTTCAGTGTTTTCCTCTCATTTTAGGCACAGGCAGAGGTTTCTGCTCCCCGTCTCTCACAGGAGGTAGAGGGCTTGTGTACTGAAACTTTGTCCAGTTTTCCCCAGTTCCAACCCCTCAATCTAAAAAGTTTATTTACACCCAGGCTGTGTCTGCTGTGACCTTGCACACAGTACTTAAGCTTCTTTCAGGGTGGTTTATCCATGAGCAGCAGAAGGATAATGTTTAGCTTACACAGTTATTGGAAAAGCTCAGCCATTGCAAAGAGCTTTAAGTGCTGCATTGCCCCAAGGTATTCAGTTCCAGGGAGAAGCTGAACTGTACCTTCTTGCAGAAATAAATTTGATTTTACTTACAGGATATGTTGGGCTGGGTTTTTTTTTTTCAGTTGTTGGATGCAAGAACATGATCTGTTTTTTTACTGCAAGGAAGTAAAATATAAAAGAAATACTTTTATATTCTTTGTTGTTTCTTGAGACCCTGATCATCCAATAAAAGCCACAAGTATTGCATTGGATAAACACCTCTTCAATGCACTTCATTTATTTTGAGACTAAACAATTCTAAAACAAGAGCTATCCTTACCTTTTACCAAGTTGTTGTGTTGAAGGAAAAATGGGAGTTGACTGCAATTATTGCAGCAAGATTTCACTTACCTTCTCCTGGGCTTGCAACCATCCTGAGAGAACAGAGGCCTCACGTTTGGGACAGCAACTGAACTTGCACAGTGGTAAAAGCTGCATTAAAAATGCCCTCTAGTGGCTCTCCTTCCCTTCCTTGCCACAATGCTTAAAGCAATTGTTAAGGCCCATTCAATCAAAATACAACACAGGAGAGAATTTAACTCTGGCAATTTGTAGATATGAGTGATTGCCATTGAAAACCCCTTGCTGGTTCTGTGTATGCAGTCATTGAAACTCCTTCCTCAGATAAAAATCAGTCTGACAAAAGAAACTCCATAAACCAGTTACAATTTTTTGTTCCTCATTTCACTGCTGAGCAGAGAGATCCTCTGCTTGGTGAGCTGCACACTCTCTTAACTTTAGCTTTTAAACTTTAATAGCTGTAGTTACAGTTCAACTTTGGGATTTTTCCCCAATCTCTTGCAAGCAGAAAGATTTTTAGGCAGTTTCCATCATACAGTTGCTATAATGTAGCAGATTTATAATGATATGTTTCATGATGAGGGTAAATTAATCCAAATAGAAGAACTGGGGAAAAGGTTTTGCAAGGTACCTCAACATCAAGATGGTGCTTTTGGCAGAGTTCAAAGGTCAGAAAGATAAAAAAGCGAGCTTTTCAGGAAAAAAAAACAGAGATAAGCCTGAAGAAAATGAGGTGTTATCTTATATCTCAGTGTAGCTGCTTTCCTCTCTGAATTCCTCTGCATGCAGAAGTGACCATTTAGTAACAGCACCGAGCATCAAAGGTCTGTCCCTGCTCTGCCTGGGAAAGTGGGGGTCTTGCACTTTTTCTCACTTACCCTGAGGAAAGCACAGCAGAGGACAGAACCTGAGTGACTTGCACAGAACTATTTCCAACTTGCTCAGCTGTAAGGCAGGGAACTCTCACTCCTCTGATGTTCCATTTATGCTGCTACCTGCAGCGCATTTGACATTTAGTAAAACTTCAGCATCTTACTCCAGGTTGTGAACAGCAACATAGTAACACAAATCATTTAATTTCATATTGACACAGTGGAATATTAAATTGAATTTAGGAGCCAGCTCACCCTGTTTGTCTGTTGGAGGAGCAAAAGGTGGAAGGAGGAGAGAGAGGAAAGGAACATAATCACTTTTTTACACACGAGCACTTCTTCCCAAGACACAAGATTTTCCTGGACTTGAAAACTCACCCCAAGAAATGTAAATTTACAGTGGCACAGAACCTAAATGAACATCTGTTTGTTTAACTAAAACCATTTTAAGCAACACCCAATAAAAATGATCCGTGTGGCGTTCAGGTCCCATTACAGCAACTGGGAAGACCTTTGCACCAGTGCAATTACATGGACTTAAACTGGGTCTTCAGATTAACCCCTGCAACTCCAGACCTGCTGAGCCTCTGCTGCAGGGAGAGGCTAAATGAAGCTGGAGGGCTGGAATGGCACCTTTCCTACCATTGTTCATGGTGTTTACCTCTGTTCATCGATGTTTCTTGCAGCGTGCCTTCTTTCCTAGCACTTGAGTGTTTGGTTTAGATTGTTTAGGAAGACCAGACAGGAAACAGCTGCAGCCAAACAACAAAGTGCAGTTGCTCTAACAGACCTAGAGCCTCCTTCATTTCTCCATTTGTTTGTGGGGTTTGTGTGTTCATAATAAGAGATTTCTGCATCTGCGGTGCCAATTTGCCTTTTGTGAAAATCCAAAATGTCTTATACAGCAGATGAAATGTCATTATTCACAGGACAAGATCCAGCCAGCAAATGGGACATTTTAAGGGTGCTCAGCAGGAAGGTGTTCTGTGGGCTGATGCTGCTTCCTTTCCAAAAGCTGGTTATTAGACTGTGGGGCTTTTTGTGCCAAAAGCACAAAACTCAGTCTCTGTTCACTGAGATGGGCCAGAGTTTGTTCAAAGGAGCCACTTTCCTTTGCATGCTCACAAGTTTACAAAAGGTTTGGATCTACTGCTGTTTTCTAATCTGTATCACTAGGCTGACTCTCTTTATTGCAGAAAAACTTCTGAAAACTAAGAAACTACTTTTAGTAGTAATTTACTTTTTTTTTTTTGATTCAAACTTTTTGCTGCTGGTCAGCTTTTTGACAAAAGGATTAGCTATTTATTAGAAATATTAGCCCAATTTTTAACTTGCTTTCTTAGGTATATCTGGCTTATTTGGTGTTTCTGATCTTTGTGTGCCCCATAACAGGAAATGTTTACAAAGCATCAGGAGTCCCAGACTTTCCATGAATATCAATGAGGTCACAGAAGGTAATCCATGCTAGCACCTGCTGTGAAGGCAGCGTGGATGAGGAGCAGCTGTTTGCAGCCTCTGGAAGCAGAAGATGTTTCAATTGCACCAAAGCAGCCACAGCTGGTTTTCCAAAGGAACAAGCAGGGAGAAAAATAACATTCTATGGGAAAGAAGGAAACCCCAAATAGTGCAGTCTGGCCAGAACAAGAACACAGAAATGAGTTCAAAAATGTATTTATACAGAAAACCAGAGCTGCTTACTGTTAAGCAAATAAGATTGTTCCTTGAAAAAAGTCTAAAAATAGGATCTGCTATATTTTAACATATAGCTGCACCTTAATACCATACCTGGAATTAGATTCATTTTCTTATAAATACGGGTTAGGATTTTCTTCTGCCACAGCACTAAACTTTGCACACATATAATCAGCAAAGTCAAAACCAAATCTGAGCTTTTTTAAAAGAAACTAGAGTTCTAATGTTTTCAATGCAAATGAAGAGCATAGAGCACTATGGCAACCAAGCATCATTGCTACAGAAATTTGCCATTTTTATTTGATATTCCCAAAGGCAAAAACACTGCAAGCCTTTTCAGGGAGTACAATTTCTTTCCTCAGATTATATGAGAGAGTAGCATTTCTAATATTTTTTCCTTTAATTATATATCTTTAGTTCATCAGCATAATCAAACACTCCAAAGCAGAATCTTAATCTCAATTCAAGTTGGTATTCAGCCCAGTCAAGTACCTTCAATATGATATTCCTTCTTGTGTTTAGAAAGTGTGGAGTGAAAGGGACATCTCCTGCAGGACTGTTAATTGTTTCACCTTCATTTACATGGTTCCTAAGTCACTTCAGCTTTATGCAATGAATTTATGAAATTACTGCATGAACATGTGAGCAGTAAGTTACAGTATGCAGCTGAAGAGGAGTATTTAACCATGGTGGGAGCCCAGGAAACTCAGAGCAGTCAGGCTTGTTTTCAGGCTGCTGTGTGAGGCTTTACCAGTTTTGTAAATGGTACAAAAGCTGAAAATTGGTAGGGCAGAAGAAAGAATCATTAAATCATGGAGTATCCTGAGTTGGAAGGGACCCACAAGGGTGATTGAGTCCAGCTCCTGTCCCTGCACATGTGCCTTCTCTTTAGAGCAGCTCATGTCCCTGTGCATCCCTGGCACGATGCCCAAGGGCTCCAGGGTTTGGCAGCCGTGCCCATTCCCTGGGGAGATCCCGAAGCTGCTTTTGGTGCATCTGAGCACTGCACAGCGCAGAGAGATGCGGGTAAGGGCTGCTGTGGGTGTCCCCTTTCAGCTCAGATTTGTCAGGCAGATAAAATAATTACGTCAAACTTAAGGTGGTTAGTTGTTTGGTTTTTCTTTGCCATGTGCTAAAATACTGCTTTGAAATTTTTGTTAAGATGACCTACTTTTTTGCATGTTCTTCCATGCAACATAAAATTATCGTTTCATTGTTTTAATAAAAACAAGAAACAAGTGAAAGCTCAGACTCATTGAGGACGATCGGCATCTTTCCACATGAGATAACCTGGGAGCACGCTCATCTCATCCAGGATACTTGCACCACAGTATTCAACTAAAATTCCTTGAATACAAGAAATAAAAGTACACTGATATTATCAAAGCCTCTTGTGACTTGCGAGCCCTGTTTTTTGCGAAAATGATTGTTAGAGGTTTTAAAGCAGGGACTACTTAGTAACCACGGCGTTAACATCAGTAACTACTGATTAACCTCCGTGCACTTTGGGCCCATTCCTTCCCCTCGTTACCGGGCTTAGAACCGCTCAGTGGAAATGTTAACCGAGACAAGCAGTCATATGAAACCAAAAAAACCGGGAGTCAGCAAAATGAGCCCTTTTGTTCTCCATAATTTATATGGCGAGTCAATTACGAAAGAGCTTTGCGATTTTGAGCCCCTTCAGCCGGTGTCCTCAGCGCTGAAGGGTGTAGAATCGTAGTGGAAAAAAAACCGGAAAAGCAAGGAGGAAACAGCACGGTTGTGAGCGACATAAATGAGGAAGAAAGCCCTGCTGGTGCTTTTTGTTCCTAACACGTATCACTCGCTCCCTTTTTGCTCTCGTTATTGGGCAGCCCAGGGCCGCTCCCACAGCGCCTCAGGGGCGGCGGGCGCGGGGCGGCGCCGGCAGCGAGCGGGGCCGGGGCCCCGCCGCGCACAACATGGCGGAGGGGCGGGGCCGCGCCCGCCCCGCTGTGTCCTGACGGGAACCCGCGGCAGGGCGGGTTGGGCGGCAGGGCTGTCGGTCAGCGCCGTCCCTCAGCCCCGCCGGGGGCAGCGCGGGGCCAGCGGGCTCGACTGGCGGCTGCTCGGCCGGTGGGTGCGCCAGGGGCGGGGGACGGGGCGGGCAGAGAGCGGCGGCCGCCGGGGCAGCCGTGCCGGGGCACAGGGAGTGGAGCCGGGCCTGGCGCGACGACTGTGCGGAAGCGGGAGGTGGGAGTTGTGCGGGGCACGGGCTGCCGCGGCGGCGGCGGTGTGCGGTGGGTGTGTGCGGGGCACAGGGCGTGTTCTGTGCGGGGCAGGGTGGGTATGTGTGCGGGGACGGGCTGTGTGAGGGTGCGGTGCGGGTGTGCGGGAGCACAGGGGTGAGTGCGGGGCAGGGCTGTGGGGGTTCGGGGTGTTGGGGAGCACAGGGGTGAGTGCGGGACAGGGGTGTGGGGGTTCGGGGTGTTGGGGAGCACAGGGGTGAGTGCGGGACAGGGGTGTGGGGGTTCGGGGTGTTGGGGAGCAGAGGGGCTCTGTGTGTCGGTGTGTGGGGCTGGGGCGGTGCGGAGGTGGCGCGGCAGGGCTCGGTGTGTGCCGGATGTGTGTGGGATGAGGGTGGGTGTGGGCAGCGTCAGGAGGGTGAGTGAGGGGAATGTGGGGATCTCAGAGAGGGTGTAAATCCGAATGTAACGGGTATCTGTTATTTCGCTGGGAAAAGCGGGCGCTGCTGCGCTCTGCGGTCCGGCAGCTGCTGGGGCCGTGCCTGGGCTGTGCCGGGGCTGGCCGGGCTCAGCCCGGGCCCCGCTGGGACACCGCGTCCCGGGGGAGGCAGTGCCGGCGCTGGAGCGGGAGCGAGTTTATGTAATAATTGGCTCTTACATAATGGTCTTTAGCACACCGCTTTAATTAGCACCGCTACCGGGGGCGTCCTGGGCAGCGGCGTCTGCACACTGCGGCTGGGGAGGACCCCGAGGATGGGAGCGCAGAGAGCAGGGCTGGCACGCAGGAACTGACCCTAGGCGGGCGCAGGGCTAACCGGTGTCACTGACTCTGCTGCTGGGCGGAAAACCACACCGCCTCGCACTGTCAGCCCGCCGGGAGGAACGGGGACTGTTCTTTAAACACTGTTTCAATCGGGTTTTTGATCAAGTATGTGAAAGTCGTCCTTTCAATCTCATGGCTGGGAGGGACAGGAAAAGAGTAGAGGAAAAACAACGGTGAATGGATTGAAAAAGGCTGGCAAACCTTGTGTCGTGCTGTAGGTGCTTTTTGGGTTTAGCTGTTGCTGGAGTTGGTAGTGTCAACTGTCTTCTTATTATTTTGGTTGCATTCTTTTGGTAGGACAACAAAAGGCATTGTGTGTGTTGGGAGATGCAGTGTCCCAGGAGACTGCAGGCGAGCCTTGGACAGGGAACTGGCACTGCCTTTTCCACCTCCTCTCCTGACATCAGCAGTGAAATTATGCTGTGTCTTTGCCTGTTCTCACCTGGTCACCAGATTCATAGTGGTGGGGTCTGTTGGAATGCTTGTCTGCTCTTTTCTGCATTAAGCACACTTCAGAAATGTTTTGTGACACATTGCTTTGGGTTCCAAACAGGATTTTAGCAGTTCTTGGGTTGTATCAGTAGGCCTTCTGTTTAGAATAGCTCAAGGTGACTTTTACTTCCTGCTGATTTCTTGGAAACATTTCCACTCATCTGATCTGGCTGATTTCTTGTTATTTCTTGTGAAGCGTGCTGCTAAAAAACTGCTGTTGTGGCAGCATGTAGTGTCTGTAGCCTGAGCAAGTGGTGTCACAGGCCACCTCTGTGTGTTTGAAAGCTCACAGAGAACTCTCTTTTCTCAGTGGCTGCTAATGGGATCTTTTGGGAGTAATTGTACCTGCGGTGCTGCCATACACTGAGTTTTTTAAATCCATGGGGCAAAATTCTGTTTGTGAGTCAACATCTGGTTGTACTTAGCACTATCCCACAGTTGGAATACCTTACTGAAAGCTGGAGACAACGTGAGGACCTCCCCCACGGCAATTGAAGAGCTTCAGCTGCTGAAGTGCCTGAGGTTTCAGTGCTGTTGGCAGCAGAGATCTTCCCTGCAGCTTGTTCTAATTGCCCTCCAAATGAACAAATTGTGAACCTGTAAAAGTTGTCAATGTCTTATAGCTTTCACTGCACCAGAGTGCACAATGCTGGGAAAAAAGCATTAATTAACCAGCAGAAGAATTTGCCTTCAGCTGTGTAAAAGATCCTGCCTGCCTGAGGGTTGGTTAAGACGTTGAAGGTAAAAAAAAGAACAGCTGAGCTTATAAGCTGTAACAGAATTGGAAAGGTAGGCTGGCTTGTTCTAGCTGTGAGGATCATGGTAATTCACATAAATCATTAACTGGCCACATCTCTCCACAGTCTTTCCACAGGGTTTAAGTACTTATCTTCTCCTGGGTTTGAAGTTTTGAGTCTATTAATAGAGTTGTACTCTAGCAGGCTTTTTTGAGAGTTGTGCAACTATTGTCAGTTTAAGTCCCAAGTTTCTTCTGTGTCATGTTAGACGAGGCTTTTTGTTGTGCAGTTTCCAATAATGTTTCTTGTAATGTTGCCATTTCTTCTTATTCTTGCCACAATGAGGGAAAAAATCCTGTCTGGAAAGTAAAAATTATCTTTTCTGATGAGTTAAAAGCAGCAGTCATATCCTTGGTTATAATTAAGTGACAGAAATGGTATCACTTTTAAGATGCCTTTATCCATAGCAATCTCTTTTGGAGAGAAGTTCTGACTGTTTCTGAGAGCTCTAGATATGCTTCTAAATTTCTATATGGAAAGCTTCTTATGAACTTTCTAATTATTTTCCCTTTCCTCCATTTATATTCCAGGCTGCAAGGACATTCTGTGTTACTGAGGGAAGGTGCTCCATTTTTGTAGTGACTTATGATGTCAGGAACTGTATCATCCTGGATTTTAAGCTCAGCCAGAAGCAGCATTATTTTACAAGGGAAAGGACGTTGGTACTCCATCTGTATCCCAAATAGGAACAAGATCAAATGGAAGCTCGTTTTCTCCAAAACATGTCCCTCCCCTGCTGGGAGCTGCAGCTTGGACAGGACTTTCTCCTTTCCCAAAGCATTCCGGCACACTTCCACCGAAGAAGAACATTTTTCCTTCCAGCTGTCTCCGGCGCAAATCAACGACATCCTCAGAGCAGGCGAACTATCCCACAGAACACTGGATTTGACTGGCAAGAGTGCCAATTCCGTGCTGAGGTTTGAAAGCAACCAGCTGGCCTCCAACAGCCCCATGGAGGACCGGTGCAGCGCGGCCACGTGCCTGCAGACGGCGGGGATGATGTTCGGCGTGTTCGACGGCCACGCGGGCGCCGCCTGCGCCCAGGCCGTGAGCGAGAGGCTGCTGCACTACATCGCCGTGTCCCTCCTGCCCCGCCAGAGCCTGGAGGAGATCGAGCTGGCCGTGGAGGCCATGAAACCCGTGCGGCCCATCCTGCAGTGGCACAGGCATCCCAACGACGTGGAGTACCGGGAAATCGCCTCGCAGTACTTTGAGAACCTCCGCGTTTACTGGCAGCACTTGCTGGACCTGGACGCGGAGCCGGGGTTTAGTTTGGAAGAAGCCATGATTTGTGCATTCAAAAGGTTAGACTCAGACATATCACTGGAAGTTCAGGCTCCTCATGAAAATGAGTTGATGAGAAATATTGCCCTGCAAGTAGCGTTTTCCGGTGCGACAGCCTGTGTAGCTCACATCGATGGCGTTCACCTACACGTGGCAAACACTGGCGATTGCAGAGCGGTTTTAGGGGTCCATGAAGAAGATGGAACGTGGTCTACTCTCCCTCTAACCCGAGACCACAATGCCTATGATGAATTTGAGATTAGAAGATTGAAGCGAGAGCATCCTAGATCTGAGGAGAAAACCCTATTTGTGAATGACAGATTACTGGGGATTCTCATGCCCTCCAGAGCTTTTGGAGATGTGCAATTAAAATGGAGTAAAGAATTGCAGCACAGCATTCTCGAGAACAGCTGCGATGTTGAGGCTCTAAACATTTATCAGTATGTTCCTCCAAACTACCACACCCCCCCTTATTTAACTGCAGAGCCTGAAGTCACATACCACAAGTTAAGAAGCAAGGACAAGTTTCTCGTTATTGCTTCAGATGGGCTGTGGGAGATGCTGAGTAACGAGAAGGTTGTAAAACTTGTTGCTGGACACCTTACCGAGCTCAACATGCAGAGACCACCACTGACTTTTAAGAAACCAGTTAATTTGGGTTACATGCACAACTTGTTGCTGCAGAGGAAGAGCAAAGGGCTGGCCTCCCTGGACCAGAACACGGCCACGCACCTGATCCGGCACGCCATCGGCAGCAACGAGTACGGCGAGGTGGACCCCGAGAAGCTGGCTGCCATGCTGGCCCTGCCCGAGGACCTGGCCAGGATGTACAGGGACGACATCACCGTCACCGTGGTGCACTTCAACTCACAAACCATTGAGGATTACTACAGGAGCCACCAGTAGAGCCTGGCACTGCTGCACTCCGACACCACCAGGGAACTTCCTGAGCCGTTCCTCTCGCTCTCTGGTGCTCCAGCTGCTACCAGTGCCTGCAAGATCCTAAATCTTCTTGTTACTTACTGGCTTTGAAAATAACTTTCTAAAAGGTGAAATTTCCCTGGGTTTCCAGGTTTGTATACACTGAAGAAAAAGGTTTTCATAAAACCTCACTGAAATGTGATAGAACTAAAGATTGTGGACCAGTTCTGATTCCAGGAGAACCTCTGGTAAAACTTTCCGATGAACAAACAAGGCAAATTTCACTGAGACTGGTACAGTTTAATAGAGATGGATAATAGGTGTAGCTGCATGGAGTGTCAGGCTCTGCTCTTGTGGGGAGTGAGTAGCATCCTGTTGAAGCACTGTAACTGAATTAAATAAATTAACTACCAAACCTTTTCTGGATGTGTCAGATATTTTAACAAACTGCCCCATATTTATAAAATAACATGAAAGAAGGCTGTTCAAACAACCCTGGGATTTTCAGATGCCTTTCCTGATTCTCTCCCTTAAGCAAGGGAAAAATTGTATCTTCTTGTGCAGTTCTTTTCAAATGGGAATTCATATTCTGTGTGTGGACTTGTGTGACAGCTTAGAGTTCAAACACATGAGGGCCTTCACAGTTCCCTGTTCAGGATTTAACAGTACTAGACTTAAGCATTTGAGTGTTTTGCTTAAACAATGTACTCTTTATTAAAGTATTGATAATTTAAATTGTTTGTCAGATCTAGAAGTTCAAAAATTCACCTAAAAGTAAATACAGCAAAAGAGAGCACTTTTCTCTCCAGATTTAACTTAGAAGAGATAACAGTGCTGATACTTCTCCAAAATGGGTTTAATTTTTCATTCTTGCTTCTCCTTATAGGTACAGAGTTATTTTCCCTAATGAATGTAAGTTTTAGTCTCTGAACATACACAAAAGTGTATTTTACAATGATTTTGCTTTGTACTGAGCTTTCCAGAGTCCATCCAAGCTTGCAAATAAGCTTTTACATATGGTGTTCTCTGGTGCCTCTTCCTTGTTTACACTCCACAGGAACTGTTTCCCACAAGGATTTACACACTGGAAATATAAACCTGTTTACTGTTCTTGCTGCTGAGTAATAACTCGTGTGTGTGCTGAAGAGCAAATAAAAATATTACTTTTTCTCTTAAAGTCACTTAAAAACATTATCCTCCTACAGTTTAGTAAATTAAAAATTTTAATTTAGTAAAATAAAATTTAATTTAGTAAAATAAAAAAAAATTTCTCAAGATCTTAAGTAGACAAGGTCTTGGAGCTTAAACTGATAGCATTTCTGGATTTGGGGCTCTTTGTGTACTTTTCCTTATATATAAAATTTCTTAGTGCTTTTTTCAGGCATTTAATAATCTGTTTTGAAGATGGGATTAGAAGGAGAAGGAAGGTAAAACTGTTAAAAAATATTCATGACTTTGACTATTCAGGATTGACTCTAATTAAGTGCTACAATTGCAATCACTAAATGTGTCCCTAAAAACCCCAAAGTTCTGTTCCTTTCACCATCCAGTGGTGAAGTCATCTCTTGAAAGAGTCACTGTGGCACTTTTTCATCAAGTGTAGGTCCTGGAGACATTGTTATGTGTAGGTTTTAACTGCACCTGCAAATGTGTGGTGATTGTTTTGGGTAATGTTTCTAAAAATCAGAAAGTTATTCCCCATTTCACAGTAGGTTTGCTCATGCAGCACTATAATTTTGACATGCAGCACTATAATTATCTGTGGTGAAAAAGGATGATGTTAAACTAGTTAAAAGTTTGATTTGGTTTGGTTGGTTGGTTTTTTAAATACAAATCATGGATTCAGCTGCATGTTCCCTGGAATTTGTTGCTGTCAGTGAAGGCAATCCATCCATACTTAGAATCATTTGGGTTGAAAAAGATCTCTAAGATTGAATCAGCTGTTAACCCATCACTGCCAAGGCCACCACTGAGCCGTGTCCCCAAGCACCACATGGCCTTAAATGTCTCCAGGGTGGTGACTCCACCACTGCCCTGGGCAAGCACTCAGGGAAAGACAGGAATTTACCAGAAACTCCTTCTCCTCTACAAAATGAGTGTGAACTAGGACTAATTAGGATGAGAAAACACCAGGGTGACAAGTCCACCCACGTAGAAGTGTGTGAGAGCCCTGGAAACCCAAAGCTGATTCTCTGAGATGCCAAGCACGTGGAGAAGACAACCTTCAGGTAAGCAAGGTGTTGTTGTGCATTCTTATCACTTTGTACTCTCAGCTGATACCCCAGGACTGTGAGATGACAGAGCTGTGGATTCTTACACAGAGCCCCTGGACAGCCACTCTGGCCCTGTGGCTGTCACACACAGGTGACAGGAGCAGCCGCTGGAGGTGCCACACCCCAGGCAGGGCTGTGCCATTCACCCCACCAAACAGTGAGCAGCTGGAGCCACACAAGCACTGAGATCATTTCTACTTCCATGCTCACATAGGAACAAGGTGACAGTGCTGTCACCCCTCCGTTGGTGATCTCGGACAGCTGGCACCAGGTGATCCAAAAGAACTGTACCTGATCAAAATGAGGGGGATTCTCTCAACAAGCCTGTGGGATCTTCGGCTCTGAGGAGCTGCTCAAACAGAATAAAGTATACACTGTGCTGAAATATTGCATTTTCTTGCAATTCCAGTCTTAATTCTCTGCAGTATTAGGTGTGCATATTTACTCAGGAAATGATCACCTTTTAAAGTCACTGCAGAAATTAAAGGTTGTGCTGAGTTGTGACAATGTGCACACAGTGAAATGATTTGTGATGAATTCACCCAGTACAGCCATGGTCCAACAACTCACTGAACCCTGCAATTGCCTGAATTGACAGCAATTCAATTGTGTCTCTATCCAATGGATTTTAACAAAGTTCCAGATTCAGTCACTCTCAATTCTCAGAAATGTGTACACCATACACTTGTGGTGAGGAAAATTGTACCCATTTGAACTGGATCATAGGTATTTTCATCTCTAAATTGCTTCATTAATTAGTGCAATCAGAACTAACTGGCACTAATAAAAATAGTATTTTGTGACTTGGACAGTGAAAATTTTTGTGTGAGCAAACTACCTGCCTTAACCTGCTCCTGCAAGCTTGATGATGTGAAGATTTATGACAACATTTAGATGCAACTCCTGCAAAATTGACAATCTGTTGGAATGATAATCTTTGCAGGCATTCTGGTTTAGGTTAGATAGTTCTGCTTGCCTTTTGTGTTCTTCATTTCCACAGCAGTAAGAGACATAATAATAGTCAATAGTAGTCACACAAATTCTGTGCCTTAAAATTATGGGCATTATGACTTGTAAATAAAACATCTGAGGTTGAGCATGGATGTAAATACTAGGAAAAATATAATTTTCTTCCCTAAAACTTACACCTTGTGCTCAAATACACCTTTTCTATACTTTTTCTTCAGTACTCCAAAATTATTATGCTTATTTATATTTAAGTATTGAGACCTCCATAATGTAGTTGGAGTTGGGAGAGGGTCTTTTTTTTTTTTTGTAACTTTTTTTGTAGTTGGTGAGGGGGAATCACTGTTTTTGTAAGTAAAAATACTCCTTTTACACTTAAAGCCAGTCTTTATTAAATGGATGCAAGGCGAGGTTTTGGTTGCTGCACTGGAATGCAGCTCCTAGGGAAACATGCCAGGTTCCAGGTCAGAAAGCACAAAGGTTCAACCTGGGGTACAAGTAAACAGCTGGAGTTGGCTGAAGTGTTTGTAGCTCTGGGGGTTTTCCACAACAAAAACAACTCTTAATAAATGAAAGTAAAGACATCTTGACACCATTGAGGCTCCATTAAATTAACCAGGTAGCATTGGGGACATGAGGTCACCAGCTAAAACATCCAAACTGGGCTTTAGTTAATTTGACACTTGCAGAAAGTTATTTTAACTTTGATATGTATGTGTTCATCAGCAGTTAAAACATCTCTGTAACATTCAAAATGTTGTTGTAATTGTCTTAAATAATGCAAAAATCCCCTACAACACCTGCAAAACCAATAAATCTTTGAATTGCAATAGACCAGTAGCAAGGCAAGTGTTCATGTAATCAGTCTTTGAGGCTTAACTTTATTCCCATTAATTCTGAGGAACTTATCTGTTCTTGGAGAGGTAAAAGAAAAGAAAATTGTTTGGGACTGATTTCTTCCAGAAGAAGATACTTGTCTAAAATTGAGGAAGAGTTTTTTGGTGCTAAGTTGAGCAGAGGCTCTCTGTTCAGAGGTGTAGTTACAATGAGAACCAGAGGCAGAGCTGTGCACTCCTGGGGCTTTGTCAGGTGTCAGTTTGTCCCACTGCTGGCGTGTGCTCTGTACTGCCACAGCCTGAGGGCTTCCACAGAAAACAGAAAGGGAAGAATCCCAGGTGTGAGCTTCTCTTGGGGTTACAAAGTGTGGTGTGGCATGAAAAAATGTTTTCCCTTCTTGTATCTATGGTGGGGACGTTGACCTTCAAACTGTCACTGTCCAGTGGAACACTTGCCATTTTAGCAGATCCTTGTGTTCATCCCCAAGGACTGGCTCCCAGTGCTCCTGCTGGGTCTCTGCACTTGCCAGCTGGGCGGGATCATTTCTGTGCTGGTGGCTCAGGGACATCACAGCCTGGCCTGTGCCAGCAGCACGGGGCACACAGGGCACCTCAGCCACTGGGGATGCTCTAAGAGAAGCTCTTTAACATCCTCAAGGAAAAAGGTGGCCGAGAGCCAGCAGTTGGGGCAGAGAAGAATAATGATGGTTTTTATTTGGGTTTTTATTTGGGTTGAGGGAACTTATCTGGCACTTTTCTTAAAAAGAAAAAACCTGCATGGCTTGATGAGTTTTTTTTTTTTTTTTAAATCAAGCAGTGCAGAAGGGGAAACTGTGGTCAGCAGGCAATGTTTAAAATTATATGGGTCGTAAAGCACATTTCCTGTGCCTCCCTGCTGAAATTTTGGAGCCAATCCTTTAGACACTTGTTCTGGGTGGGTAGTGAGCTCAGACTCTGGCTTTGTACTTCTCCCAAACCAGCCCAGAGGTTCTCCCTGTGGAAATTCTTCCCACCTGCAGGTGACTGCAGCACTTTAGGAGCCTGTGTCCTGCTGCCAGTGCAGGGGGTTCTGCATGCCCAGGGTGGAGCCTTGGGCATGGCCCTTTCTGTTTGTGTTCATTTGCTTTTGTTTGTCCCCTCTGAAATGCACTTGGTCGCTTTGAGGTGGCTCTCACAGCCCAACTTCACACTGCACATTTCTGTGTTGATTTTCTTGACAAGCAGAATTCCCATTTCAGTGCCTTTCTGGATAATCCTTGCTCTGGGACCTGCAGAGCCGGGCTTGGCCAGACGATGTCAGCTGAGTTTTGCAAAAGCATTGCTGTGCTGTGACCAGTCTCTCCTTGCTCTTAATTTTCATAACATAAATTTCAGATGCTCTTGAAAATAGAGGAAAAAACCAACAACCACCTATACACATCTTAAAAATTCTGTGTGATTTATCAGTACTTCAAACTTATGAACAGGGTAATCTAAGCAAGAGTTTGATTTGCTTTAATTCTTTTTCAAGATCAAGTCTGAATGGCCCGAGTGCCCTAAGGGCTGAGCTTTGTCTCCTTGTCCTGGCACTGTGAGGTACAAGAACACGCAGGTGAGGCCAGGACACACCTGCCTGAGCCTCCTGGAGAGGCTGCAGTTGCACAAGAGGCAGAGATGCTTCCAGAGCTGGGGGAATGTTTGCTCAGCCACAGCCCCCGAGTCTCCTCCTGCTGCTCCAGCTGCTGCCCCAGGGCCGCGCTGTGGCTTGGGGTAAAACATTTTCATTTGGACAAATTTCTAGTCTGGGAATTGCATTGGAATGCTCCTGGAGGAATGGGGATGTGTTGTTAGTTTGGGTGTTCACAGAGATGTCTGCTCCAGCCTCTGTGTCACCTGGCACTCCTGGATAAAATGAGCGTTTCCCCACCCTTTACCCTTTTATCTCCAGTTCTATTTCTCTGGACATAGCTGCCTGCACTGGGTGCAACTTATCAAAACTTGCATTTTCTGTGTATTCTTGCTGTCACATTTCCCTAATCCCTCTCCCCCTCCTATTCCTGTTACTGCATGCTATTACGTTTTCTGGTGATTGTTCCGGGCAACTACATCAGGAAAAAAGGACAACATTGTGATTTTAGAGCAGTATGAAAAGGGAGACATGACTTTCTTCCACAGAGGAGGGTGAGGGAATTCCAGCGTGCCACCAGGTGTAGTTTCTGACAGGTGCACATTTGAGAAATCCAGAATTCCATAGCAAAGCTTCTCCCATTTGCTGCTCTCACAGCAATGCAGAATTAACACAGAAATAACCCCATCTGAAGTGCTGGGGACAGAGGAATAACTTTGTCCTCATTGTTATTTGATAAAAGTAATGCATCTTTCTCTTAGACCAATTTTACCTTTTGTGTAATCCCAAACTTCAGCCTGGGATTTGTTTGAGTCTGTTTCTAACCACTTATCAAGAAAATAAAATAACCAGACAGTAAGTGGAACTCAACTGAAGGATTAAGATGCTGGGCAGTGGTGGAGCAGGGCAAAGTTGTGGGTTCTGATCTGAAACCCATTTGGAGTCTTTATTAACCAGATTTTTCCGTGCTCTCCCTCTATTAGAAGTGAAATCCAGTCATTTGGGCAGATTTTCAGAGGAAACAATAGGTCATGATTAAAATTTTCCAGGGTTGGGGCTCATGATGCTTCATCCTATTAAAAAAAATATTGGAATAGTTATTTCTGACTGTTTGGAAGCATATGTAAAACAAATAAAATCAGTGCAGCCAGCCCTAATTGTGATGTGCCATGCATTCAGGAACGTGCTCTTTGCCAGGGCTTTTCTCTGCTGTGAAATTCCCTGTGAATTCCCAAAGCAGGCACGCTTGCAGAGTTCAGTTTATGAATCAGAGATAATTGCTGTATTATTGAAACTACGGCAATAGTAGTAAAACCCTAACAGTGCTGAAAAAGGGATTTATTTATTTTTGTTATGACTTTTTGGTGAGCCCTGTGTCTCTGAAATCTTTGGCCAACAGTCTGAGTTTCTGTGGTGAAAACCCCAAAACCTGTGAATCCCACAGAAACAATGGGACATTGCTGCCCTTCTATGACCGTGTGACATAAAGGAAAAGGGGCTTCAAAATTTCATTTTGGCTTCAATTTTTTTTACTTCACTTTGTGTGTGGTTTTTACTCACCTGGTGTGCTCGCTTATCTGGTTACCTTCATTCCCTTTTCTGGAGTGAGAGTTAATTTTTTAATGGCTTTTTCATTTATTTTTTTCCCCCAGTCAGGCTTTTAGAGGCATTCTAGTGTCATTCTCAGTGCATGCTAGTAATAAATATTTCTACTTGATTCACCTGCCAACTCATCTTTTATTCATCCTGCTGATGAAAACAATCTCCCACGAAACTTCTGTTGCTGAGAGGGTTCAAAAACTTTCCAGTTATGGATGTAATTGATCTCCTTTCCAGCTCAGTGCGAGAACCTTCTATTGCTTTTTTACACATTTTTGAGGAGGTCAGGAATTGTAAAGTTCTGATGTTAGTTAGAGCAAGAGGAAGGTTGTAACCCAGGAAATGCAGCAAGAGGTGAACCTGCTCTTATTTTATGTCCTTATTGCAAAATCCCCACGTGGTACCCAGCAAACAGCAGCTGAAATCAAACGGCTCTCCTCGAGTTGTATTTTGCAATTATGTTTTGTGAAAACTGCAAATTGTGGCAGGAGCCTACACATGTAGTTAAAATATAACAAAATTACCAAATAAATTTGAACAGGTTGTACTGTTCCCCACACCACCTGAAGGCCGCAGCTATATATATATATATATATATATATATATATATATATATATAAATTATTTTTGTGTAAGTGTGGCTAAACACATCCCTTGATCTACAGGGGGAGAACGAGACCTGGAGGCAGGCTGGGGTCCTGGCAGCCATGAGCACCAGGATCTTCCTGCTTTAAATACATTTTTGTGATGAAAATATGATTTTTATGCTGTGTGAAGAAAAAGGAGGTTTTATGGCTGGGCAAATGGCTGATCTCTATTCTGGCTATCAGCTGATGGAGTATATTTTTATTTATTGCTGACCACTTTTTGAACTTTGGTCTCTTTTTTTTTTCTTTTTTTTTGTAGCAGAAATAGATTGGATCAATAACCTATTAATAACCTATTCAAGCCCAAAGTTCTATTCATCTGCACTTTCCAAACAAGAGATATTTCCATTGTTCATTATCGCGTGCCACATCCATTTCAACCCTGAACTCATAAATCATAAATGAGCTTGAAGTATTAATTTCCCTCTTTCAGCACTACCTTTATCTGGTATTTGCTGACATGCCTCATTATAAGTTATTTTTGAGCACAGTCCGACCTTGTTTTCTGAACAGATGAATTCATTGTTGGAAAAGACTCTATAAATAGAATTTAGGGGCCCCCAAAATGAGAAATTCTAGCTCATTAGGATCACAGCTGGAACAATGTGATCAGATATACAGAAATTTTGAGCTGGTGAAATGAAAGCAAAGCCTTGGCTAATTGGTTCTGAACATTTAAACAACACAAGGGTGATAGAAACCATCTGCAAAAAGAGGTTCAAGGCAGAACACATTGGAAGGAGAGAAGGAAGGAAAAATGAGGGCAGTTAATGCTAAGGAAAATAAATTGTGTATACAGTGGGATAAACAAATTATTTCTGGTATCTTCTGCTATTCTGAGCTATCTCCACCTGAGGCTTGCATGAAATAAAGTCTTATTAACCACTGCAAGTCTTCCTTATATGTAAAGGCAGATATGTCTCCTGTATCAACACTTAGTGCTGAAGTGGAGAGGTAAATTTATGGATGAGTGACTCCACTTCACTGTCTCAAGCAGGATTGCTATTGGAAAATGCATAAATCCTCTAAACTATCTACCCTCAAGGAAGAGTAAAGACTTCAGGCCACAACTAATTCCTGTGCTAACTCTGGGCACACAGATCTGGAGCTCTGGAGCTGGGCATGCATGGAGACTTTGCTCTAATTCCTCCTTATTGGCACATTTCAAGCATGGCTGGATGTCAAACCAGTCAGTTTTATCATCATGAAACAAAACCCTGAGTAATGTCTTGATTTCTTCTTTCCTCACTGAGGAACAAAGCTCATTGTGCAGGGTGAGCCCCCTGAGACCCATCAGGCAACGAGGGGAGCTGGAGGACACTTTCCTAGGATATGACATTTGATATTTAAGAATTACTTTATCATAAAATCCCAGAAGGGTTTGGGCTGGAAGGGACTTTAAATCCCACCCAGTGCCACCCCTGCCATGGCAGGGACACCTCCCACTGTCCCAGGCTGCTCCAGCCCCAGTGTCCAGCCTGGCCTTGGGCACTGCCAGGGATCCAGGGGCAGCCCCAGCTGCTCTGGGCACCCTGTGCCAGGGCCTGCCCACCCTGCCAGGGAACAATTCCTCATTCCCAAGGTCCCATCCAGCCCTGCCCTCTGGCACTGGCAGCCATTCCCTGGCTCCTGTCCCTGCAGCCCTTGGCAATTGTCTCTCTCCATCTTTCCTGCAGCTCCTTCAGGCCCTGCAAGGCCATCCTGAGCTCACCCAAAGCTTCTCCTCTCCAGGCTGAACAATCCCAATTTTTTCGCCTCTCTTCATGCAAAACATACAAGAAAATACATTTATTGTAAGTGCCTGAGAAAGGAATAAAGGGCAGAAAGGGCAGCCAGTGGAGTGAGGAAGTTTCCTGAGGTCAGCCCATGCTAGAAACAGATAAAACCTGTGAGCCCTGGCAGTGCCCAGCTGTGGCTCAGCCACAGGGCAAGAGCAGCTCTTGGGAAAGTCCTGCTTCCTCCTCCTCACAGTGGAAGAGTGAAATGTCTCTGACATGAGCTGCTTTTCTTGTTCACACCCAGCATTGCAAAATTCATCTGGTTCTGCTGAGAATTCGATCTTTTGAGAGGGCTGTTTCAAGAGGTACTTTCAACTTTGAGAAATTGTGTCAGCTACAAATCTTTTTTTTTTTTTTTTTTTTTTTTTTAAATAAACCGTCTAATATTTGTGTCTGGAAGATAAAGAAGACTTTTCTGTGTTCACAGAACTGCATTAAGAAAAGAAGCAGTGATAATGGCAAGACAGGTGGTTGATTTCCCCAACTGTTTCTCACCTGGGGGATCAGGAAGGCTGCTGGATTTAGACAAAACTGCAAATGTTTTTTAGACTCACTTATACCACCCTAATGGGAAGGACACAGGCAGTACCTAAAATTACATTTTTTGGTGGTGTTTCTTGTGCTTGTCATTTCCACTGTTAATGTGCATAACTTGCATAACTTCAAGGTGATGTCTGCCTTTCCTCCTGTGTTTCTTGACACTTATTTTAGAAATCATTCTTTAACTTCCCTAAAAGTAGAAATTTCTGATGTACCTATGTAGTTGAATTTTGTGGCAAAATT
Source organism: Ammospiza nelsoni (assembly GCF_027579445.1). Taxonomy (NCBI): domain Eukaryota; kingdom Metazoa; phylum Chordata; class Aves; order Passeriformes; family Passerellidae; genus Ammospiza; species Ammospiza nelsoni. Next base: position 2,857,882 of record NC_080645.1, read on the forward strand.
AGACTATCTAAACTAGAGTATTCTGAAGTCAGAAAAAGGAAACCTGAAGCTCAAAATCACTGTATGCTTTGAATTGTGCCTTATTACAATTTTGGTCCCTTCTTCAAAAACTAAAAATACCCCCAAACCCTCAACCTCTGTGGAAACAAACACCATTCCCTCAAAACCAAGCAAGTGTGAATGGGAGTCTGTCCAAGCAGATTTTTCATATTTATGAAGTTCAGAAGACTTGGAGACTGTAGCAAAAATCCTGTGCACACAGTTCAAAACTACCACCTCACATTCAGCTGGCTTGCTGTGTGTGTAGGATCCGAGCTGAAAGCACAAACTGACTTTTAAAAATCTATTTTAATTTTAGATTAAACTAATGATCTTAATTACACTATGGGTAGTGTAAGCCAGGACTGATTAAGGAAAAGAAAGTGATAGAAAATCATGCACTGATCTGAAAAATAAATTTGTGGTGCTCATTTCAAAATTACTTAAGTACTTCTTGCATGCTGGTCTTTTTCCTTTGGTCTCTGGGGATTTGCAAACTTTTTTTCCCTCTGGCAAAGGATGTTATGATTTACATCATACACAATGCTTATAAAATAGAGAGGTTAAAAATAATACACAGTCTAAATCCTTTAGGCACACACACACAAAATTGATAAAGACAAGTCTCAGCAAAAGGAGTGAGGAAAGAATGTAAAATACTCAGAGAGTACAAAACATTGGCAAGCAGAAGTAAATTTGGCATATTCTATATGAAAGTGTCCATGGTGTATATTGCCTTCTCATGTTAATGGTTTGAATGCAGTAATGCTAGGGCAGACAAGCCCAGACAAGCTCAGGAGCCAATTTTAAGAAGCTGTTACATTTCCCCATCTTAAATCTTTTAAAGATGATGATTCACAATCTTTATTCATTAATGGACAGCTGATTCATCGCTGGTTATAGGGGAAATAGATTTTTATATTGCAGCATAATTGCTCAGATTGCTTTATAAAGACCGTGCAATCACTTCCATGATTGATGTCTGCTTGGAAGGTTTGCAAGTTGTCTGCAAAGCCTATAACCTGCCAAGTCACAGCATTAGGGCAATCACTAAAGTGATATAAAGTGATTAGTTTTAATTTATGAAAAGGTTTTTCTTTAAAAAAAGAAAGTTTTAAAGTGCTCACATCTTTTTCAATGGCCTATAGAGCTCTAATTTTAATTTAAAAACGAGACGTACAATAATTTTCTGTTGGTTTAAATAAACTGGATTGTTCAGTCACACATTTCACAATCTTACATGCTGATTTTCACAGGATAAAAACTGGAATGTTTGGAGGTAATCAACAAAATATTATAGGAAAATAAACCCTGCAATAAATTTCTCCCCACTCAGGGTAGGGATGAAAAATCTTAATTTTGTATGAAAAGGCAATTCAGAATTTCCATCAGCACTTTGTAAAGTTAAATGGCTTATTCAGGACCAGCTTATATAAAACTAGGTATTAATTTTAAAAGTTTCTCTGTCTAAGGGTTGAGCAGGCTGGTTCAGGTGGAACCATGACATGACAGTGCCACTGGCCCTCAAGGCCACATTTATTTCATCTTCCCTTGGGGAGAAACTCCTGCCATGGCTGGGTTGGGAACGTGCTGCTTCCTGCACAGTGCAGGCAGGATAATTCCTGAGGGAGAGCTTTGCAAACCCCTCTGGGAGCGGCCACTGGCCACAGGCTGACATCTGTGAGTGGCTGAGTGACGTTTTGGGGTTTGGTTTTTGGTGTTACAGCACATTTCCCTAATCTGCCTGGCAATTCCAAGGAGTTACCATACTGCTGGGAGAGCTGAGCTGACCAGTGGCACCAGGTTGCTCCTGTTTTTTAGTGTCTCAAGATTAAAGAAACTGCCTCATTTGGGGATACTTTGATTCATCATTCGTTCACCAACAACATAATTATAATATAAAAATGTAAAACATTGTTATCATTATCATTATCACTATTATTCCTCCAATAATTTGGCCCCAAATACTTTGTTGGGCTTTCAGCAAGTCTTTGGCAAGCAGTAACTCCAAGTTGTCTCTCACTGTGGGTGTCTTGCAGAGGCTGAGGCTGCAGAGCCAGGATGTTCACAGCTTTGGGTGTTGGGAGCTGAGGGAGTTTATGCCACAGACGCTGTGAAATAAATATCTGAGAGCAGATTTGTCCTGGTAACAAGGACAGAAAGCTGTCCCTGTTGTTAGGAGGTGAGAGCTGGGAATCGCTGCTCCTTCTGAGTTCCAGCATGCGTGGGGAGAGGGTGAGAACACAAAACCTGGAATTCTATGGGAAAAAGGAAATCCATGAGAAGCTTTCAGACAGCCTGTCTTCAGAATCTGTTTGTGCCAAAAGGCCAGACAGCCCAGCTTTAAAAATGCTAACTAAAAACTTGTAGAAAATGCAGAAATCTTGAAGCCAACTGATTCTTTGTGAGATTCTGATCCCCCTTTTCGAATACAAAATCTCTGTGTAACACTGAGCGTAACTGAAGTATAACAGCTCTCTCTAGAACACTGAAAACCCCAAGTAGCTGAGTGAAATGCACTTGTGTCAGGCAAGGATTGATGGTCTGCAGCTGATGCTTGGTGTGGAAGCTTTATCTCTGCCCCCTTTGATAGGTTCTCCTTAAAGTCTCCGTCTCTGGCATTTAACCCTCATGTCGATTTTCATAATGTATTTTTTACAATTTTGATGACAACTCTATTTCTGTTTCATGTGTTGCTTTTTACTCTCCAGGGCTTCTTACCTCTATCCCATTATTACCATTCAAATTTTGTGAGAAAAGACTTCACCCAGTGTGAAGGCAATTTTCGGTTGTAAAAGCACAAAATGGGGAGCCATGAGTTACACTGAGGAGATGTGACCGACTAAAGCTGTTTTTATGTGAGCAGAAAGCAGCTGAACCTCTGAACATCCAAAATCCTACAGAGGCTCTTCACAGTATTCTCTTCCTTTTATTGGAGCCCTGATGGAAATTTCCACTTTCCAGCTTTGCAGAATTCCCATTACTTTAATAGTAAGTGTGGAAATGTAGTTTGTGTGATTCTAACTTTTACCACAATCCTATATGCATTTCTTATTTCATATTGATACAACTAATTGATATAAAATGTCTTACTTTTGTTGCTGTCTTCTGAACTAATAATTAATGTCAAAATGAAAGTGTAAGGAGGGTGGGGAGGAAATATCATATCTACATAAGAGAGGGATTAAAGTGTATTTATGTAGATAAATATATTTTATAAATGCAACAGTAAGGGAGCTTAAAGTATATATATTTTTTGTTGTTGCTGTATTTCTTTGAATTGGGAAAAAATGCTGTCTTTTGTCACAATTTTTTCTGAGGCTCTGAGGACTGTGAATTGTTTAGAGGCAAAGTTAGGGGGTAACTGCAGCTGTGAATGAAACCTGTCTGTTTTCTACCACACTTCAGACTGGTCAAAAATAACTGGATTTACATGTGAGTCTAGGTGGGAGATACAGAATATGAAGATCCCTGATTCAAATTTGAGCTTTTTCAGAAACTTTGGCAGCATCCACAGCTTTGCTCTGATGCTCTGGTGTCAGATACCTCTTTTCAACCCCCTTATTTCTGTGTTCTTCTGTCTGGTGTTTCACCTTCTGGGAGGGAGCACAACAGGATTAATGAGATAATCTTATCTGCTACATATAGGCATTGGAAATGGCACAGAATGGCATGTATTAATACAGCCTTTAGCCTAATGTACAAAGGAGCTTAAACATGAATTCTGTGATAGGGTTTGCCTTGTTGCATTTAACTCACAATGCAGATTGAAGCCTGCAGTGCCAATGACTGCAGTGCCAACAATTGCAGTGCCAGTGGCTGCAGTGCCTGCTCTGCTGGGCACTCGCACTCTGCTTTGGGTTTGCAGGGGACCAGGGAGGAAATCTCAGCCAAAGACACAAATTTATGCATTCAACTCGCTTGCTGCTGTGTGGCATCCAAGATTACCTCTGTTTTAGGGAGAGCTGAGGACTGTTGTCCCTGGATGGTTTCTGGCATGTCTCTCTGTCACTTGGGATTTGTGTACTGCAGTGTGTCTGAGCATTGGTGTTCTGGAAGTGTGTGGGGCCTCTGCATGGGAAAGTGCCAGGTAAAGTTCTGTCCACTGGAACAACAGCTGAAAGGTGTTGCTCCATTTGTCATACAGTTTTTCTTGCATATGTCTTCAAAGTTTCAGCTGAAGTGCCTGAGATCTATAGAGCCCAGGCTGACTGAGCAGAATGGGTGCCTGCATTTCAGTGGGAATTTCCTGCTAACCCTATTTGCACTGCCCTCACCATTAGAAGAGAAGAGCCAAAAGCTCTGCTGTCATGGACATATTTTAGGAAAAATCCTTTCCTTAGGATTTTTTTCTCCTGAGAAGCTGGGAGGCCTCAGGAACAAAATGTAAACAATGGTTATCTGCTGCTGTGGAATGCAACAGGTGCATCTGGGATTGGTCTCATGTGGTTGTTTGTAATTAATGGCCAATCACAGTCAGCTGTCTCGGACTCTCGGTCAGTCACAAGATTTTATCATCCTTCCATTCCTTTCTATTCCTTGCTGGCCTTCTGATGAAATCTTTTCCTTTGTTATTTTAGTATAGTTTTAATATAATTATATATAATAAAATAATAAATCAGCCTTCTGAAACATGGAGTCAAGATTCTCATCTCTTCCCTCATCCTGGGACCCCTGTGAACACCACCACACTCTGCTACCATAAATGTCTGAAATCCTACTAAAGTCTCCAAGACATCCTACAGAGGGGCACCCAGCCCCCTTAAAAGCAAGAGAGACTTGAACAGAATCTGTGGCTGCCATAGGGTATTTTTAAAACTAATTGCAGAATAAAAGTTTCCACGTTTTTGAAAAACAGCAATGCTCTCTTAAAAACTGAAGCTTTTTCATTGCTTCTTTTTTTTTTTTTTTAATTTCATCTATGGATATTTTAAAATTATCTCCTCCTGAGTATAAAAGTGGTAGCGCTCCACTTCTCTGCTGAAAATATTAACCAAACTTCCCAAAGACTTCTTTAAGTCATATCCCCAGTTTGAAGCAGCACTTGTCACACCAAATTTTAATTTGAAGGTAAACAATAAAACAATATCTGTCTGGGATACCTCCACACAGCATTCTGGTTCCAGAGGTTATGCACAGCAAGATTTGCCATCTCTAAAGCAGCAAAGCAGTGTTTGACATTGCAGCACCATATTGCTGGGGTTCTTCAAGGCATATTTATGAATAACCACAGCCAGAACTTGCCTGCTGAAGAGCCAGCATTCCAGTTACTTGTACCATGGAAATGGGGGATTCTTGAGTCTGACCCACCACACAGAGCAGTGTTGGAGCTGGAGGCAGGAAAACACACAAGCACTTTGTTCAGGTGGTGAGAAATGAGTTACAGCAGCAGCATTCAGCTGTGTCCCCATGGCCAATGAAAGAACAGAGCCAAGCTGTGGCCAAAACACAGGGTAGGAAAGAGTAGAAGCAGCAGCTGTTCAACTTTAATCAGCTTTCAGTATTTGTCTAGAATGCTCAAATAACAGACTCAACCGAACTAGAATAATTCTGTTTTAGAGGTGTGATTGCATATGAAAGTAAAGTAGGGAGCTCATTTCACTACAGTCTAAATGAAATGCAATTTCATTATTTATCTATTTTGGCTGAATTTTTCTGTCTGTTCTGCAATTAATAGGCTGACAGCCTACCTTTCAATCAACTCCTCTTAGGAGCAAGAGTGTATCCTTTTTTACTGTTCCACTTAGGCAAAAATGGCTCCTCTTCTGGCACCTTACAATTAATTTTTTTCCAGGTATGTGGTGGAAATGAAAGAGCTGAACTAGGTACAAGAAGGAACCATGTCACCCGGGGGCAGAATGTCTAAATCTGTGTCAATCACATGAACAAAAGCATCTTTCCAGCTTTTTGCTCCAGGAAACCAACAGCAGCTGGGGGTTTGCTGCTGCCTCCCAGCTGGGAGCAGGTGAGCTGGCTGGAAACACGATGCTGAGAGCTGCCTGCCTCCACTGAAAACATCCCAGCCCTTCCAGAAAAGGGGCAGGAAATCTGCTGCTGCAATCTGGAGGTAAGGGGAGCAGAGGTGTTGTGTGCAGAGGTGCTTGGTTTTGAGAAAAGACAAGATAGATCAGGCTTTGCACCCTTTGCAATGAGTGAATAAGGCTTGGCCTGCAGGGCTTCTCTTGGTTTCCAGCAAGGGGACTGAGAGCTCCTACCAAAAATGGGTTTCCAGTGCATTCTTTTTTTAGTACAGATTCTTTAGCAGTTCTAATTATGGGCATTCTTCAGAATTTATATTTCTAGTTATGGAAATATGTGATGGTGTTCGCAGGGGTCCCAGGACGAGGGAAGAGAGGAGAATGTTGACTCCAGGTTTCAGAAGGCTTGATTTATTATTTTATGATATATATATATTACATTAAAACTATACTGAAAGAATAGAAGAAAGGATTTCATCAGAAGGCTAGCAAGCAAGAAGAAGAATGATAACAAAAGCTCCTGACTCTCAGAGAGTCCGAGCCAGATGACTGTGATTGGCCATTAATTAGAAACAATCACATGAGACCAATCCCAGATGCACCTGTTGCATTCCACAGCAGCAGATAACCATTGTTTACATTTTGTTCCTGAGGCCTCCAGCTTCTCAGGAGGAAAAATCCTAAGGAAAGGATTTTTCATAAAACATGTCTGTGACAGAAATACTTTGGACTATGTAATTTACCGTGATTCCAGTCTTTCACCCGCGAGTTTAGAAATCTGCTAACCCACGCTGCACTGACACCTGCTGCAAAGCCCATTTTGGCTGAATTCTGGCAAGGGGATTCTCCCTCTGTGAGCTCAGGGAAGGTGAACAGCCCTGGCCACAAAACTGTTCAGGTCTCACCACTGGGAGCCCTCCCTGCCCGTGCCCAATGCCAGGGACACCAGCGTCTGTCTGTCCATCTCTCTGTCTGTCTGTCACGGGGATGAGCTGGCCTGTGGAGCCCCTGAGTCAGTGTTGGATGTGTTTTATCACCCATCTGGGCTCTGTCCCCAGCCCTCCTGTCCCCAGCCCCTCACACTGGGGGTGACAAAGGCTCCCTAAATATTACGTGCTTGGCAGTTTGCACTGCACCCAAACCATGGTGCTCACAGCTGGCACCAAGGCTTCTAAAAGTCTTGCAAACAGACTGATAACAGATACTAAAACAGCAGCCAAATATTTTTGATCTTTAATTGATAGTTTTTTTTCTTTTCCCCTTTAAAATCTACATTACAAGGGTATTTCAGACATTAATATGAGTTGCCTCTAGCTTACATAATGGTATTCACCTTTTTTGGCATTATTTCATGCTGAAGTGAAGAGAATTCAGAATTATTTCCCTCTACTTGCCAACCTGCTGTCAGGGTCTGTTCAAGAATGCTCATTGCTTACTTCTCTGAGTAATGTAAAATCATAAAACTTATGTATTTCAGTGCATAAATAATACTTCCAGGTAAAAACAGGCAGCCAAGACAGTAGAAAAAGGAAATAATCAAGGTTTTGACTATTGTTTTGTCATCGGTCTGGAGAAATCCTTGCTGCATTGGGGTCTCACAAGTGTAATGCAGTGGGAGACCTGGCTGGGTCCACCCTGACTTGCAGGAGCTGCTGTGGGGAGCCTGGAGTCCCTCCTCAGCAGACACCCCACACTAGAAACGTTCAGCTAAAGAGTTTCTTGCACTTTCATTTTCTGTCAGCTTTTATAACACTAATAAATTGAGAGAAAGATGGTTTGTGGCAATGCAGCTCCTCTCTGATTATGGCTGCATCTCTATTAAGTTTTCATATTTAGCAGTATTTTAGTGCATTTTCTGACAAATGGCAGAATTAAAAATCACTGCTGAATTTCGAAGGGAAGGGAAGGGAAGGGAAGGGAAGGGAAGGGAAGGGAAGGGAAGGGAAGGGAAGGGAAGGGAAGGGAAAGGAAGGGAAGGGAAGGGAAGGGAAGGGAAGGGAAGGGAAGGGAAGGGAAGGGAAGGGAAGGGAAGGGAAGGGAAGTTTCGTTTCTCCCACCCAAATCAACTCATTGTGTTACTATATATTTTTCTGATGCCTGTGCTCTGGTTGACAGTGTAAGTTATGAATGACTCTCTATTAATTTTAGTTTGGCCTATTTACTGTTGTTTTCCCAAATAGAGCCATTTTGGCAGATACAGCACAACAAGATATATAATCTTCAGTGGGCTTTCCCTGGAGCCAGACCAGACTGTGGAGACCTGGAAAAGGTAAGAAGAAATCTGCTAGAGCATAGGGAGACCCATACACAGATGTATGGATATACTTTGTAGGTCAGCTTTTAAAATAAAAAGCAATTTTCCCCCTCCCCTCCTTATCTTAACCATGAGTGTAGTAACCTTTCAATCCTTTTGTTTTCATTTATTCTTTTCATTTTAGTGTTTCCATTGAAGGTCATAGTCCCTCTTCCAACATTTTAAATGGTCAGATGCTAAAGGAGAGGGAGATTATGTGCAGAGGAACAATTTCCTAGCTGGATTAATGTCCATGAATAAATTCATTAGCGTGCCTTAGGGGAGAAAGGCCAAAGGACTGAGTTTTCCTTGATGACCAGGGGATTTCACCATCAGGGACAGCTGAGATGCATAGGTATATGAAGATAGTCAGCTGCAGCAATTGCTGCCCAGGCTTTGGATCTAATCTGGTCAGGTTTTTAATCCTTCCAAAGTAATTGGGAAATGAATTGCATTCTGAAGTCTTAAAGCATACCTTGGGTATCCTTTGTTAAAATAGGACAAGTTGGAATCACCCTACTTCCAGCCTTAAGCAGCCTTAATGCACTGGTATGTGGGACCAGATTTATTTCCAGAAGAAATAAGGCCTTATTCATAGACTTCTTGTGAAATTAACTTTTAAAATTATTTCAAATATTGGCAAAGTGTTCATAGCACTGATTTTTTTTTTTTTAACTTGTGCATTTATTGCCTAGATTTGCTATAAAGTCATGTTGAAAGGTAACATGAGCAAGGTGCTTCAAGGAGAAGCTTTAAAGTACAGCTGGGGACCTGTTCCAGCTTTTCTGGTGCTGAGCCATGGATTTGGTTTTGCTGCATGTCTTTACCTGCAGAGGCTGCTCTCTGTTCTGTCAGCGGTGCCAGGTGCAGCAGCAGAGACTTCCTGAGCTGGAGCCATTGGACAGCAGCAAAGCCCACACTGGACACAGAATTCCAGATGTGGCAGCTTACAAGGCCTCTTCTCTCTTCTAAGTGTGTCCCTCCAAAGTGTCTGCTTGTTCCTGTCTCTCCTGGTGTTATGTTTTCCTAGGTAAAAATTGATTTATTAATTTGAACTAGTATTTAATCAGCTGCAGGTGACGTGGTTGTCATGGAAATTGCAATCTTACTTTGAAAAATCTTACCAGTGATGTTAAGATTTGTATGTACTGTGGTAAACTAGGTCTGATCTGGCCAGCATTCCTCAAGCTACAGAACATTTACCATCTATACACCTTTCCCTGAGATGTGGCTCCCACTACAACGGTAAATATCAGAAATACAGTTCCACTGAATGATAGTAGTAATGACTAAAGCAGGTGGTGCTGCCAAAATGTTCCTGTTCTGTTACCCTGCTGTTCTGAACTGATGTGAGGTAACACAGCAAGGGCTCTGCCCACACAGGAGATTCTAGAGCTGGTTAAGGCTGGTAGATAGATTTGTACCACAGGTACATTCTATTTTAAAAAATGTGTTTGGATAAGAACATCTGCACTATCAATAAATAGTGAACTTCTCTCTGCCAGAAGGGTGAATTGGACATCTGCCATTATGACCCATCCCATTCTCTTACTAAAATATAAATATATATGTAAATGTATATATGTGTGTATATATCTATATCCTCTCCTGGTCATTAAATGAGGAAATACATCAAAGTCATCCCATGGTGGTTACATTTCACTTCCAGTTAGTTCAATTCAAAATTATTCTCTTCAGTTAGGTTGAGTATCAAGCCATCAGACATCTTAGGACTTCTTGAAGTGACAAGTCCTTTAGACCCCAGCAACAATTTGGAAAACCTCATGTGATAGCACAGTCCCCATTTTCTAGGTTAGTTATCCCTCTGTGAGTACAAATGTCCAGTGGGATAAAAATATTCCCTATCTTCAAGAAGAGCCACGACAGCACCTGTGTGCAGAAGTAATCATGCAAGCTAAAGATCATGAATGCTTCCCCAAGCCTGCGTGCCCAAAATAGCCCAGGTTTGGTATCTGCAGTCCAAGGGCTGCTATAAAAAGCTGCCTGGGTGCCTGTGCAGCATCGCTGCCATCCGTCAGGGGTTATTTCTGGCCTGAGCGCTGACACCGCCACTTGGAGCCAGGGCGGCACCGAGCCCTGGGCTCCCGTGAGCAGGGCCAGGGCAGGGCTGACCCTGCGCTGGGATTATATAACTGTGCCACTCCTGGGGGAGCCTCCCCAGCCTACGCTTCCCAGGGCAGCTCCAGCCCCGGGGCTGCTGCCCCTTCCCCTTCCCATGGGCCAGGAGGCTGCGCTGCCATCGCAGGGCTTGGGCAAGAGTCACCGGACATGTTCATTGCCCACAGCACAGCTGGCAGGCTCTCTCTTATCACAGCCCTTTTCCACCCTTTTCTGCTGCAGTTGAGGGGGGGTTTTTCTGGGTTTTTGGGTTTTTTTAATGGTTGAAGTAGAAAGATGTTTCCAAAAAAGTTCGTCCAAACTTTTCTCATCCTCAATACCATTGTATTCGGGGCTGTGCAATCTCATCCTCAAGAACCCCTGTAAATGTTTTCCAGGCAGCAAACTGAGGCCCAGACAAGCCAATCACTTGTTCAAGGTCACAGAGGCAGGTGTGAGAGTTCCCAAAGTGCGGCTGTTCTCTGCAGGACTGCCGGCCTCTGACAAAGGGTGTCTGTCCTGTGCTGGAAGACTTCGCTGCGACACACAGGCTGGGAGGATTTACTTTGCTGGGCTTCTGGAGTGGGGTTTTACTCATCCCATCTTCTGGCCAGGATGCTCTGCAGTTCCAGCATGGTGGGGATGAAGGTGTAAGAGTGAGAGCAGAGCTCTGCTGCCTGCTGGACCTGCTCTCCGTGCCTGGGAAAGGACTGGGGCTGATCCCTGGGCTCAGATTGCACAGGGCTTGTACAAGCCAGTGTCTGGGCCTTCTCCTATGAACTGAAACTAATGAACTATCCATGTCCACATTCCAATTTCTGGCTGAGGCTGAGTGAGGAGGAGTCTCGATGCATAACAAATGGGCAAACCCGAGCTGATGGTGCCACAGCAAATATTTTATATTGTGTATGGGATGTGGATATTCTGCTTTCAGGATGCAGAGTTAAAGGCAGTATTTTTAAAGATCCATAATAGATTTTTATACACATTCTTCATTCCCAGAGTGGCGATTTATTGAGGCTCATATATACTCAGCTTTTGCTGGTGATGATAACTCTAATCCTGCTCTTCTTTTTTGTCCTCTTAATAAGTTTTTCTAAAAAGTCTCTTCCCCAGGCTTTCCTCAGTAGCCAGCATATCACATCTTTTCCACTGGATGCACTGTGATGAGCTCTTTACTCCACGTTGTGAGGCCACTGTTTGTTCTGGCTGGGAGCAGGGTTTGAGGAGCCCCTGTGCTTGCACAGATGGTCTGGGAGCTCTGGGGGACCATCGATGGTCACTTGTGCTCAATTTACACCTCTCTGTTCCTGGCAACATGCCCAGGACACACAGACACTTCCCACTGGAGATGTGGGGAAAATGACAAAAAACAAAGTCTGGGGGAGTCCCTCTTTCCCACAGGTTGTTAGGCAGACAGACACAGTGTTCTGACCCAGTCCTGTCTTTCTGCAGGGCTCTGTTTTCATTTGAGCCACACTTCTATCGCTTCTGTGCCTCTGGTTTACATAAGATCCTCTTTGAACATGGAAAATTGCATCCAGTCCTTGCACGTATCACTCTGTGTTTGCCGCCAGCCCCATTGTTATCATCTTTAAAACGATGTAAAAAGCTCAGTTTTCTCCCTTATGAAGTGACTAAATAGACTAAAAGAAATCTTAGTAGTGTAAATGCAGCATGCTTCTAGTACAAACACGAAGCAGCTCTACCAAAATTGGTCAATTAAATGGATTCAAAATCAATTTAATGAGAGCAAAATTAGACTTTTGAAGCTGCTGACAACAAATTTTCTGTTATAGGTTGGTCATGCACAAACACTGAGAAATTTAAATAAGTCTCAAACAAATGCCATTAATTTGCGCCTGAATTCTTGTAAAACGAAACCCCTGCCAAGTTTCCAGGGAATGTGTTTGATAAGGAGGAGGCATCCTTGTGACCTTACTAAATACTCTCCTAGTGTGGGAATAGATCTTGCACGCTGTGCCCAGTGAGAACAGCAACGCTGCTAACTTTGTCCCAGATAGCTAAAAATGGGCTCGCTCACACGCTGGGGAGTCACTGCAGAGCCCCAAGGCTCGGGGCCAGCGTGGGAGATGGGAGGCTGGACTCAAAAATGAAGGGGTCAGGGGAGAAAGGCTCAACCAACCACTCCTGGGTAATTAAAACTGCCTAATCTGGCTCCTTGCTGCCTCTGAAGTTATTCCTGAAGGGTTTTTGTACAGCCCAGCCCATTGGGGATGGATAACTGGGGACACGACTGAGGAGCTCACCTGGCTCTCTACACAGTTTGCTGACAGAAAAATGGGATTTCTCAGGTTAAAACTTGAGTGACACTAAAGGCGCAGGTGACATTGCTAAACAAAAATACCACAGAAATCCCTTCCACATTATGCTGGGGTCTAGAAACCACCCCCTTTCTTCTCTCCCCTCTTCCCAATTATTTTACATTTTTAATGGACTGAACTCCAGAACTTGACATGTAGGCACAGAGATCTGAGTGCTGCATTAATTAACAGGTTGATAGGAAACTGTTAACTCCCAGTTTCTAAATCAAGCACAGATGTTGGGGTTTTTAGTTCTAGTTGCATAAACTCTGCTTTGTGGCACATTTAAGACACTTAATGAAATGTCACAGTAAGCCCAGGTGTATTACTAAGTGAGCCTGTTATTGAAGATGACTGTGCAGACTCTGTAGTTGCATTTAATGTTAGACTACAAAGTTCACTTCATACTGAAGGGTACAATTTGTTCTTGGATAGATTAGCTAACCAGCAAACCAGTGAACAGAGTTTCACTGCTTCACTGTCTAAAATAGATTGAGACATCCCATCAATAATCCACTTCTGAAATTAATGAGTGCACTGGCATGAAAATGATCACTCTTGGTTGTATTTCTGAACAGACTTAACCAAACTTGTGTCTGTATTTGATGTTTCAGTGAAAGCCTGTCACGGCTTATCATCAGTGATAATAAACTTTGTAATAGAATTATGAATCTATTTTGCTTTTGACAAAAATTTTCACAATGGGTCTTCTTGAGCCTGACTTTCAGCTATTCCTGCTTCAGGAGTGACAAGCCATTAAAAAATTAAGAATAAGTTCTGCCAACTGACTGATTTCAAAGCATAAGAGTACTTCAGATTTACAAGGTGCAAGAGTTGGGGGAAAAGAAATAGATGCAGGTGTTTGCAGTGTGTTTCCATTGAAAACATGGAATATGTATTTTACAATAAAATATGTATTTTACTTTTATATCCATGTGGTTCTGCTAATAAGTGGCTTTTCTTGTGGATTATTAGGTTTACAAATATCGCTGAAATATTTTAAGTCTCAGGTTTATTATTTGGTATTTTCAGCATGGAAGTGTAAGAAATTTGTAACATTTGCAAGGCAAAACAAGATTTCACTGAAATTTCCTATCCCAGAGCTGAATAGATAGCAAGGTATTGAATTTTGTCAGAAACTTGAAAGCACATTGACGTTAAAATATTGAAATTCAGATATTCTTGTCCAAATTATTCACATTCCTTCACACTTTCTAAAATATACTGTCTCAAACAACTGAAAGATCTCACTTTTCAATCAAATGAGCCATTTGTGTTGGGCTTTCATGCTTTTTTAAATGCAACTAACATTTTGGGATTTTTTAAAAAATACATAAATTATCAAAATAACCTGACAAACAAAACAAAATTAACCTCTTTATTGTGTGGAGTCTATATAAATTTACCTCAGCTTTTCTGTAGCTTTAACTGCAAGAAGCTCATTCTGCTAACAATGGGCTTTAAAAAATATTGCTTGATATACTCCAGGCTGTGCAGACAGAATTTCCAAGTGGAGTCTGCAGTGTTCTGGGAATCCTTGCATAATCTGGCAGCGGCTATAAATGGCTCAAGCCCTGGATGTGAGGGAAGTGTGACTCCTTAAAGCCACCGAGTGCTCGCCCCAGCCCAGCTCCCCGCAATGCTGGGGCTGCCAGGGCCCCCTCACTGAGGCACCAGGGCAGGAAGGAGGGTCCCAGTCTCTGGTCCCAGCCCCTTTCCTGGGCTCTTGGTGCCTCCAGTGTGGGATATCCACAGTGGGACCCGGCAGGGCCGCAGGGCCGCCCTCAGCTGCGGCCTCTGCTGAGCCCCTGCCACGGAGCAGCTTTGCCACTCAGAGGGCAAGGAGGACATCATTGATGAGCAATTGTACCTTCACCCCGTTTCTGGGTGCTGTTCACAGCCCCTGATGGCGGGAGAGGGGTCAGGGCCAGGCAGGAGCCATGTGGAGACCACCCCAGGCACCAGGCCCAAGGGAAGGCACAGCTCCCAGAAGGAGAATTCCATTCCTGTCCAGGTTTCTCATCCCAGTCTTGCCAGACCTGGTGGCAGGAACAGGGAGAGGAGACAACAGCAATGCAAGAATCAGCAGCTGAGTCCAGATTTCTCTCTGGTTGATGGCTTGCTTGATTCCTTTGTATTTGTTAGGTGCTAGTGTTTGAAGGGCATTTTGGAGGAAGAAGGTGGCTCTTTTTGACCTTCTGAAATCTGATCTCAAGGTGTTTTCTGTCTTAGATTTGTTCTTGTGGATCTTCCTGAATCTGTACAAATGACTTGCTTCTGCAGTTGCTATGGAAATCTCTGAAATACAGCTCCATTTTGTGTCATTTCACTCACTTTGTCTGTGAAAGACAATTGCTTTTTCTCATTCCCTTCTGTGAGTCATCACATTCTCTACTGCCAGGCCATCAAATAATTGCAAAAGTCTACATTCCCAATAGCTGAAATGAAAAAATCAGCCTTTTTTACCTATTGTCTCCAAAACTCCAGAGTATCAAAAGACCTAATCCTAAAGGCTGCTGAAGTATAAATCAAATTGGAGGATGACAGGGCAAGTGGAAACTCGTTCCCATGTCCTGGCTTTCTGAAGGTTTCACTGAAACAACTAGATTGTAGAAGTATGAAAAGAACAGGAGAAGGTCATTTTGGGTTTCTGTCATCCTCCCTGAATGAGGGGAAATGACATTTTGCAGCTGAACCTTTACTAGGAGGCAGCCCCTCTTGGGGTTTACAGTGAGATCCCCACAGGAGGGGAATCCTGGGCCTGACATTCCTGTCCCAGCTCCAGTGCACCCCTTTCCTTCCCTGCCAGGAAAGTTTTGTGTGGCTGCACCACTTGTCTTAACTATTTCTATTTCTATTTCTATTTTAATGGGCCTCTTGAGCTTGCTGGCATTGGTTTTACTGAGGGCAGAGCTTTGTCCCTCTGCTCCTCACGTTGGTGTACCTGGGCACAAATCCAACTGGAGCGGGAATGCGAGACCTTTCCTGCAAAACTGCAGCACTCAGTGGTGTGACAAGACACATGGAAACGCCAAAAATAAGTTTGAAAGCAGCTTCCAGGAACAATGTTACAGCTGGGAGAAATTTTGGTATTTTTCACAGCTCAGCGTTGTTTTGATAACGTGCAAAGAGAATCAGCCACCGATTTCAAATGACTCCTGTAAAAGTCTCACCTCTAGAAACAAGAACTTGCACACAAAACACAGTTCTAGGCTTCTAGGAAAGTCACTAAAGGGATCTACAAGTTTACCTCTTAAGTGGGTATGATTCACAATTTTAAAAAAGGAAATCAAATAAACACTCTATTATTTTCAAGGCTTGGAAGCCCCAGGAAACATTTGTAGAGCCATTATTAGCACTGGTCCTTAAGTCTGAACTGTCAGCCCTCTTCTTTAGTTCCAGTCCATTCCAAATCAGAAAAGGAGCATTTTTGATGAATTCAGTAAAAACAGCAGACAACAGGTACCCACTTATCTGAGACCCGCTAGAGTGTCAGGCACTATTCAGGTTTTGTGTCCAGATAAATATTTTCTGGGGACTATTAAGCTGTTTTCACCAATACACAGGAAAGGTAAAAATGTAAAAGCAGAATAGGAACTGGATCCAGAAAATCTGGACCTTATTCCAGTACACACTGGACCTTTTCCCTTCTGTCTTTTGTCAGTGCCTCTGGAAAACCTGCAGAATAGCAGAAACATCTCCCACTCTGGAGGTCACCATCCCTGGAATTTCTTAGACAAGATGGTAAAAATGCTCTCTTTGAGGACAGTGACTTCAATCACTGGATATTCTCAGCCAAAGAAAGAAACAAGTCTAATGATTCTTTCCCAGATTTGCCCTGAGATAAGGAAATCAGCTGAAGTCCTGGAAGAGCTCCACTGAAGTCGTGGAAGTTAAAATCACTGACAGTCATTTACTGTGTAGCTTAGCTTCTTAGGAAAATGAGATTTATATTATCATACCCTCAGCAATAACATCATTCTCTTTCCCTGGAGACGCTTTATACCCATGGGACAATTTTAGCCAAAGCTGACAAAAAACGTGGAAGTCTGATTCATAATTAAGTTCCAACAAAAATGAAGGCTGTGCAGAAGAGAAAATCTGTGCAGGGTGAGGGGAGGAGAGGGACACCCTGAGTGCCACACTCCCCTCAGCAGGGCCAGCAGCCAGGCCACAGGCAGGGACACCTGAGAACACGGAGAGAAATGAGTGAATGCCATGGTCTGGGTGAGCATCTGTGGAGGTGAAGAACACAGACTGATAGAAAGCAGCCATCCCATCTTTTCCAGTCCTCACAGAGGAACAGCAGAGTTTTTAGAAGGTTGGAGACCTGCAGAGGTGCTGGAATTCTTCTCCAGAATTACACTTTGACTCTTGGCAACACTCCAGAATTACACTTTGACCAGTTTGGTCAAGCAGTAAAATGAAAAGCTGCTTTTGAAAATTTGACACAGAAGTTATCCTCAGTAATTTAGGTTTTCTTTCAGCTAGACACATGCATATATCCTGAAATACATACTAGCAGTGAACACTTATTAAAGTACCTTGCTGAATTATATGCAAATACCATAAAAAGGTGCATGTAATATTCTTCACTACAGAATAGTGACTCCCTTGTATTAACATAATCTTGATTCGAGCAGCTTTACAGAAATAGTTTTTTTTAAGATCTGGGTAGAAAATCTGAAGTCTTTTAAACTCTCATCAAGCTGTATCCTTGGCAGAAGTCGATGTCTTGATGTGCAGCATTGGAAGTGTGATTCCCAAAATAGCCCATGGCTGCCAGCAGGCTGGTATCTAACTGGAACAGAGTCTTTTCCATTTTATCAGGCATATGATTTTTCAAAGAAGCTCAGCTGGTCGCTGTAACCACATGAAAGGTTCCCTACATGAGGCAGGAATGGGCACCAAAAATTCATTAGTGCTAAAAGAGACCAGGGTTAACCAGGGTTATTGAAACTAAGTCTCTCTTTTTGATATAATTATATCCAGCCTGGGGAATCTGCACCACATTTATAGTACATTAAGTCTTTTTGTGTTTTGCTGTGTCTTTAGCAATGGTGACATCAGAGATTGTCACTGTCCTTTATCAGTTCTGGCTGTGCTCAGATTGTAGCTCAGCCAGGTTCTATTTGTATCAGGGCCCAGCCAGAGTGGATTTCTTATTTCACTCAATGAGCCGTGATGCTAAGAAGCTCCTGTTCTCTTCAGAAATAGTGTTTGGCTAGTACTTAGAAAGGAAGGCCAGATCCTGGATAAGAAGCCCAGTTAATTCCTCCAGTTGCCTGTGTTCAGACCCAGACTAAACCATAAATAAGAATTTCATTTGCTTTTTCAGAAAAAAAAAATAGTGTGACAGTTAAAAGAAACCTCTAATTGACACAAGAAGACAAACCCAAAATCCTATGTACTTTAACAGCCTTGATTTGTATCTCATCACCTTTATTGGAGTTTTCTGTGTTCTGCTGTCACAGTTTTGGGGGGTTTGTATGGAAGGTGTTGAGTCACTGCCAGTGCTGTTTGTAACGTGCAGCAGGGCAGGAGCTGCAGCAAACTGGGAGTGGCTGGGTGCCAGCTCCTCACTCCTGCTTGTGCTTTCCAGCCAAAGTGGGAGTCACAGGGCTGGGGGCACATGGGAAAGGGGGTTTGGATTGAGCTGTTTATCATTTTGGGGTTGGCTGGTGCTTGGAAACAATAATATTTCAATCTCACCCAGAGAACGAAACTCTCCAGGAGCTCGGTTACTCTGAGTAGCTTTAAAACAGAATTAAATGTAAAGAACCTTCAATAAATTCTTCTGAAATGAACAACATGCATTTCAGCGAGGTGAAGTGGGACTCACTTCCTGAATTTTCCTGAATTTTTCCTTATTTCAGCAGCTTCCTGGAAAGTACTTCTGTTTTTAGGAGCCAATCTACTTGTGGATTGTGGAGTCCTTGGGAAGGGAATCTCAGTGGGCACCACTGTGAGCACAGGCACCAAGTGCAGCCCCAGGCACCTGCTCTCAACCCAACTGGGATCATGCCCCAGGGATTTAGTGGGAAAATCCGGGTGAATAGGCTGTTTGTGAGACTATCAGCTGCGGGAGAGATAAACTCACTACAAGCACACAAACAGGCCATCTTATAATCAATAGGTTCCCGTTTTTTCCGAAAGGATCCTTTTAAAATGTAAAAATGTGAAGAGTTTACTTTGTTAAATCTGTGCTTCTGGATGTGTAGAATAACTTTATAGGGTAAATGAGAAAATTATTAAGCTATTACATGTTTCAGTACATTGACGTGGCACTGTGTTTATTGAAGATTCCTAACTCCTAGGAAGGAACAAAAGAAATAATTTTAGGTCAAATTCAAGATTTCTAACACAGAAAGATGTTTTTTGAATGTGCAGCAGTAACCTTTTCAACTTTGGTGTTTTGAGGTTCTTTCTGGTGTCATTTAATAGTAAAGTTTTCAAAGAAAATGTTGTGCAGCTGCAATTCTGCTTTTACCTGTTCTGCGTGATGTAAGGAGAAATTTTCCCTTTTGACTTTATGGAAAAGCTCTGGCACTTGAGGCTTGATCCATGTATGAGATTATTAATTCTAGGAGTATCTGCTTCAAGCAAAGTCATTCCCAAAATAAACAAAGATGTTTAATATTTTTCTTTTCACCTGAATAACGAATGTTTACTGCTTTAACAGAAATATAGGGCTTCCTTTTTGTGCCTGTTCAAACTCCACAACATATTTATGTCCAAGTATCTTCACACATGGCTCCATTGAGTTTATATCCACTTTGTTGCATTTATGCAGGGAATTTATGTTTTGTAAAAGCAATGTACTGGATAATTCTTATCCATATCCTAAAATTAGCTAAATAAAGATTGTTATTGAAAGATAATATGTTTAAATAATGCCATTAGGGATTGGGGGTGGTGTGGACAGAACCTCCTCCAGCAAACAGGCAGGGGGATGTTCAGGGGTATCTCAGAGACAAAAAATGTCCATACAAATGGGCTTATCATTATTCCAGAGTGGAAGATTTATCAGCAGCTGGAGACCAAGGCATGCTAGAAAGTCAAAAGGAGTTGTTCTAGGAAGCCTCAGCTCATCCCCAGCTTCATCCCTCAGCCCCATGGCAAGAAAACTGCCCTGTGCCTCTCCTCAGCAGCGTCCTCAGAGACCTTCAGTGCTGGGGACTGAAATATTCCAGGGTCAACTGTTCTGAAAATTCACTATTATCCTTGGAAACCTTTTCTGATGTCCAACCTGAACATCGATGGGGGTTCTATTTTCCTGTGATTAAATCTCTTTTTTTTCTTTTCCTGTCCATCTGGGAGGTATTTATTTGTTCTCCCAGTTTTCAATGCTTTAAGAAAGACAATCCCATTTTGTTCATTCTTGCACAGAATTTAAAAGGTCCTTCACTGTAGCTCTCCTCTGAATTTTCTTAAACTCAGCAACAGCTTTCCTGAAGAATGGCCCAAAACCAGGGCCCAGAGGTGGCACCATTGCAAAGCAGAGTAGAAGATTCCTTCACTTTTAAACCTCTCAGGCTGCCACATCCCTTTTTGTGACTGCATTGGCAGTGCTGGGTCCCTGACTCACATCCAGTGTGAGTCACTGAGGCTCCCAAGTTCAGCATTAATGTTCCCTCATCATTTATTCCTTTCCTTGTGTTTTTGACTATTTCTGTTTGGACCAGTACAGCACTTCTTCCTATTGACCTGCATCTCCTCTCAGACATTTATTTATTTATATTTTTTATTTTTCCTGGGCACTTGCAGGCTCAGCTTACTGGCATTTGCAAATTTAATAGGGACACTCTCTGTTCCATCTTCCAAGTCAGCACTGAGAGCACAAACAGGACTTCTGGGACAGCATCAGGCACAAGTCCTTCAGTTTTCTCTGAATCACTGAACGTTGCAGTCTCAATGCCCTTTTCCTACACAGGTCCTGCAGGAACTTCATCCAGAGGATATTTCTTTGTGTGGATGTGGCAGGAGACAGCAGCCAAGGTTTTTCTGGATACCAGACATTTGCCTCCCACTGCTTTTTCTCCATTCCCAGGGCTGGTTGTCTTTGAGAGAAGGGACTTAGACTGTCTTGACAGAATTTGTTCTCATAAATCCATGATGCCTGTGAGTCTATGGGTTTCCCACATGCTTTGATAAAATGTTGGAAAATATGTCAGTATTTTCCCAGGAATTTTAATTAATGAGTATCATTTATAATTCCCTAGCTGCTAATTGCTTCACGTTCTTAGAATAAGAACTGTGTTTCTTTTTCTTTTTCCCCTTGGTACCCTTGTGAAATATTTTTGAAAGAGAGCTATTATGAGCTGCAGCACCGCTTCAGTTACTTCATTAAATAACCAGGATGACAAAATTCTCCAAGCCAGTATGAAATCTCCCTAATCCAAATTTTTCCTTTTCTAGTTAAGATCCCACCCCTCCCTCACTGGTACTAATTATGTTAGGCTCCTGCTATTGCAACCAATCTTTTTTAAAAGGGTGATGACAAAAGCTAATAAACAGCCCAGTCTTTCCCAGAGCTGCCATTTGTTGATCTCTTCCAAGTCAAGTACAGAGATTTTCCTTAGACTATTTTTGCAAGCAGTTTGTGGATCACACTGGCTCCCACTCCAGGAGATTCCGTTCTGGAAGATGTTTTTACTGCTATTGTTCAAATTTCTTACAAAGTGTTTCCTTTTTGTCCTCCAGTGCCTGAAGCAGTAAGAGTTTGAAAATCTCTTTGGCCAATCCTAGCAAAAATCTTTGTCTTAAACAGAGACCATAATCAACAGAGAACATAATCAATTTATATAATTTCTAAAATGTGGCTTTACTTTAGGCTAGGTACATTTAATTGCACCATTTTGAGGTTTCAAACAAACAAAATTCTTCAGAGAGAATAAGCAAGCAGAAATTAGGAGATTATCTTCAGAGGGATCGTGAATTTAATCACAGGATTGCTCACAAGAACACATGCTCAAGGAAGAGTCACGTGGAGGATGGAAATGTACTCATCACCAGCTAATGGCATCTTTAATTGCTTTCCTTACTTACAAACAGAATTGAATCAGTGAAGAGAATTACAATTTAGCTCTGTTTATACCTTGAACAAGTGTAGATCATATTTTATTTATTTATCTTGGGCAAGATAAGCTCCTAGGAGCAAATCTCCTGTATTGCCTTATACCCTGGGACGTATATTAAATTCTCCAATACATTGCAAAATATAAAATGTAATTATATATGTGTGCTGGTTTGCAGGGAAGTGCTGGGGACCAGCTGGATCTCACACACTGAATTGCCAGAGATTTTATTCTCCACACTCAGGGAGAATCTTCTCTCCATTCAGATTCCAGAGCTCTGATTCCCCTTCCCATTGATGCCCCTGCTGCTGCTCACCCACAGAACAGAGCAGGGCTTCCTTTTTTGTCCTGAGAGGTTCCTTGAGAGGAAAGGTGGTGGTGGTGTCTCCTTTCCTGGTAAAGGCAGCTGCTCAGGAAGGAGCTATGGAAATGGGTGTTATTCATTCTTTTTGCTTTAAATATGTCAGAGTGAAAGAGCTCAAGACTGATTTCCATATTCCCTGTGCTACAGAGATGTTCTATCTTTGTGCCTCTCTCAGAAAAACAGGGAAAACTAAAAATACCAGGCATCTCCAGATGGTTGAAAAGAATTCAGAATCACTGTTTTGGTGCCGATTTTCAATTAAACCCAAGGTTTTTTTGAGTACCAAAGGCCTGGATCCTCCAGGGTTTATCTTCCTAAACCCCATTTGACTTTCATGACAGTTTAATGAGAGTTAAGTGCCAAGTTACTCTCATAATTCTGGGCAAGTGAAGTCTTTGATTTACTCTGGCCCTCAGTTTTGAGCAAAAGACCCTCGGCATTTTGCAAGATCCCTCCTGGAGTAGCACGGTAGGGACAGAAAAATGTGAGTTTTCCTTCCTGTTTGATTGCCTCTAACAACTTTTCTTCGGCTATAGGAGTCCATGTTCTTCAGCTCCATGAGCACCTCCTGCCTCTGGAATTTGACTGCTCAATTTACCCTGGACTAGCTTAGGTTACTGCTTCCCTTCTGAGTTGTTTATGTGCTGTTCCCTTGTCTTTGCTGTTGGGCAAATGCTAAAAATAAGAATTTGCTTATCTAATTTGTATGGATCTTTACAGTGTATGTGATTTCACTGTCTCCCTTCCCCTCGAGCACTGGACAGATTTTCCAGGCCTTCTGACTGTGGACTCTGCATTCATTGCTGTCATAAGTCCCAGGATTTTTTTCCTTTCAATGCTGACATTAAAATAAGACACTCCAATTTTTCCATAGAGAATACTTAAGAGTTTACAGTTTCTTCTTGCTCTGATCGAGCTCTGTACCTAATACTCTATTCTGATTATATTTGTTTCACATCCTGGAAATCTAATTAACACCTTGCAAAATTGTTTACAGTAAGCATGCCTAAAAATGTGCTTACACCTATGAAGTGGTTTTTCATATTTCTTTGGACTAGATGGGTAAATGTTGCTTGGTGTCAGCTGAATAACTCATATGACAGAAGAAGAATCAGGGTAAGCTCCCCTGTGCTGACAGCCCCTATGCTAAAAGCTTTGCCTGAGATGCCATCTCAGAGAAAGATCAGGTTATTCTGCCTCCAAGCCTGTCCTGTCCCTGCCCATTCCACCAAAACTGCTCAGTATAAGTTCCTGTTTGTCAGCTGCAACATTGCTTTTTGGAAAAGCAACTGCAGTACAGAGGTCACTGAATTGGCTTTTTCTGGCCCGGTTTGGATTAATCAGAATAGGCACGAATTTCAATTATCTCTCTCATGAATCAGTGGGGATTTAAAAGGTCACCTCAGGATGGCCCTTTGGGATACAGAGATGGTTGTTTAAACTTACATGGACACAGTTCTGTCTGCACCCTTGCAGATAGCCCAGATATACAGCCAGTTTCATTCAATACCTGATGCAAAATCTGATGTTTGCAATGCTGAGTGGGTGTCTTAGGAGACCCTTATCTGTACATCCCTTATGAACTCTGATCATGAGCAAAGTCACACACCCTAGAAACTTACAGATGGTAGGAAGCATTAAAAATTCTTTCTGTATGCATAATTCTTTTGGGGAGCTGAACTGAGGAAATGATATTTACAGAGCAGTAAGCTCTGTGTTGGCAGTTTGGGAGTCCTTGGTTTGAGGTCTCCAGCTGTGGAATGTTTTACCACCCAGCAAACACAGCAGAGCAAGGACAGGGATCAGGTGGCAGTGCTGCCTTGCAAGGGCACAGGGCTGTGATGGTCAGAGTAGGCTGGAATTCGTGTGAATGCAATAAAATCAGCTGTGAGACCCGTCAAAATAGATACATTTTTAAAGGGTTACACAAGAGAAATAAACAAACTGTGATATGGAAGGAAAGCAGGGCTGAGGGAGGAGCCTGGAGCACCCCAGCCTCAGCCCCAGGAGTGTGTGAAGGGCAGGGACACTGCAGATGTTCTGGGGGTTTTGGAGCTGTACAGATAAGTGACTTGGCATGTGTGGACCTATTTACTCCCATGGTTATGTCCTCTCATGGTTGGGATTTTGCCTGTGGAGGCAGACCTGGCACTGAGTTTGTTGCTCAGCAAGTGCATCAACACCAACACCTACACCTGTCTGGAGCCTTCCTGGGCCAAAAGCATTTTAAGAGCATAGGAGAGACTCACTTTAGCACCCAGCTTAGTAACCAGCTGGCAAAACTGTTCTTTTGGGAGCAGCTCTTTAGCCAGATTCTGCCCCCAGCCACACCATTATGGATACACATTCACTTCCAAGACTCTGGACCTGTCCTGTGAGTCCATTCGCCCTGAAAACAGAGTTTGGTCCTTCTTGCGCAATCTTAGTTTTATTCTAGGATAGGTCAGATTCCCTGAGGGAATAATGAAACCTCTCAGAGCCTGGCACATCTCCTCTCTGACAATGATACAGGGGTAAAACAGGTCAGAGTTGTTTAGGGCTGATTTTGAGTCTATGAGATAGATGACACTGGAGTTTTTCTGATGCAGGAGACTGAATCCTAGGGACAGAGAGATCATTTATTGCAGGGAAGATGCAGAGAGAAAACAAAGCTCTAAAAAAAAAAAAAAAGAAATTCAGGAGATTCTAAGGCTGCTAAACCAGACAAGATTAAATAAGTTCATTACTTTAAAGTAATTCAGTACAGTGGTGACTGCCCTTTGCAAATGCTTGAAAGGTGGTACAATTCTGATAAAACAGTACAGTATATAGTGTGTATGCCAGGGACTATACAACACATACCTTACACATACCTTCTGGACACATCAGTGTACTAAATACAAGAATAACCAAAGAGAAGTTTAAAAAGGTAAACCTAAAGAACCAGGTCCTGGCAATAACATCTGGAGTCGTCTGCAAGCACAGATAGCTTGCAGTTTTTAAAAGGTAGATAAATCACTATTCCAAACAACACAAGCTTTTTCTCATTAAATAGAGAATTAAATCCTGATTCCAAGAAATCTAATACCAGCTTTTGAAGCCTTCTGAAACTATCCATAGCTTGCAAGGTAATTTCTGAAGGAAGCATTTCACCTATTCCCATGACAGACCCAGATCTTTTAAAAAATCTGTTTAATGAAAAAGTACAAGAAAAATAACCAGTAGCTGGAATTAGGTCAAGGCCTACAACAGAATATTTAATTTGGCTCAATGAAGGGCCATGGATTTATCATTTGTTGTTAAACTAGGCACTCTGCTTGTTCTCGTTTATCTTCCCTTCAAAGCTACTGAGAAGAGCTACAGAAATGCATTCAGCACATTGTGGCAGCAGCCTATGCTCACATCTAGTAATGAGGAAATAATGTAATTAATTGCTGTTATGTAATGGCACTTGGCAAATTAACGTGGACTGCTGCACAGTAAATAAAACCATGTGCTATTCCTGTAACTCTGCTTAGAAATAGCTGGACCAAAGACCTGGAGCATCCAGACATTTAGCTGCTGGGTATTTACCCAGAAAACGTTGACCTCAGTGGCTGCTGGGTGTGAGGAGGACTCTGGAGATGAAGAGCCTGTGCTCAGCTGGCCTGCAGCTCCTGATCCCGGCTGGCAGGGCCATTCCAACATCCCACAGCTCCTGGGATGCACGGCTGTGTCTGACATGGGCCCCAGAGCACAGGGAGCCAACAAAATGTCCCTTTCTGGGAGTTCCCTGCAGAGCCTGGTGCTCCTGGCCGTGGGATCTGGAGCTGCTCTTTGGAGCTCATAGCCTGGCACTTTTTCTTTTCCTCCACATGAGGGAATTCCCCTCAGCTGCAGCCCATGAGGGGCAGTCTGTGAGTCTGGGGTGTCCCTGTGAGCTCACAGCCACCCACAGGGGCACCCAGAGCAGGCTGGGCTGGGCTGGGGGCAGTGGTCCTTTCCAGGACATGGTGTACCTGGAGGGCAGTGCTCCCTGCCAGGACCTGGGGTACCCGGGGTGGCTGCCAGGCTGCCCTGGCTCAGCCAGGAGCCCCCGGCCCGGGGAGCACTGGGGACAGCCTGGGGAGCACTGGGGACAGCCTGGGGAGCAATGAGCCCTCAGCATGGAGAGCACTGGGGACAGCCTGGGGAGCGCTGGGGACAGCCTGGGGAGCACTGGGGACAGCCTGGGGAGCGCTGGGGACAGCCTGGGGAGCAATGAGCCCTCAGCATGGAGAGCACTGGGGACAGCCTGGGGAGCGCTGGGGACAGACTGGGGAGCATTGGGGACAGCCTGGGGAGCACTGAGGCCCAGCCCGGGGAGCATTAGAGCACAGCCCGGGGAGCACTGGGGACAGACTGGGCAGCACTGGGGACAGCTTGGGGAACACTGGGGACAGACTGGGGAGCACTGGGGCCTGGCCTGGGCAGCACTGGGGACAGACTGGGGAGCACTGGGGACAGCCTGGGGTGCCCTCCTGGCTCCTGCCCCAGGCCCTGGCCAGGCTCCACCAGCTAAGCCTGTGACGGTGCCCAGCCTGTGCTTGTTGTCATCCCCATTTTTATCCTAAAATCTAAACCAAAATTCATCTTTTTGGTCGTGGAAATGGGTCAACAAACTGTAATGAGTAAGAGATTCAGGTAGCCCTTTGTCTTGGTTTGAGAAATTTTATAGTAGATTAAATTATTTTTTGCTATTACTACACACATGTATCACAACCTAAATAGATTAAAATATTTTGAGGGGATAGCTTTTTGTTTTTTTTTTTTTTTTTAACTGAGGCTCTTACAACATTTCCAATATACTATTTTAAAATTTTTAATCTCCCATTTACACTGATTTTTAAATTCCTTCTTCCTGTCCCATTCATATTACAAATCCCAAATAACAAATTTAAACTGCTATATATAAAACATAATGGATGAACTGGGGCTTTAGCTGATTATGAACTGAAATTTACTCAGTTTTGAACCTCAATGTTTAACTAGTAATTGTTTCTTTGCTGTTAATCCTATTGTGAATAGAAAACCAGCTGCACTGGGAAGAAAAGCAACTGAGGAAATCTGATTTTACACTGGGGATCCACTAACTTGTGGTGTCTGATTATTTGACTGCTTGCCTTTTTGTGTTGATAACTCCTTCCATTTGGCACTCTTGGGCTGAAGCTGCTCACCAGAAATGTCCTGGAATGGTGATAAAGCCATAAAACTGAGTATTGCCTGGCATGCCAGCCCAGGGTTGGGTGGGGATGGAGCTGGTGGTGGATTCAGGTGGTGCCACTGCCCAGGCACGGCCCTCAGCTGGCCTGGCTGTCCCCAGGGCTCCAGGTGCCCAGGCAGGGCTGGCTTCAGCTCCTGGACACCAAATGTTCAAATCCTGCCCAGCCCAGGGGGCTCCTGCCCTGGCCCTGCTGCCCCTCCCAGGGAGCTGCTGGTGGGCACTGAGCTTTCCTTGTCCCTGGGACCTTTGTTTTCTTGTGCCTTGGGATCTTTCCTTGTCCATTTGATGTTTCCTTGTCCCTGGGATCTTTCCCTGTCCCTGGGATGTTTCCCTGTCCATGGAAGGGTTTCAGCAGGAGGCAGGTGGAAGCAGCCCTGGGCACACAGCCTGCCTCTGTTTCCCCACAGTTCTGGAGCATTTCTGGGGCTGGCAGGAGCCCTGGCAGCTGGAAGGGAACCTTGCAGTTACCTCTCCAATGCCCTCCAAATCAGCTTTCTCCTGAAATGAGTGCGTGGCCAAGGGGCAGGAGGGAGAGAAGGATCAAGGGCTCCTACTCAGGGCTTGATCTTCACTAAGACTGATCTTTGTTCCACAAAAAGGCCAGTCCATTGCCCAGTTTGAGAAACACACCTCACCTGGTAACTTTAAACACAGATGCAGAATTTTCTTTAATCTTTGAAACTGAGGTTTTTTTCCTAAATTTGAATGCAAAAGTAAATCCAGCTCTTGGTTCCTGCAGCAGTGGTGCTATGACTT
Source organism: Ammospiza nelsoni (assembly GCF_027579445.1). Classification (NCBI taxonomy): domain Eukaryota; kingdom Metazoa; phylum Chordata; class Aves; order Passeriformes; family Passerellidae; genus Ammospiza; species Ammospiza nelsoni. The sequence goes on from NC_080645.1 coordinate 2,886,052, forward strand.
GATTGTAAACATTTGAAAGCACAAAATGTAGAAAATTTGGAGGGTATTTTGCATTTAAATTTTCATTTTTCATTTAAGTATCACGCAAATTATAGCAAACATACCAATATCAAGTATATAAATATGTAAATATGTCAATGACCTATCTTGAGAACTGCTTGCACAGGCAGTTCTTGTGGCCACAGGAAGACTTTGCTTCAATAACCAAAGCAATTCTGCCCCTCTGGTGCCTTGCACACAATATTAATATAAATCTTGTTACTCTGAGGCTTTTTTGCAGTATTCCCCACAGATGTGTCTCTTTCTCATGGCTTCCTCAGGTAAACTCCAAACTAAAAAGCTCTGGCTTGAACAGAGAATTCTACCAGTGAAGTTCATAGTTGTTATGTGGTGTGGAATCAATATTTTGTTTGAGGGTGTGCTTCAAAGGGATTTTGTTTTGTCTTTTTTTTTTTCCAAAAATATTACTTTGATATGTTGAGGATGTGCTGGTTTTGGGAATGTGTGGTGAGGGCTCAGTCTTTCTTGCTGTGCTATTTCTATTCATACTGTACCTGCTGGGACTCCAGCGATAATTATAATATAAACACACTGCCAGCCTCAAAGTGCAAGGTATTTTAGTGACTTTGCTGCTTAACATTACTGGATTCTCATTCATTCCTATTTTTGTACATTCTTACTCTTTCTTCTTCTGCTTTGCTAACTAAATATGGGCTTTTAACTAATCTTTTTATCCAAGAATTCCTGAGCTCTAATTCTATGTGTGATACTCACTCTATGCAGGCAGAACTACTGACTCATCACACTCCCTCCAGGGCACTGTTTCATCTTTCAGGACCTGTGCATTGTCACCACATTACGTGGACAGCAGTGAAGGGCTCCCTTGGAATAGGCTGTGACCACCTGAAACACCTGAGCATTTGTTTTTACCATCATTTGAAGATGATTTTGTGCACTGCACATTTGGCACATCGGCTGTGCAGTGGCAGTGGAAGGAGTGATGTGGATGCAGCTAAGAACAGGAACTGTTTAAACTGGCAGCTTTTGCAAGAAAACAGAGTGAGGAACCCAAGCAGGGTGTGTGGGCCCTCTCTGGATGCTTGAAACACTTTGCCTAGTAAGGCAAGTGGGTGATGGGAGCAGCCCAAGGTGGGCTCTGGCTGCCAGGGAGGCTGCAGGAAAAAGGCAAAGCTCCAGTTTGTGTGGAAAAGATCCTTTTCCCAAAGCAGACTAACAAATGCTCTTGTTGTTGGTCTCATTCAGCGCTTGTCTGTGAATGCTGGCTCTGCCCAAGAAAAGGGAGATGTCTTGAAATTTTTTCTTTCAGTGACAATGTGATTTTACTGAAGTCTGAAATGGCTGTGAATCTACAGCTTTAGGATGCAATTTTTCAATTGCTCTTTGTCTTCAAATTACACCTGTGTAAAATGTTCTCCTTTCCAGGCAGGATGGCAATAAATGTACCTTGTACTGGAAAGACAATACCAGGGTAAGAAGGAATGCAGATTACCAAAACAGATCTTCAATGGCAATAAATGTACCTTGTGCTGGAAAGACAATACCAGGGTAAGAAGTGATGCAGATCACCAACAAAGATCTTCAAGAGAAACAAATATTGTCACTCTCACTAGGAGACATTGATGTAACTTGGTTGTCTAACTATTCATTTCCCGTAGTTGGTGGATTTTAAGTGAGTTTTAAAAGGCTGAAACTTGATATGAATCTGTATTACTTGGGGGGGAAATGCCACAGGAAGAGCTGAGTGTGCCCTTGGAAAAGCTGCACTGGGAGGGTGTTCTTGCTAGACACCAGAAAATCCTCATGGGACACAGATCTAGGCAGGGGATGATCTGGTGCTGAAAAAGGTGAGTTCTGGCTGCAAGCTCTCCCTCCTGTGCTTGTGGAATGGAGCTCATCTCCTGTCCTTTCCCTTCCTCCCTGCTCTCTGTTCACCTGGAACCTGCAGGGCAGGTGCTGAGCCACAGCTGGTGAGGCCAAAAAAGGCAACAATTTATAAACACAAATCCTTCTCATCTCATATCTCATCTCATCGTGCCATCTCCAGCCCTCCCACACCTCCCACATCCCCCACATCCCCCACAACCTTCCCTGTATTTCCCCAGCTCCTTCCTGTGTTTCCTGGGGTTTTCTGCTGCCCTTCACCAGCTTTTCACTGCATTCCACCCAGGGTGTCCCAGCTGCCTGTCCTGGGCTGAGTGACACTCAGAGTGTTCTGCAGCTCATCTGGAGCTCTTCACACAGACTGGACACTCTGCTGACCAGGGGGTGCTTGGGGTTTTGGTTCTGTTGGGCAAGGGCCTCATAAATTTAACCTATTGACAGTATTAGATTTTGCAATTTATGGGAAATTGTTCACCAGATTCAAAATATGTTTTGAGGGTGAGATGCACAAGTGATTATACATAAATAGGGAACTGCACAGGGGCCTAAACTTCAGCTCTGTAAGAAAGCAGCCTACAAGTAACTCAAAAGAAGCTCTTTCATTTTACCTCAGAGCAATACCTGATGTGATGTGGAGGTTCTACAGGCAAGTTAAATACTAGTACTAGTATTAGAAGAAGTAGAAGTATTGTTAATTTCCCATGCAAATGCCTCAATAGGGAATGTAAACCTTGTTGGGATCCCAGCTGCACAGGCAAAACAAAGAATTCTTGATCTAAATAGGTGATTATCCAAAAGGTCAGGGTGAATTACACTTGAATTACCTGACTTTATGTGAAAAGTCAGGTGCCAAGGTTGCCACTGGAGTTGAGTGTGCATTTTCACATTTCAGATTTCTATAAGGCCAACTAGTTCTATCTTTGTGAAATGGGACCTTGAATATATATATTTTTTAGGCACATACAAAATGAAAATATGTATCCATGTTTAGATCTGGGAGTATATTCTAACTTCCCAAACAGGGAAGGGGATCATTGCTGATTTACTGAGCAGATTGCTAACAGAAAAATGTCAATACAAATGCATTTGTGCATCAGTTGAAAAGATCAATATGGTGCTTACAAAATTCTTCCTCAGTTCCAGAGCAAACATTTGCATTATTTAAGGTGTTGCACCATTCTGGGGATGGAAAAAGGTTTAAAAATATGCTTCATGTTTACATTCCTTGTGTATAGTGGCTCTCATTTTTGGTTTGTTTATTTAATCACTCATTGCTCATTTTTCAAGCTACTTTTAGACTGGAAACTTGTCTCATTTGGCCCCTTTTGAGCTGGTGTTATTTCTGGGTCTGGGTGAATATTGCACATTTCCACCATGAAAGCAGAAATTCTGCACGGGAGGCTGCGATGCGTTGTCAGAACCATCAGCACATCCCTGTGAACGTCTGACACTTGACACAGCCAGGATCGGGTTCTAACAAATGCAATTTCAGCTCCCCTGATGCTCACTGCCTGAATACTGAGGTAATTCTGGCAGAATATGCTTTCTGGACTGCTAAAAATAGGAAGTTCACCTGAATGGCTTCAGTGGAATGCTGATGTCCCGGAGACGCTTTGGTGAAGCAGTTGGAGAAGCTTTTGTTACATTTGAGAAAAGAGCACCTGGCTGCCCAAAGCAAATGCCACAGGGCTGATCAGTGTGCTTTAGTTAATGAGGTAATGCCATCAGAATTATCAGCTGAGGCCCTGGAGTTCAGTTGGTTACATTTTGTGCAGCAAGGATCTTGTTTTGGAAATGACAACTGACTTGCTTCCTTCCTGCCATGAACCTCTAATCTATCAGGCTCCTTTGATCTTTCATGCAAAACTGGAGTTGTTGCTCATTTCCTGTTTGCTTAATCCAAGCTGGGCATTTTAATAAGAGAGTCTATTTTTTAATGTGAATTCCACAACTATTTACACTAATGCCCTTGAGGATACTTCCAAAACGGCATCAGACTTGCTCAGATTCTCTCTAAAGAAAACAGTATTCTCCAAAAGGCTCCATCTAAAATGTGAGCCAAGTATTCCTAAGAGACTTGGTTCATCTGTAAGTATTACCATTGTAAGGGAATGAATATTCATAAGAAAAAGGGAATCCCTGAATATCTCTTAGGGGAAGTTTTATCCAACTGCCTCAAAACTGTTGGTCAAGTACATTAGTGATGATTTTGCTGGGGAATACATAATTTTCCTGCAACAAAATGCAAACCAAACTGAACCCCCCCTGAATTAGCCTCCTTAATCATCTGACACAGCATGTTCAGAATCCTGTGCCATGGAAAGATATCAGTATTTTCTCCTTTCTCCTGAACACTTGACTCAGACTTGGCAGAAATATACACTAGAAAAAGGTTAAAACTGTCTTTAAGTCATGAGGTTGCTTTTTCAGAGTGAGGATCCCTGGATATGGAAGAGGAGTGTCCCTCTTGCTCTGAATGCTCTGCATTCAAATTAAACTTGGTCCTTTTCTCAGTAAGCAAGATTAAAATTTCCTCAAATTTTCCCTTCAAACTTCTGTCTGCTTTGTGGAACCTTTTTATTCAAGGTGCTAGTTCCTCCTGTCCCCAGAAAACTCTGGATTGGATTACTTTGGATTAACTTAAAGGAGTTCCTACCTAGTAGTTTATTTTTTAGTATTTTTTTATCTGGAAACCTCTTGGGACAGAGCAGCCTCTCAAGCTTTCACAGGTTTATAAAATTAGCTTGTACAGTATTTCTACCTGATTTTAGTGATCTTTTGTTTGTTTGTTTGTTTGTTTGTTTTTCTAGATTGGAATTTTTGGTTCCAAAAGTGACTGAAAACTCTTAATTTCCCTTTATTTTTGGTTTTTTGGTTTTCAGTTTGATTTCTGTGCAGGGTTCAGTACCAAGCCTAAACAGAAAGTGCTGGTGCACTTCCACTGTCTCCCTGCCCTATCAGCTGCTGCATATTAGTTGTATTTCCAGTTAAGATTTACTAAAAAATAGGTTCAGACCTAGAGATAGTGGATTTATTTATTTTACAAGTTCAAAACTCTGAAATCAGCCTCAATTTTAAGAAAGCTTTCTCCCCTTTATTACAAAACAAGGGAAAATCCCTCATACAAAATTCCTTTCATTGGTACAAAGGTACAAAACCACTCTTCTAAACCATTCAGAATGGGTATTTATTTCCTATTAATTATAAATGAGAAGCCTTCATTCTCAAAGGCAATCTCAGCTGGCTGCCTGTATTTCAGTTTCCAAGGGGCATCCTTCAAATGTGAACCCAGCACAAAGGAGCTGAACTTTCCCTCTACTGCCCCAAAGTGCCTCTGTAGGCACAAGCTGCATTCATTGAAAACCATTCCCTTCAGGCAGTAAAACTAACTTTTCTGATTAAAGTTTAGAGAGATTTCCACAGAAACATGCTGATCGTGGTCAACTTTAGGATTAGAGAAAGAGAAGTTGCTTAACTGCTACCAGGGACAAAATGGGTGTTTGAATTCCTGCTGCTTGACTCCAGAGAGTTCTCTCTGTTCAAGTCTCTCTTTCATTGGGAATATGTGGTTGCAGCTTTCTAGCACAGCAACCTTCACTCTGAGTTGTTATTCGATGTATTTTTCGATGTATTTCCTACCTTGGGCTAGTCAGGCAGAATGTTCTTCTTTGATTAAAAAGCTGTAGGTGCCAATACACCTTTTTTTTTTTTTTTTTTTTTTTTTTTTTGTGGATACAAGAGGAAGGGATTGACAGGTGCAGAATAGAAGGAAACAAAACAATTCACAGACCCACAGAGGCAGCTGAGGTGTGGGGACCCACCAGGAGCCCTGAGTGCAGCTCCTGGCCCTGCACAGGACACCCCAGAGTCACTCCCTGTGCTCTTTAGGGTGGAAGGGAGCAGAGAGGCTGGCACAGAAACCAGTTCAGCTCTTCTCTTCACAACAGCTAGAGTGTGAGGCTCTCTGGTTGTTATCCTCAAGAAACAGGGGCAGCTCCTGCTGGCTCAGGAACCTCTCCCCTTTGAAAAGGTGCATGTAGCTGAAAAATCAACCTCCCATACACTGGACCTTGTTAAGAGATGTATTGTATTTGCTGGGAATGCCTTGAGGAAGGCAGGAGTGATGCATCTGACTCCATGTTCTCAGAAGGCTAATTTATCATCTTATGATACTATATTGTATTAAAGAATACTATACTATACTAAAGAATACAGAGAGGATACTTACTCAATGCTAAAAAGACAAAAGACAATAATAAAAACTCGTGACTCTCTCCAGAGTCCTGACACAGCTTGGCCCTGATTGGCCAAAGAGTGAAAACAACTCACAGCAGAATGCAGGGGAACAATCACCTGTGGGTAAACAATCTCCAAACACATTCCACATGAGCACAACACAGGAGAAGCAAATGAGGTAAGAATTGTTTTCCTTTTCTCTGAGGCTTCTCAGCTTCCCAGGAGAAAAATCCTGGGTGAAGGGATTTTCCAGAGAATGTGAATGCTACAGCGATGCATGCTAGAGCTGTTCAGAAAGGGGTACACTTACTTTTCCTGCCAAAACACAAGTTTTCCTCCCATCCAGAGATGCCAGGGGTCTTTAGCAGCTGCCATGTGAACACCACCAAGGTCCCATTTTATTAAAAGCACTTCAGTGGGTTTGGAGGAGAAATCCTCCTGTCTCCTCCCTCAGGTGTGCAGGCACAGACAAAGAGCTGTGAAGTGACTGATGTGGTTTGGCCTGAGGAGTCACCACCCCTCAGCTGAGCTGCACCAAGGCTGCCCCAAAGCTCCCCTGCAAAGGGGACAGTTTAGGTTTGACCTGGTTGGCTTTTCCCTGCAGTCAGGACACACATAAAATGTGTTTGGGTTGTTCCAGGTGGCAGGAGGAGTCTTTGGAGACAATGCAGCAACAAACCTGCCTGGCATCAGTTGCAGAAGAGTTTCCTTGGCCACTTGGACCTTTGGATCAGTATGTGAGCCAAGTAAATTCACATTTTTAAGCTTTTAGTGGTTTCTAGTTGATGCTTGAGAGCTGTGGAGAACAATGTAGAGCAACAGTGCTTCTTACTGAATTTCATTACTGAGGGATGGGATATGAAATGAGTGCTGATGCTGCTGCTTTAATTTTTGAGCATGCTTATCCATTGCCTGGCATCCCATGGGTACAGTTTAGGAGAAACCAGGGAGATATTTAGGGAAGAGTTTAGCTTACAGATCACTTTGTTTATCAGATTAAACAAATGGGTCATTTCACTGCAATATTGAGTAAACCTTATTGGATTTATACAGCTTATAAACCAATACATCTCATAAACACTAATCACCAGTTCTGTTGATTTCCTTTGTGGTCCACAAATTTACAAAGTTGCTAAAGACCTTCCCAGAAAAATCTCTCTCAGTGTAGCTCTTTAGTAAAGCAAATATCCTCATTTCCCACTGGTCCTGGACTACAGAGATAAAGAAGAATATTTTCTTAGCTGATAGTTGATAGGAGCAAGAAGCAAGGGGTAGGAAAGAGTCATTCCTGATTGAAGAGACAGGGGTGAAAACCTTTTTAGCTGCAATGGTTGTTTAGGAAGCCAGCCTGTTGTACTGTGACCAAGTACAGTGAATTACCATGGCCAGTGTGATCAGGATGTTCTATTGTGGCACCACACACAGCAATGCTGCTTTTCTCCTCAGGGGCACAAGGCTATTTTCTAATAATAGGTACCTTGTGTGGGAAAAGGGGAACAAATTCTGCCTAATTAGGCTGCCATGGAGACCACACTAACTTCTCCTTTGATCCTGTCTTGAGCAAATACACTAAATAGGAAGGGCACAAGATCAAATTGGCTCTTTGCATGCAGCTCTGGGACCCCAAAAAAAGGATGTGGAGCTGCTGGAGCAGATCCAGAGAAGGGCACAGGGATGGTCCAGGGCTGGAGCCCCTCTGCTCTGGAGCCAGGCTGGGAGAGCTGGGGGTGCTCACCTGGAGAGGAGAAGGCTCCAGGGAGAGCTCAGAGCCCTTCCAGGGCCTAAAGGGGCTCCATAGAGCTGCAGAGGGACTGGGGACAAGGGGGAATGGCTTTTAACTAAAAGAGGGTGGATTTGTAACTGGTTTAAAGATGAAATTGTTCCGTGGCAGGTGGGCAGGCCCTGGCACAGGGTGCCCAGAGCAGCTGGGGCTGCCCCTGGATCCCTGGCAGTGCCCAAGGCCAGGCTGGACACTGGGGCTGGAGCAGCCTGGGACAGGGGAAGGTGTCCCTGCCATGGCACTGGATGGGATGAGCTTTAAGGTTTCTTCCAACCCAAACCATTCTGTGATTCCCTCTGGAAGCACATTCTTGTTTGAACACCTGGAGACTAAACTCCAGTTCTGTAATAAGACTGAGGTACAGCTGTAGCTCTTAACAGAGGGAGGTCCCATCTGATAAAGTCTTAATACTAATAATTATTAATATTCACCCAAACTTTCTAGCTCTTTTTGGTCATTATTAACATGCAGCAAGGTAGTTATTTATATCTCCTTTGCCAATTTTGGAACAGGGTGGAAGAAAATATGTGCAAGTGTTTCTGAATATTCACAGAAATCCCCAGCTGGCAGCTAAATTCACGCCTGATTTTTTTTTTTTTTTTTTAATTTTGTTTTTGGCAGATGAGCTGCATAGCCAAGCACAAGTGAAGATTTGAGCACAGGGGTCTGGTTTGGTGTGGACTCAGCAGTGAAACTCAATATTAAAGGTCTGCCCAACCTAAAAGATTGTATTTGTCTCCACAGGGGCAGATGGATCAAAGTCTAAAGGACAGCTAAAGGCAGGGCCAAGCTGCACCCCAGTGCAAGGAGGAAGAGGAGGAAGGGAGGAGAAGGAGGAAGCAGCTGCCATGTGAGCGAGTGTCACACCAGGTGCTGTGGTGCCTCCCCTTCTTCTGAGGAGAGCAGAGTCTTCTCAGGGCTCTAACAGACCTTTATTCACAAGTTAGGAGTTTATCTTCATCTCAGCTTTCATGGATTATTTTTGCTGGTGTTTCTTCACCCAGCTGCATTCCCAGCCAAGTGTGTGGTTGGGCACAGAGGACGTCAGCTGTGGAAACCCCTGAACATTTCACTGCCCTCACCTACTGCCCCAGGGAGAGTGGCAAAAATATTCCATGTATTTTTAGCTGTGACCAGCAATGTGACAGGCAGAGATACAGCAAAGGAATTGCTGGTAAAGTTGCTTTAAAATAGTAAAGAACATCTTCAGCATAACAGTTTTCCATCCCCACTTAGCACAGTCAGCTGTATAAACCAACATTTTTGAAGCAAGATCTTGGATTAGGCTCAAGTTTATATTTAGCGGCCAAGTTTCAGTTCTGAGAATGAAGGTTTAACCCTAATATGGGATACTACTAGACAATGTTAAAAGTGGGTGAGTGACTTGAAACAATTAAATGGTGAATTTTAGTTCATGTATTGCCTGCAAATGTCTGCACCTATAAAACTTATTGTCAGTCAAAAACGTTTGGCAAATGTTTCGCAGCAGGAAAAAATAGCTCTGTTACACTCCTCAAAACCTACAGGGAAATGATAAATAGATCTGTTAGCTTCAATTTGAAGGACAAAAATAGTCTTTCAGAATTCAATCAGAGACCAAATTATGCCAGAAGTTGAACACTTATAGATTTTACAAATGCACTGATCAGTCTGTATGTGGGAGCTTGATCCAAAATGTTTTTAACAAGGAATCCCTTTGTCTGTGTAGCACAGTGGATCCTAACCTTGAAATTTAAGGACTAAGATTCAAAAAGGGTCTAGCTCTGGAAATGGGCAATGTGTAAATTTACACTGGTTGACACTAAGACAAGTTTAATTGTGTTCATCTCATGGCCCAAGGCTGGAAGAAGTCTCCCAGAGGGAATGGCATCGAGGTGGAGCTCTGGTTGTCACTCAGGGTGGCTGTGTGGGGTCCTTGTGCCACTGCCCACAAGCTCCATGAGCTCTGGTGCCTCTCAGCTGTGCTGGAGGCAGTACAGCTCTGATTTGGTAAAATATGCATATTCATATCCATAGTTTTATTGCTCTCAGAATTGGGATCAGGATCTTGCCTGCAGTACTGGGAGGCTGTGTTTGGAACTGCCTGGTTTCTGCAGCAAAGCCCATGCAAGGAGATTTTGTGCTGCCTTTCACAGCCCCTTTTTGCTAACACAAGAACTGATTATCAGATTTGTACAGTGAACTCACAAGCAGTTGTGGAGGGAGAATTGTGTATAAAATTGAGGGAACTCTGTGAACTAACATTGCTGCCAGGAGATGTGAACTGCACCTTCAGGAAGTCCTGGATGCAGTTCTGGCTAAAGCAGCCTCACTGTAAAATAGGTGCCTGAGAATAGAAGAGTCTTTTTTTTGGTATTTCTTTATTTCAGCATGGTTTCAGCACACTTTCAGCATGGCAAGTGTCATAGAATTGTGCCTCTGAATTGTTTATCACCACTTGTTTTAACAAGTCAATTATTGCTACGTTTTATTACTTTCAGTGCTGTCTTTTTAAAACAAGAGCTGTAGGATAGTGATCTGATTTTACGTGACTGAGACACAGCAGAATAGCAGAGCATAAATATTAAATGTTTCCATTTATCTTTTCAGAGTGTTCACACTTAGATTGTTCCACTTAACAACCCTTAAAATAGCTACTCCAAACGATTCTCCTCCAAACAAAGAAGAAATACATGCAGATGAATCACTGTGGCAATTTTTATAACAAACATTAAAACATTAAAGGGAGCATAAAATGCAAACATATATTGAATCATGGGCCCTTAAGAATAAGTGCCTACTGACCTTGTAAGAGATAATTGGGCTTTGAAACATCTTAGAGACTCAGGCAAAAGCCGTTGAAGTGCATTAGCTATTAAAAATCCCAAGCTCATTAAATTGGCAAATTGTTTATCAGACCATTGTGAGGCTTCATCTGTTTCCAGATCATGTGGAACCTGGGATCAAGACCCTACTGCAAAAGAAATCTCATGGAATAATGGAATTTCACAACAGATGTGGACCCTACAGCTAATGTGTCCTCACTGGGGATCAGACACTCAGTAATTACTGTGGGGTCTGTCCATGTTTTGGTGTCCTTATCCATTGATATCCACCACCAGGACTGCCAGGTCACTCCAGAGCAGTGCCAGACAAGGCCTGTCAGGACCCAGAGCATCCCTCTGGCTGTCCTGAGCAGCCCAGACCCTGCCAGGGGGTTCAGAGACCCTGGCACAGAGCCCAAGATGCCCCTGTGGGTTTGATTATGACCCGTGGAGCAAATTACCAACCTTGGAGGGAGATCTGCAAGCCATGACAAATTAGGTAGAATGATAGTGAATTTATCATGGTGTGAAAAAGTAGATTTGGGGGTTTTTAGAATGGGGGTTCAGGAGGCAAGATGGAGGGAACTGGGCGTGTCCAGCCTTTCTCCTTCTTCTTCTTCTTGGCCTCCATCTCCTGCTGTGATGGTGGCACTTACAGATTGGTTTAGAGTAGAAGCTCACTGTCTAACACAGGTGATAGGGATTGGGAAGTAATTGTAACCATTGCACACATAGTTTTTAGTATAAAGCCATAACAGTGCCCTGGGGGCAGGCAGAGTGCCTGGAACTGTCCTGCTGGACGGACCTGGGCAGGGCAGGAGAAAATTTTATAGATGAGGAACAATGAACAACCTTGAGACCGAGAAATGAAGAGCCCTGACTGCTTCTTCAAGCGCTGGGTTGGGAAAAGAGACTTTCCAACATTTCTCGGGGTCACTCTGATAAGCCAGAGATCCCAACCATGGCCCAGGACAGAACTTTCTCGTGCCCAGGTTTGTCACAAGCAGCTGGCACGGGGTGCAGTGGCCCAGCTGACCAAAGGAGCCCTGAAGGCTCTTCCCACAGGCAGGCTCCTGCTGTGGCTGGGAGCAGCAAGCCAAAGATGGGAGATTCAATTGTCCCTCAAGTTCCAGCAAGCTGTGCTGCCCTAGGGCTCGATGACTCCTTGGCCATGCTGGTTTCCTTCCTGTGGTCCTTGCTGGCTGGGATTGCTGATTTTTCAGGGAGGCATTGAGAACTCAGACAGGCAGGGTTTACATCCTGCACAGTTCATGTGGGGTGAGCACAGGCACAGGAGCTGAAGGGGGCTTTGTTCTGGCATTTCTCACACTCACAGAGTGAAGGTGCCCAGTCTGAGGTGGGAGGGAGCTCAGCATGGCCTAGAAGAGATCAGCTCTGGTTCTCTGCAGTTACAAGCAGGACCAGAACACCTTATCTGAGAAGAAAATACAGCCTCATTCCAAGAGGAACTCCTTGTCTCCTGAGCAGGCAGATGGTGTGAGTCCCAGAGGTGTCACAGGAGGACTTCCTTTGGATCTGAGCCCTTGGAGATGCTGAGGGTCATCAGGGAGAGGGGACTCCATGGCTGGTACATTCCAAACTGTCCCACGAGTGGGGAACCCAGACACCAACCCTCAATACCCTGGAAATAGGGAAGGGAGAACACAGAAATAATATAGAAAACAACATTTCAGATGGATAACACTCAATCTGCTCTGAATGGTTGCTGTGGCTTGGTAGTACTCTATGCTCCGGCTTCAAACTCAAATGAACTCATCCAGCAGCCCTTCCTAATTTTGCACTTTAATCCTGCCTTTCATGGAAACAGATATGAGGTCTTAATCAAGGACAATCAAGGAAGCTTTGCACAGATAGCAGTTGGCTATATAAGAGCAAAACAGGTCACTGCCCTCTTCTCTGGGTGGAAATAATTTTCTTCATCTGTGCTGCAGCGGTAACAGTCCTTGGCCTTTCCACTCTGGTAAGTAAGGGCCTGGAGAAACTAGTGAGCAATATTTATAAATGGATCTTGTAGGTCACTGACAGCAGCAGGGGAAAAAAACATGTTGGCAATCTGTTCTTAATTCTATTTTAAGGTGCCATGACTTCTTTAATAGCAGATACAACAACTTGGCCCTTCAAAGGCAAAGGTCAGCATGCAGGATAAATTAAAGGCTGTTTCCCTCAGACTCGTGTGATACAGATGCTGAAAAGTGCTGTGGTGCAGGTTCAGATGAGGGCCCATAGCAGACTCCTGCCATTACTCCTTTTTCATATTTTACTGTTACTTTCTCAGTATTGTCCTGTTGTTACCTCCACTTGATATTCCACAAGGCTGTAAGGCAACAGATGTCCTTTCCTGAATGTGGATTATGTTATTTCCTGCCTTGGTCAGCCTCCTGTGTCCTCTGCACTTGCCCTTAAATCAATTTCATTAAGTCTGTCAAACAAGATTTGCTATTTATGTGGACTTGTTTTTAACAGCTTGTATATCTTAGTTTGGTGATTTCATCCCTTATTTATGTCTCCATCTACCAAGCAAAAGGAGACAAACTTCTCCTTCCCTCCTGCTTGCTAAGTAACTCATTTGTCTTCTGCAGTCCCTCTCTGCAGGTGGATACCACCACTGGAAACTCCTGACATTATGTCCCCAGTTTCTCCTAAATACACTTGAGCTGTTTTTCCACCCAGTTATCAGTGCATGTACTTGAGTCTATAGTACAGGAAAAAAGCTTGCTAATGGAATTATTAATTAGATAAATTCCATAAAGAGTTTTCATTATTAAAAAGTGTTTTTCAATTAAAATAAAGTATATGAACAGATAATTAGAATGGTGTAGTGTAGGGACATTGAACACACTTAATCCAGATTGAGATGCAAGAGAAAAGAAGTTCTTGGACAAGATTTATTCCCTTCAGTTATTTCCTGAATTACAGGTGGCAAGACAGGGACAAGGACAAGAAAGTAACTTATTGTCTAGATGCTGCTGAAGTTGCAGGTGACTTACCAAACACAAAGGCAGCTCAGCAGCAACATGGAGACATTGGGGATTTTGTTTAGGGACAAGGTGACAGAGAGCTTCCATGGCACAATGTCAGATTAACAAAGCTGCTTCTCCTAAAACTGTGCTGTGGCATGGAGAACAGCTCTAAGCAAGGTAGCAAAGACAGCATCAGTGGGAATGCATGGAGCAGCCTTAACAGAAAGCTGCCAAGAAGGAAGGGCTGTAAATGCAATTCTCTGAATAATATGTCTGAGGGAGGTTTTTTTGTTTGCTTCTTTGGGTTTTAAAATAAACATATAGGCATATGTCTAAATAGTCCTCAGCTTTTAGGGAATGAAGTGGGAAACCAGTTTCTTTTGATTTGGAGTCTGGACATTGGGAAGCTCAGGAGAAGCAGGCAAATCATACAGACCAGTGAAATGTTCACTGTGAAGAACACTCTTATTTCATAGATGTAGAGATTTTAAAGTCAAAATGCACCATTCTGATCATGAGTTTGGTGGTGCCCTATGTCCCTGCAGGTGCAGATTAATCAGGGGAGTTAAGAGAATATAATTTGCCAAATTACAAAGGGTCCTGTGAATATCCCAGCCCACCCCTGGACATGCTTTATAGATAGCAGAGACAAATATTTAACTTCCCCACTTGTCTCTGGAAGGTGTACAGAGAGCAAAGCTGCTCAGTGTAGGGTTTTTGTGGGACTTCCACCTGTAACTGCAGCTGTGGTGAGATCCCAACATGACCAGTCACTAGGGACGGGAGCACATCAGCTTTTTCCACCCTTGCCATCCACTGTGGCCAGGAGAATGCCAGGAACTCTACTGGTCTTGCATCCCACCAGTGCATTTCCTGCTCTTGCACATCAGTGCATTTCTAGAGACTCTTTCAGTGTGGGCTTTCCAGAGCAAGATGTTCAACTGTTCCTTAAATACTTAAAACTGCAGGAAAAATACTGCAATAGTCTTTTAGAGAATACCAAGCCCACAAGAATAAATTCTTACTTGCACACACACGATCTGCGGTTTTTAAAGTCTGATATTTTGTAGGCATAGATTTAGAAGCAACAGCTGAAAATGCAGAGTCTGCTATGTCATTCCAACTTTGCTAAAAAGAACTCTTAAAATGTCTATATGACTCATGTCTCAGGTGATGTCATGTGATGTCTGGAAACACATTTTGAAGCTGGAGCAAAATAATTACTTTTGGTGTTGCATTGATCCAACTTCGTTTAAAGAAATATGCATAATTCTAGCCTCCCACACCCCCCACCTTTATTAAATCAGAAAGTAGAAATAAGGGCAGAGAAAGGACGATCAGAGGACTACAAGAAAAGTCTCAGCCATGTGAGTCCATGGATTCCATATGATTCAAGCAGTGTCTGTAATTCGTGTTAGTATTTCTCAAATTACAAATATAACTTACATGTCCAACAAATCTCTTCAAAGCTAATGGACATAAAAGGGATCCAAACCAAGTCATGAATTATTCTTATTTGCCAACATGAAGAGATGATAGAAGGAGTAGTGTACTGCTTCCCTTTGAATCTCAGACTGGGATTGATCTTTCAAAGAAAGAAAGTTTTGGATTAGCAAAAGGAACAACCCAAAATCTGTTAGGCCAATGTGCCTAATCCTGCTCCCAGCACCCTTGGAGATTTCCTGGGAATGCAGAACTCAGCTCCTTCCAGTCCTGATTTTGGAACTGCTCAGGACTGGGCTTTTGGAGTGCTTGACACTATTTATACTCAGGAATGAATCATCCCATCTGATTCTCACTGCAATTGTCTCTAAAGAAATGTGGTCACAGTCCTCTTGTTGACCTTACCCTCCTCAGTCCATCCTGGCAGTGATTTAGCAGCTGGGGCTGGCTGGGGGTGATTTGGGTGCCAGCCTCCCTCCACCTGGGGCAGCCTGGTGTGGCACAGACAGTTTTAACTCACAGCACTGCTTCCACAGATGGCTCTTCCATTCACAACGGCATGAGCAGATTCCCCATCTGCTGTCGCAGCTATTTGTGATTCAGAGGCTGGAAAAAAGCATTCCTGTCCAACTTCCTTGGAGGGGCTTTAAGGTAAACTGGTTGGTGATGTCACTGTGTGTGAATCACTGGGGAGAAGCAGCTCCCAGAGCAGGGCAGGGCTGGAGCTCGGTGCTGGAGGGGCAGCCTGGTCCTCACACACAGCCTGGCACCTGTCACAGCTCCTCCCAGGCTGGCACTGTCACAGCTCCTCCCAAGCTGGCACCTGTCACAGCTCCTCCCAGGCTGGCACTGTCACAGCTCCTCCCAGGCTGGCATTGTCACAGCTCCTCCCAGGCTCACCTGGCTGCAGAGCAGCACCTGGGGAGGAGAAGTCCCTGCAGTTCTGATGTTTGTGACACTCAGTGTAATCTGGATGGGGTGGCTGCCACAGCCTTGACTCACAGAACAGGGACATTCCCAAGGTGCAGCTGTCCCAGGCAGGCAGGCAGGAATGCACTTGGGAATCAGGGGCAATTGCTGCTAAGGCCTCAAACCCAGCAGGAGCTATTCAGCTTCTCCTTGGCTGCATTCCTACTGGTTCTCATGATATAATGCATTAAGAGACTCTTTCTCAATTTGGTTATGAAACAGCAAACTCAATTTTAAAACAAAGGAAAGGGCTACCAAAGAATACTTGTTTTGTGTGAAAGAAAATTCTTTCTGTCACATGGCTACAGTAGGTTACAGACCATTTTCTCTGTTGTAATCAGGAATAGATTTTTGCAGGGATAAACAACCACACCAAAGGTTTCTAATAATTTTTGCAGTACCCACGGTGCCACAGAATGCTCTCCACTGATCTAAATGTGTGCAGGTAGCCTGCCTTTCCAGGGATAAATAACCCACAAAGGAAAAATTTTATGGAAAAAGGACTTCAAATTAGGCAAGAATGATCTATCAATTTTGATAATTTCATCTAGGGACAGAAATTGGAGGTCAGAAACCTCTATCTTCATGTTGCCCTTAAAAATAAGAGAATCATAGGAGTTTCCCATGTGCATTCTCTCATAATGTTCTTGGCCATTATTCTTTAGTTTGATTTTTTAAAATGTCCTAGTTCCTGAAATAATTTTGCAATCTGTATATTGGGGTGTTGGAAGCTGGACAATTGTGTGTAATACATCCTTTGAAACAATCTTGTAATTTGAACGTCTGCATATGAAATGGCTTTTACAATTATTGAATTTTTTGCACTGGAGAATGACTGTAAAGGGCTACAACAGCTCCAGCACAGCAGAGAGCTGTGCTAGGTTGGAGGGATGCCCACCTCTTTTACTTGCAATTGAAGTGTCCAGAATATTTGAAATGGTGGAAAATGCAAATCACTGTCTTAGATGGGAGGAAGTTGAATTAAGGAGCTTGAAAAGGAAGAATCTGTACTAAGCAGTTCAGGAAAAGAAGCATCAATGCTAACAAACTTTAAGTCTGAGATAGGGTACAGATGTGGTAAGTTACATTAAAAAGTGTACTGCTGGATTGGCAGAAAAGAAAAATCTAGATTTCTTTAAGTTCCTTTGTGTGGTATTCCTTTGTATTCAGTTCCTATTAACCAGTGATTTATGTACTCTGCAAAGAACCTATGCTCTTGTGTTAATGTTGTTTGGGCACACATTACCAAGGCAAACAGAAAGGAATGTGAGTTCTAGATTGTGATTTGGAAGAAAGCAAGCATTAGCTCATTAGTGCCTGTGTGCTTGCTGGCAGGGTGCCAAAGCATCTACCTCAGAAACTGCCTCAGTTCCAACCAGAACTCCAGATTTGTGCTTTTACCACATGGGAAACCTTTTCACTCTTACCCTGGGTGCTCTTTCAGCCCTTGCTGTGTCCACTTGAGGTTCTGTATAAAAAAAGAAATACAGAAAAGGAAATGTGCTATGCTATAGAAAAGCCTGTGGCCTTTAAGGGTGACCATGTGTGTGATAAATGTTTCCAGAGCATCAACATCTTTTTCAGCCTCTTTTCTCACCTGGCAGCATCCAGGTGCTACTGGAAACAGCTCAGACTCTTGGGTGGGTCTGACAACCTCCCCAGCATCATTAAGGAAACAAAGTCCACACGTCCTTTTGAGCAAAATTGTTTCTCCAATAGCTTGCCTTATTGATTTTGGCTATTTTAATCACTGGACAGCAAGGTGTGCAAATAAGGGTGTAAGGAAGAGTAAATAACACATCAATGATCCCAGCTGCAGCTATGAATAAACCCTCACATTACAGCTCTTGCCAGAACAGCCATTACTGCCAAATTCAAAACATTCTTCATCATTTATTTCTCTGCCTCTTGATACAAAGCTGAAAGTTTCCAACAGTTTATGGAATAGATACTTAGCTTTGACTAGAAATACTGATGAACACGGAGCAATGCTGTTGCTGTTATTGATGAACCTGTCCATAGCCCAGTTGTTATGCATGGAACAAAACTGACTTCTACTTCAGATGTCCCATGCACTTCACAGGGTTTAAGGAGCACGTGTTACATTTTTAGCATCACTGCCCAAGACATTCATGTGTCTCAGCTCCAGGTTTCACTGCAGGTGGGGATCTCCTTTCCCTGCCTCTGGCCAGGGCACAGCTCCCAGAGCATCCAGTGAAGCTGTGCCCTGCCCTCCCTGCTCACTGTGCTGTGAGCAGTGAATGCAGCCTGGGCAGGGCTTGGCATCTGGCCTCTCTGGTAATTGAGACAGTGACAAAATCATTAGCAGGAAAAGGCATTTTCATCCCAGTAGCACCAAGAATTCAAAAGACTCACATTTAATGATGTTTCTCTCATTCCAGAGGAAAGAACCTGAAATTCACCAGGTGAGTGTAGTACATAGGGCTGTCCCCAATCCCCAAAGGGGAAAAATGAGCAGGATACAATTCCAGAGAAGAGTCAAGGTTGTGGTCCTGTTTTCTCCTTGGGCCCTTCTTCTACAATTCTGGATGCTGGTAAAGCTTTTAAGAATTCAATGTCTTTAGTATTTTTTTCAGGTAGCACAATTAAGCATTAAAACCTTCGAATTAAGTTAAAACCTTAATTATCTCTCCCTAGCCTGTGTCCTCCTCAGATAAACATTATTCTGAAGGAGAACAAAAACCAGTAAAGCAATTGGATGAGTATCTCCTAATTTAAAAAGCTAGCTACAAATGAAAAATCCAGATCAGAAGCACAATAAGGACAATTTCTCTGAATACTACAATAATTTGATGGACACTCAAATTCCCAGCTGTCTTGGATCTGATGATTTACCTTCAGATGTGCCTGGCTTGGCATCAAGGCAGTGCACAAACCTTGGGAAAATATTAGAGACAGAGCAGAATCATTCTGGCTTACCAAACACTGACACGAAGTCAGCATTTGCCTCAGAGATGGTAAATGAGGTTATAATAGTAGAATCCCTCTCACTCTTTGAGGGTGCTCTGTAAACACAGCCCATACAAACTCAGGTGTGCTCTGTACAAACTCATGTGGGCTCTGGAGCATCACCCTGTGCTGCCCTTGGCTCTGCTGAGGGACTGTATTTGGTGTTACCATCTCTGGCTTTGTGTGATTTATGGAAAAGTGGAAAACAATTACTGCTTACCACAGTTAGTTCAGCCACAGTTTTAATGGCAGTTACATAGAAACACAGAATAACAGAATGGTTTGGCTTGGAAGGGACCTTAAAGGTTGTTTAATTCCAACCCCTTTAGCTCGGGCTGGGAACCTCCTCCCTAGTTTTAATAGCAATTACCTGAACCCTGGTGTTCCTGTGTGCCCCTGTGAAATAACCTCTGCAGGTAAGGCCACAGAGAGTTCAGGAGGACAGGCTTGTGTTTGGGGATCTGTCCCAGGCACTGAGACCTCAGCTCATCCTTTGCTGCTTGCAGCTCCCCAGCTCTCATCAGAAACAGGAATTCCTCTCTAGAGCTCTCAGTGGCAGGAGGGTCAGAATGCGTTTTCCCTTTGGAAATTTTTCTACAGAATGTGGCTGATATCTTGATCAGAGAGAGAAAACTGTCTCTTTCTTAGGAAGTTACAAATTTACCCTTCAAATTCTGCACTTCAGAAATCTGAGCTAAGCTGATTGAAATTAGAGTAATTAGGCACTCTGGAGAGTAACACAAATTTAATTTCATTTAATTTAGGAGACTGCAATGGATTTCTTCCTCAGACTTTGGGATTTAACTATCTAAACTCCATTCAGGAATTTGCCTGATTCAAACCCAGGATTTTGTGGATCACTGCTATGTTATTTATAAGTGTGCTGGTGTGGGATTTTTAAAGCACTTGAGTCTTTTTGCTTTGTTTCCAAGCTTTCAGGCTCTGGCCACACATTTCCCACGGGGAATATGTTAAGCCCATTTGGATTGTTTGTTTGCAGGCTTGCAGTGCATGAAAACGCAATCTGATGGAGAGCTGCAGCAGGGCTTTCCCCACATCCTGGTGTGAGTGGAACTGAGAGCTGGTGCTTTGCTGCCCCCAGATTGTGCCCATCCTGTGAGAGAGAGATCCAAGGGAGGAAGGCAGCCAGGAGTGGCATCTGAACAGGGAGATTAAGGTGTGGAATAACCCATGGGACATGGGTAACGCTCGTTTCTCAGGCATTTGAAAAGTACTGGCTCCTGAGGCAGACGAACCACCAGTTGAAAATGGATTTTCATAACTAAAACCATGTCCCTTGGATATAATGTTGCCATTTTCTTGTTTTGCTGCAGAGTATTTCCTGGAATCTGCTGGGATTCAATAGGTTGTGTTACATGTTAAGGACAAAATGTCTTTTTAGTCAGCAGCACCAAACTCCGTGCTTTTGTGATCTGCAAATTGGATAAAACACTATTTTAACTTTTCAGATTTAAACAAACGATTTGAAAGCTCAGTTCTGAATTAACACCTTGTGTCTTGAACAGTTTGTACTAAAATTGATACTTGATGGCTGCCAGCCTGTGCTTATTAAGTCATTGACTGAGAGCGTGCTGGGTACCTGGCTCTGAATATTCTCTTTTACCTTTTGCCACTATTGTCAGAAGCTAAAATTTCCTTGAAGGTGACATGCAGGGACTAAAGACAGCCTGTTCCAGCTGACCTCACCGACAGGATGTTATCACTTACCTGGCTGGCTGCTCAGGAGCATTAGCACTTTCAGTGATGACACCAAAAATCCCAGGTTTTACCCTTTCACTGACGTCAGCAGCAAGGCAAGGCTGCTTTACACAGAAATAAACCAATAAGGATGTACTGCATTGCACAATTACTGACAGATAATCTCTTTTTTTCACTGCCTTTATTAGTGACTCATGTGGTCCCAGGAGAGAAGAGACACTGTGGTTTAATGAATTCTGTCACTGCCACTTAAACCCAAAGGAAAATGAATCTCCAGGGCTCAGTTCCTCACCCTCAGCCAGCAGGATTCCACCACTGGGGCAGAGCTTACACCAGGAGTGTCAGAACAGGCATTCACAGCCCCACCTACTCCTGGGGATGGCTGTAGAATTAATTCAGGTTATTTTAACAAGATAAATGGCCCATTGGTTTACTTATTCTGCAGCATCTCTTGCTACTTCAATTACAGCCAAATTACCTGATTAAAGTAGAAGAAGAATTAAACACTAATTTCCAGGGGCTTAAGGCTATATTTTAGGAAGGAGAAAATTTAATTTTAATTTTTAAAAAATAAATATTTGTATCTCACTTTTTCCTTTTGTAGCTTTATATCACATTGTGCTCTTTTCCAGGCAGGAAAAGAGGGAACAGTCTGGATTTCATAGAAAAGTGGAGTAACCTGGAAACTAGATTACAGCAAACTGAAAGATTTTTGTTTTGTTCTTTTTATTTTAATACAGTTTCAGCTCCTTGGAGAGGGATAATGGCTGGCTGTGATTCCAGCAGACTCTCAGTGATACATAGGCATTTTGTTAGGACATTTTATTGTCGGTAAATCAGAGTTCCAGCCTGGAGCTTCATCCAGTCCTTATCTCTACACTGTAGGATCTCTTCATTTCTGGTGTTTGACTCACCTGATCAAGCAGAAATACCAGTGTGGGATCTCAGCACCTCAGGATGGATGTGCAGAGTGGCCGAGACCACCCTTGGGGGGCTCAGGAGTCCTGGAATGTTGTCAGAAGTGTCTGGTGGCTGGACTTTGATCCGACACAGGAGACGACACCTGTATGAGGATGGGAGGAATTCACTGGGTGAATGGTGAAGGGATAAGTTAATTAGAATATAAGACACAGGGTTTAGGATTTCTGTACAGGGGGGTCTAAAGAAGTAAGATGGAGGAATTGGGGCGTGTCCTGTCCTTCTTCTTCTTCTTCTTGGCCTCCATCTTCTGTGGTGGTGGTGGCACTTTGGGATTGGTTATTACTAAAAGTGCACTGGTTAATAAGGGTAGAAGGTATTGGGGAAAAATGATAAATATTGTACACGTAACTTCGGGTATAAAGATAAGTGACCGCCCAGGGGGCTCGCAGTGTGCCCATGGCTGACTTGCTGTGCAGACCTCTGTCGGGCTGAAAGAAAATCTTTTAGATAAACAATTAATAAACACCGAGACCGAGACAAGATCAGAAGTCTCTCCTCGTCCTTTGAAGCGCCGGGCTCTTCAAGGCCATCCCTGGGCCTTTCCAGGCCACCTAAACAGCCTAAACAGCCCAGAAAACTTACAAGTGGCGTCCCTGAGCTATCTCCGATCATAAATCAGCAAAGAGAAACATGAAAATCTACATACCAGTGCAGTAAATTGTTTGGAATGGGGGCTTTTGTCCTGCTCTGTCCTTGCAGAGTGTCAGTGTCAAATGTCCTGACTGAGGAGCAGATTCCCATCACAAATACTTAGTGGAAGTGCTACTGTGGCAGTAGGAGCAGGGAGATATTTCAGTACATAATTAATTGCAGCAGAAAGGATTGGGAAATTTTAGCAGAGCTCTGCCTGCTCTTTTTTTGGCAGCAGGCCACTCTCCATCTTCTCCATCTGCTTTGGGTTTGTGTAGGTCCTCACTTCAGGTGGAAAACCATGGGGAAAAAAACATAGTGATAAAGCTGATTTAGGATTTGTTTCTGAGATATTCCTCCTGAGACACCAGGGATGAGAAAGATCCCTTTTAAAACACAGGACAGGTAAAAAAATCTCTAGAGCTTTGATTTCACACCCCCACATTTATGGCCTTTGTTGTAAATAATTATATGTGAGCTAAATAGGAGGTAGAAAATATTAAAGGTTAGTTCTAGGAGAGGTGACCTGAATGCACACCCTGGGTGAGGCCATAGTGGTGACAATGGTTAATAGATTTTACAGTAAAATAAAGTGCCTTTTTCGAGATTTTTTTTGGGGGGGGGTGGATTTTTTGTTAGTTTGTTTGGAGTTTTGGGGTTTGTTTGTTTGTTTGCATTTGGGTTTGGTTTGGTTTGGTTTGGTTTGGTTTGGTTTGGTTTGGTTTGGTTTGGTTTGGTTTGGTTTGGTTTGGTTTGGTTTGGTTTTGAGGGGGGACATTTTTTATTGTTGGGTTTAGGTTTTTTCCTTCTCAGAAGGTCTTGTGTTCTTTGCCCTACACATGGGGAAAAAACAGAAAAAAACCCATTTATAGCACTGAAAGCAAGGCCCAAAAGTGTCATTCAGTAATTTTCACAAACCCTGGTTGTTAGAATCTGAAATGCAAGAAACTCTCAGAATTTTAAACCTGGAAACCAAAAGTTAGAATTAAACACAGAATTTAATCTAAGACCTTGAAAAAAACTCCCAAACTTAGGTAATACAAGCAAGAATGTGGAATAATAGTTTAAAAGAAAGACACAATAACTTTAGAAGAAAAATCTTTCGCATTTTAAAATTTAAGATGTAGGAAAAATAAAAGTAGTTAAGAAGTTACAAAGGTAAACAAGAAGTTTAAAATACAGTACTATAAATTTGCATGAATAACATGATTAACTAAAAAAGCTTACACTGTAGCATAAATCCATAAGACAAAATATTCAAGGATTAAGTAAAAAATATAAGTAACCTTATTAGCAATGTTTTATTAATCCATAAATCCTTAAAAAAATCTTATGATTAGGGGTCTTGTGAGCTTCTAAACCATATAATAAAGATGTGAGCACAACTCACCCTTCCTACCTATGTAGAAAATAAGAAAATAAACCACAGCATGAAAAACAATTCAAAACTTCTCTAACTCATTCAAAACTCCTTCCAAAATCCCCATACCTGGTTACCTTAAATCTTCAGAAGAGAAGATGTTCAGGTTTACAGTCCAGACTGAACTGCTTCTAAATAACCCTTGTTAGATCTTATGCCACAAAAAGGCCGGAGTGCTCTACAGGATCAGTGCACAGGCTGGTAAATATATGGGAATAATAACTTAGTTTGTCATATTCAATCAGTTTGGTACTAATGACATCTCCCTTGTCATATGGTACCACAGTAAGAGCAAACTATGGGCAGAGCTGATTGAATAAAAATGTAATTAAAAGAAAATTATCATGCAGGTATTTCTACTGGGGTTTTTATGCATCCACTGTTAGAAATAGCATTTCTAGTTCTACAGCTTGTATTAGGAGCTGCCACTATTCTGTTAGCTTAGCTTCATATTTATTAGCTGAGTTAGTCTAATATATGAGCTGAAAACACAGTTTAATTCTGTTCTCAATTCCAAGAGAAACTCAGACTTACTCTACAAAACACACTAATGGCATTTTGTATTATTTTTATCTTGGAATTTACTATCTAGCCAGAGGTTTAAATGGAGAAATTAGTTTACACTAATCTCTTCTGCTTGACACTTGGACCTGTGAATTATCCCATCTAAAACTACCAACTTTGCAATTCAAGTGTAACTTGCAAGTTTTTGTGTATCACAACACATGTTCCCTAAGTCTTTTTCAGGACCAATATGCAAACAGCTACTGGCTGAATTCAGGCTGTGGTTTTAGTCATGATTCTTTAGTGTGAAGAAATTTTAACCCTGGTCGGGTAAAATTTGATCACACTAAAGGTTCACGAGCTTCAAATTATTTTGTCCCTGGCTAAAACCCTGTGGTGCCTTTGCAGACCAGGTCCCACAGGGCCTGTCTGGAGTCAGTGACACTTTTGAAGGCTCCACCATCAGCAGAGTGAATGAACTTGGCTGTCAGCTTTCCTGCTGTGCTCGTGGCTGCTGTCAGCCCTGCTCCTGCGTCCTCCCAGGAATGAGTCACTGTCTCACTCTGGGCAAGGTTTGTGCCAGTGCAATCTGATTTCCAGCTCTGATCTCAGCTCTGGGACACAGCATCAGACTGCTGTGGAAGAGGTTTTACAGCCCCTTCTGTGAGCCAGGGAGAAGTTTGATGAGAGGATCCATGTTTACCCCTGAAAGAATTTCCTACCAAGGTCATTGACACAGAAACCAAGAAAGAAAGAAGGAGAAGAAAGAGAAACCTGCAACTATGTATTCCAATGAGCACTTTGTTGGGGATTCTAGTTGAAGGTTTCTCTGGGTCTGGATTGAAGGTACTTGAGGTAGTTCATGTTCACACTCAGGTGTTCATTATTTATCAGTAAAACAGTCTCACTACTGTGAGTTCAGCACCTTTTCATTAGCAGGCACAAAATGGCCAACAATCTCTTGTCCCAAGGTCTTTTCAGACTAAACTATCCAATTAAGAGCTGACACCTGGATTATTTTCCCTTTTAACCCAATAGCTGATCCCAAAGAGCTGCAATGGGGACTTTTCTGCCCAATTACAAAATGCCACCCAAACCCATGGAGAAGAATGAAGAAGAAGCATGAAGAAACCCAGGATGACACCCTGTGCCCTCCATCTTGCTGCCATCCACAACATACTAAAAATCCCAAAACCTCAATTTCTCACCAAGCAATACACCTACACTGCTCTCTATAATCTATTTCACACTTTTGTGGATTCCAGTCTATCTTGAGGCCTAGGAAACTTTTTCCATGAGTGAGGGTCAAAGTCAGCGCTGCCCTGGGGGTCAGGGCACCCCAGAACAGAGAAATATTCCCTGTGCCCTGGGTTTCCACACTTTGTTTGTCTTTCCTGACCAATGAGTAAAGTGTAAACTGATGAGTTTTTTAAGAATGTATAAAAAGCATGCATGCTATAATAAAAACAGGCTTGAAGCCTTCTGAAAATGGAGTGTTGCTTTGTATTGTGACTGTCTCAACTACAACAACTACAGCTGTGGGAAAGGGGTTTGTAGAGATTTCTCCAAGCCTGACAGAAAGCTCACACAGTGTGCATCTCTATGTAAACCTTGAGATAAGAAATGCTGACTTAGAAATGCCATGGAATAGGACAGACATTGCTGAGAGAGAAATGGAACTAGACACAAGTTTCAAAGGATGGCCCTGCAAATAAGACTGGATACTTTGGACAAACAGAACTCTGAAAGAGATGCATTGTAGTGGGATCCATGAGGGGTAATTTTAGATTATTGGCTTTAAGGCATTTACAGCATGGTGTGGCTAAAGCTGATAGGCCAAGAAACACTTATAGTGTATTGTAATTGTCATAATAATGTATTGTTCTGATTGTGATAGAGTATTATAACATCTGTATTGTCTCAGCCTTCACATGAGACTAAAAATCAAACAAAATTTTTTAAAACACCTCTCAGTAAGCCCATTTCTAAATCAGAAAAAGCCATAATCCAACATACAACCAGCCTGATTCTTCTCCCAGTGAAATTAAAGATTTTATCACTGACTTTAGTGGGAACAAAGTCAGGTCTGCCCTTCCCCTGTGTCACAGCTGTCTGTGTGGAGAAGTGCCTAAGCTGGCAAGTGGGTGAGCCCTGTGGGCCAGTGCAGGGGCAGCCCTCGGGGGTGTCAGCACTCCTGCCACAGCTGCCTGTCACAGCAAACTTTCCAGGCTGGGGTGTTAATCTGGCCCCTCTGAGATCAAACACTGCACCTTCTATAATAAGCCTGACAACATCTTAACGGGTCAGATACTTATCAGGGCTGCTTGGAGCCACGGCTCTGCTTTGAGCTGGGTTTATCTTGGCCTTGAGCCCTCACAGGCTCTTCTAAAAACAACCGAGAAATACTGAGACTGTGAGAAAGAGCTGTCAATCTTACTGAAGCTGCTCTTAGTTTTCAGAGCATTTTTCTAACCTGAGGAGAAACCAATGCAAAGGAGACCTTGTCAGACCTGGACGTGCAGGATAAAACTGTGACCTGCAGTAAAAGCCACAAGACAAACTTGGTATTTCGTCAAGTACATAGAGGTGTGTAGATATCCAAGTTAGTATGCCCACTGCTGATGCTGTTAAAATCTTCTGAAAACTGATACATTAATAAAGTTTTGACTCCCACGGGCAGCATAGAAATGTGAATTGATCAAAATGCATTGCTTTTAAAAACAAATAGCAATTTTTTCCCCTTCTCCCCTTCACAGTTTGTGTGTAAATGTGTCTCAGTGTGGATGTTGGACTTGGAATAATGTCATGATCTGGGATGCTTTTAACATCCAGAGATGATTATCCATAGTGTAACTCACCCAGTCACTACTGGGTGCACAATCTGTACAAGCAGATTCTTGACTGTACCTCAAACACAGGCCCATGCAGAGCAGGTAAATCTGCCTGCACAGATGGTTCACACACACCTCCCACAGCAGTAAAGATATGGACTCCTTGTCCAGAATGTACTCAAATACATATGTAAAGATGCAAAAGCAGACCTGTGAATGTATTTCCAGTCCCTCCAGGCCCAGGCTGTGCCTCTGTACAATCACAGGCAGGACAACTACCCCTTCATTGGCCAACAGGTCTGTGCCCATTAACTCATTAAAATATGGGCTTGTTGTCCATGGCTGATAAGTATATTATAAATTTGAGCCCCCTTTACTTTCCCAGTTTATTGGACTGTTCAACAATGTGTCTGGGCTTGCTTCATGTACAGACCAGACAGGAGACCATGGCTGCACTGATAATCTCTGTGGGAGATGCTTGTGGGAAGCCTTTGCAGCAGAGAACATCTCTGGTCACTAACACAGTGCTGTGACAGCACTCAGCATGCTCTGCAGGGCAGGAATTCACTGACAGCACAAGAGAGCAGCCCTTGGAGAGAATGTGGGAGAGTTTGCCTCCACCTCATTAAGGAAAATATTACAAGAGCTGCTAAGAACTGGCAAAGAAATACAAGTGAACTTCTTGACCCAAAGGAAATGTTTTTTGCATAAGCAGAGGTTCTTTAACTGTCCTGTCTACCACAGGGTCTGTGATGTAAGCTTGACAAGAAAGAATTTGCTCTTCTGATTCAAGATCTGTTCTAGACCTAATTTCAAGTCAGGATAACAAAGTTTGAGTGATCTGTTGGGTCAGTGCAGCGTTAATTGCAGAATTGTCTGTACCTGTAGAATTGTCTGTGTGTGGATACTCTGTGTAAAAGGGGTTTGTGTGCAGGGCTGGTCACTCCAGAGAGGGCCACAGGTACTCAGCAGGCTCCTGCAGAGGTGCCCATGTCACTGCAGCAGGGCTCTGTCCCTGCAGGGAGCCACAGCCTGCCCAGAGCAGGGATCTGGAGTGGGAATTGCTTCCCCCAGGCACTGCAGGGCTGCTGCTGAGCAGGGAGGGGACACAGCCTGGCACCCACTCTGCCCTCCTGCAAGGTTATCTCTCCAATTTCCCTGCTTATCATTCAGATGTCTCTGCCAGTATTAAATGAAAAGCCATTTGATACCTGAGGCTTCTGGCTCAGTATCCCGTAAGCAATTAGCCTATTAGTCTTTGAGTCATTAATATTCTCTGCTTTCACTGTGATGATCTCACTTCCTGCAAGCAGGAACGCTGAGAGTGAATTAAAAAAAAACCCAAACAAAAATACAGCTGGTGGAAAGGTTGTTTTAATGATGTATATTCTTTGATCACTACTCAGCAAAAAGAAGTTGTTTAGAGTGGTTTGAGAGCTTTTGTAACATATATTTTATAAAGAATGTCATAATGAGTTTCCTTGTGGAAATATAAATTAAACAAGATGTTACAAGAAACAGAAATGAGAAATGAATGGTGAATATTCAGGTATTGTACATTCATCTCATATTAACAAGGTCTTTCATAATTTTTAGTGTTTTCCCCATTGCTGATCTCTGAGATTTTCCTCAAGGGTTTTTTGTTACTTCATGGGTGATTATGCCTCTTGTAGATCAAAATCAATGAAACTTCAAGTGCTCTTCCAAGTCCTGTGCAAAAAGAACCCTGAGATTCTCTGGTTTCTCTCATTTAGCCACTTCCAAGGGAAGATTCTCACTGAAGCAAAGCCTGTGCACCTGAGCCCTAATTATTGCTCTTTCTCAGAGTTCTGGGGGTCCATGCTGATTTCACAGCCTCAGTTACTGCTCAAGAAGCATTCTCACGTTTGGCTGTGCTCCTTGAGTGCTGCCTGATAAGAGTCCTGGGTGGATGCTGGCAGGTTCTCATTCCCATCCACCCCCGTTATCAGCGCCTCGAGGGGGTCACTGTGCAGCAGCCTGTCCCTGCTCCCAGCAAGAACCCCAAACTCAGGCTGCTACCGCTCAAATTGATGAAAAAAAATTAATTTATATGCTTAAAATAATCTAATTTTTAAATTTTTTTTCACTTTGCTAGAATTTGCTATGAATAATTCCATTTGTATAAAACTCTGCTGTGATCTGCAGTGCAGATACATACAATATCCATCTGACTATTAATACTAAAAAAATGTGGAAAAATTGTAAGGATGTGAAAGGCATTAAAATTGTTAAAGTTCCTTGTAGAGCTGCACAGGCAGCTTGTGCTTTATATATATATATAATATATATTTATAAATATATAGACGTGAATTAAAATTATATTATATATTATATAATACATTATAATATTGTATATTATAATATATATTGCATAACATATTTTATATATTTATATTTTAATATATATTATATATATTTATATCTCTATATACATATACATATACATATACATATACATACATATATACATATATATACATATATATTTTATATTTATACACATATAAATATTTTATACATTTTATATATATATATACATATAAATATTTTATACATATATATAAAAACTCTTGTGTAACTTTTCAATAAGTGTTTTTTAATTGATTGCTCAAAGCCTGGTGCTACATTAGCAGAAATAATGGAAAAAAGAAGAGGAGAGGAGAATACAATAGGGGACAGACAGTGTGTTTAAAAAAGAAAAATTTCAAAATTTCCTCCTTTTTTGCCTCTGTCAATTGTGTCTTCAGTTAGAGGGAGGCACAAAAATTCATTCTCCAGCTACCTCATGCAGCATGTGGCTGTGCTGGCTCTAAACTTGGGAGCCTCTCTGCTCTGGAAGTGATGAACAAGCTGAGTAGTCAGTCTTGTCCAGAAGATCAGAGTTTCTTCCATGAGCTGGACTACAAAGATAGAGCTAAAATTGCTTTGGATTTATAAATTTCTCTGACAAGCATTGATCCCACGTCAAATGACACTGTGAGAGTTTGTCTATAGAGACCTTCAAACAGGCCTTTGTTACAGGCACTGTTCTCAGTCTCACAGATTCCAGAGGAAAACCTGAAGCCCTCTGGATGGCCCCATCCCTCAGGGTGTCCCTGCACCCTCAGCCTGGTGTCACCTTTGGGAATAAATCACATGGACTCCATTTTCTTCATGGTGGAAAAAGCCCCTTTATTCACATAACTCCTTTTTATACAGTTTTACAGGCCTCATGTGCGACTCTGGTCAGTAGTTTTCTTGCCAATTACTTTATTTGTTAGTAACAAGTTATTATCCCATATTGATTGGTCACTCAAAGCCCCAGGGTAGACATGCAGGAAAAGTGAGAGATAGCTCTCATTTTTCTATCTAACAGTGTAAAAAGAGGTGCTGGTAGTTTTTCACCCAGGACTAGATTGTTATGTTAACCAACTGCTCACACCAGGATTGCTTCCACATGGGAACTTGCAAAAGGCAACTTGACAAGGCCAAACTGAAACAGCAGAGCAGGCCTGATTTTATGGGGCCTTTTTCTTATAACCTCTCTACCTTGCTGCAGCCTCACCTGCAGATCAGCTGGGGTGCCCTGTGTGTGTCAGATCAGACATTCAGTCACACTGGCCCAGCCCCCTGGGGACACCACTGGCCATGCTGTCCACACCACTAAAAACAGCTCCAGAGCCCCAGATGGCAGCTTGCAGGCTTTCCTCCTGCATGGAAGTCCCAGGGCTCTTTCCTATAAATATCCAGGACCATATGTTCCTGCAGCTCTGAAACATCACCAACTCCTTGCCCTCACATCCCTTTGGGGAGCTGAGACAGGAGCATCATGGTAGGGACATCAGAAAATCTGACACAAAATGGTTTGGACAGTAATGTCTGTACTGTGTGCCTGCCCAGCTCAACATTTGGCTCGGTATTCTTGCTTAATAACACTTCTTATGGGCTGATTTGTTCTGGGATCAAGTTTAGGGGGACATGAAACAGTATTTATTCCAGATTTGGTGCTGCTGCCAGACCTGTGTTGCTGCAGGAGTGCCCAAACTGCTTTCTGTGCTCTCCTGGCCCTCAGAGGGGCCTGGGCAGCACCATAAATCCAGGACGCGTTTCTGTCCTCACTGGGCCAGGGGCTGGGGCTTTCATTCTATTCTCAGGTAAGCTACAGTGTTATATCCCTGGTATTTTGGGGGAATTGTGACTAATTACATAGTGAAATGTCACGAGATATAATCCCATGAAAATAATTACAAAAGAAGTATAAAGAAATGCAATAGTGTTGTAAAAACCTACCCAGAGTTAATGCTCCAAATCAAATAAAAATCAAAAATCTGAGTTATATGTGAGAAGCCAACTGGTTTATAGTCAAAGGGCAAATCTGTCTCTTAATCCAGTCTGCCTGCACTGGAAAGCAGATCTGTTTTCTGCCACTGCTGTCAGAGCTCGTTCCTCCAGGGAGGAGCTGAGTGGGTAAGCACTGAACAGGGAATAATCCCCAGGTGAGTCACTGCCTGCCTGCAGGAATTCGGGTGAGTGACTCTGCCTGTGTCCTTTCCTTTGTAGGATGAGATAATTGCATTTCCCCACTGCTCAGAAATGCTGAAGGGCTCTCCATTAAGGTGAGCATAGGGTGGCAGGGACAGAAATCCGAGTGCTGTGAGACAAGGAGGTATTAGCAAGCAAAAGATTGTTTTCCTGGCCTTATCTTTCAGAACCCTACTGTTTCACAAATGTGAAGTTTCCTCAAGCCATATTAACGAAATCCTCTCTGTACTCAGATGTTCTGAGCAGTACTTGAAGAAGTCATACTACAGCTCCAGACTGTTCCTTGTATTTTTCCTTACCTCTGCCTGACTTTTTCTGTCACTAACTCTCTCTGGTGCTACATAAATATTTTCAGCAGGATCAATTGGAAAATAAAAAAAAAAAATTAAAAAGCCCTGAGGGAGCTCCCCTTCAAACTGTAATGGACCTCTGCTTTGCCATTGAACCTGGATTCATGGGTAAAGCACTAATGTAAATGGAAATATTCCAAATTAAAAAAAAAATAATAAAAATATTGGAATCTTTAAGCCTCAAGGACAAAGAGTCCCTCAGATACAACATTAAAATTTTGCTGGCAGCTGCAGGGAGTTGCTGTTCAGAATAAGCAGGCATAGAAATGAAACTGCCCTGCAGAAATCTACTCAGAGCACTGCCCTGTCCTGAGTATGAGCCATCCTGGTCTCTGGTGTTAGCAGCCCTGGGTTTGTTCTAGCAGAAATTAATTAATCCATTTTTTCAGTTGCTGTTTTTAGAGAGGCAGCAGGCCTCACAAGGAGCTGGGGACAGCAGAGCTCTGGCATCTCCCTGCAGTGCAGGGGCTGCTCCCAGAGCAGCTGGGATGGAGGCTGTGCCAAGGGCTTGTGCCAGCAGAGGCTTCTGAAGCAGTTTATTTCATCCAAAATGTTGAGCTGTGGTTTGCTGGCCGCAGAAGGCATCTGGGAGTCAGAAGTGCTGGGCTTGGCTGGTTCTGGGCATCAGTAAGCAGGATAGTTATGACTGAAGTTCACTGGTTTCTATTGGCTTTTACTGGATTTGTGAATGAATATCTAAAGATCCTGCACCAGTTAGTGAAAAATATAACAGTTTCTGCTTGTCTTCTGCAATATTGCAGGACTTTTATATGCAATTTTTTAAATCTGCTTTGAGATACTTTTGAATGTGTAATGATGTCATTATTCAGACCTCTGAAGAGATAGTGCAAGCCTCCACAATTCCCCAAAGAACAGCATTTTGTATCAAATTCAAATGAGTAATAATGACATTGAAATTAAATAATGAAATAATGGAATTCTAGAACTTTGGGACACATTTCCATGTTGTTACATGGTGTAATCTTTCCATCATCACAAGCCAAAGCAAGGCCAATTCAGTGAAAGCTTTGCCTAACAGCCTTTGGCAGACTGAAAGGTAACTCATTTTCAGATTGATTTGAATATGAAATTGAATTAGTGGAGCTAAAAATATTTCTGCAGCACTGCACTGGTGAAAAGCAATAAACCCTTTTATGCCAGATACTCTATGGAAGGATGGACAGCAACCTCTGAGAAAATAATAACCCATTTTTTGCTGTTTCCATGGCAATGTAGCTACAAACACTTGTGTTTGCACTGTACAATCCTCATGAAATACAGCTTGTCAGTTCTTTTTATAAGCCACAAACCGTTTCCACTCCGTGGATGCAGAGCAGCTCCTAAGAAGGAGAGGAGAAAGGAACTGTTACACATGGGAGGTGTGCAGGTCCTCATCAGTCCTCAAAACACTAGGGCAAGGCCCTGAGGAGGCCTCATTCTAACTTAAACACCTATTGTTCATGCATCAATGTGTTTCTTGGGTGATCTTTTTTAGATTTCATGCCTTTTAACCCCTCTGACTGCATTCCCAAAGTATGTGGGAGCTCATTCCCCTCACTGCATTACTTGCTGCACTATGAGGGAAGGCAGGACAGCCTCTAATCCATGCTTAAAATAAGATTGTTATTTTAAGCAACCTTTCCGTACCCCTTTTGAATCTTTGCATGCTTGAGGGATTCCCTTTGGAGTCCCAGTAAATAAACCAGCAGGCTTCACTCAGCTTTGGGCATCCCTGTGCTTCTGTCACTGCTGAACAGGCAGTGAGGGCTGGAGCGAGACCCTGGGAAAATGCAGCACTGAATATTGTAATTCCCAAGAATGAAGGGGTCAGAATGCAAAAGAGTGGAGTTCAGCATTTCTCCTTTTGCCAGGGAGAACAACCAGACTGTCAGTCCAAAGCACAGGCATGTGGATGGTTTTAAACCCTTGCTGTAAGTGCCCCATGCCTGTCAGCTGTCCCTGGTCGTGCCCCTGGAGCTGTTTCTGATCCCCTCACTAAGATGGGCCACGTTCCCCTGCTGCCACATTCCCCTTTTGCTTTCCAGTGTGCAGCACACAGCAAATAACAAACCTTTCATAACAAACCTGTGCACGTGGCAGCATTTCTGCAAATGTACAAAAAAGGGCTGAATTTAATGGGGTTATTCATAAACCTAAATTAATCCCAAGTTTACAGCATCAAAGCCAATGTTCCTAATCCAAAGGGTTTACCCCGAGTAAATTTAAGATTGCATGGAGTGGATTTATGATTGTGGGACAATCTCATCTGAGCTTAATGATCTTGAAAATCAGGGTCTCCTGAATTACCTTGGAAATTATCTGGAGATAACTCATCTTCAGAAGTACTGGAGGGAAAATGGCACCTGGGTGTTCTCCATAATTGCAATTTCCAGTGTTGCTAAGGCACAATTTCCTGGAGACTGATTCCCCAAATCTTTGACTCACACAATTAGATGACAATTGCTGACCCGGGATGTGTCTAGCATAGAGCTGTCTACAAATAAGGGAAACTTATCCAAGACATTTATAATTCTTTTGCTAATGTATGACACCTGGTCCAGGAACATGGAATTAAGCTGCCTTTCTTATTAATTGCTGCTTAATGATTACAGCAGCTTCTTGCCATGAGGATGTTTCTGTATTCTTATATTTGTGTATTTTTCTGTATTTCTGTTCTCACATTTGACCCCATTTTTGTTACTGCTAGTGGCAGCAAGGTCCTGAGGAAGCAAGGAACAATTTGTGGGGTTCCTGGGACAGAGCTGTAGCACATTTTCCATGACACCTCAGTGTCATTATTAGCCTTCCAGGGGTGTGTAATGATTGTACTGATCAGCCACCAGTGACAGCCCAGTTCTGGGCTCAGTGCTCACTTTCAGGTGCCTGGCAGGGGAGTGAAGGCCTGTCAGGAAAAGCTCAGCAGGAGAGAGAAACACAGCTCCTGGCTCTGAGGGAAAGCACAGCTCCAGGCTGTGAGGGGGGAAGCACAGCTCCAGGCTGTGAGGGGGGAAGCACAGCTCCAGGCTCGGAAGGGAAAGCACAGCTCCTGGCTCTGAGGGAAAGCACAGCTCCTGGCTCTGAGGGAAAGCACAGCTCCAGGCTCTGAGGGAAAGCACAGCTCCAGGCTCGGAAGGGAAAGCACAGCTCCTGGCTCTGAGGGAAAGCACAGCTCCTGGCTCTGAGGGAAAGCACAGCTCCAGGCTGTGAGGGGGGAAGCACAGCTCCAGGCTCTGAGGGAAAGCACAGCTCCAGGCTCTGAGGGAAAGCACAGCTCCTGGCTCTGAGGGAAAGCACAGCTCCAGGCTCTGAGAGGAGAGCACAGCTCCTGGCTCTGAGAGGAGAGCACAGCTCCTGGCTCTGAGGGGAAGCACAGCTCCTGGCTGTGAGGGGGAAGCACAGCTCCTGGCTGTGGGGGAAAAGCACAGCTCCTGGCCCTGAGGGGGGAAGCACAGCTCCTGGCTGTGAGGGAAAGCACAGCTCCAGGCTCTGAGGGGAAGCACAGCTCCAGGCTCGGAAGGGAAAGCACAGCTCCAGGCTGTGAGGGAAAGCACAGCTCCTGCTCTGAGGGGGAAGCACAGCTCCAGGCTCTGAGGGGGGAAGCACAGCTCCAGGCTGTGAGGGCTGTGAGGGGAAGCACAGCTCCAGGGTCTGAGGGAAAGCACAGCTCTAGGCTGTGAGGGGGAAAGCACAGCTCCAGGCTGTGAGGGGAAGCACAGCTCCAGGCTCTGAGGGGAAGCACAGCTCCAGGCTCTGAGGGCAAAGCTGCTCTGCTGAGGGGCAGAGGGAGGAAGGAGCTGTAGGCAGGTGAGGAACAGTCACCTCGATATCAGACTGCTCTGGGTCTGGGCCCAGGCCTGGCCTGCGCTCCTGTCCCTCACATGGGGCTTGGGGACAATGTGGCTGCACCCCACACATGAGGGGCACTCCTGGCTGCTGCAGGCACTCAGGGGGGAGAGCTTTCACAATCTGGGTTTAGGGAAGCCCTCCTTCCCATTTCCAGCGGGGGGATCCATTTGGACAGGCTGACAGCAGCTGCTCAGCCCTGCAGTGCCAGGGAGCGAGGCTGCAGGGATGATGTCAGCCTGACTCAGGGTGACCAGAGCTTCCCCACCGAGGGCAGCCTCAGAACTGAGCTCCAGCAATTTGTCACAGGTGCCTCCTACCTCCCCTCCTGCCCTTCCCTTCCCTTCCTTTCCCAGGTGCTCTGCAGTTCTCCTGCAGCTGAGGACTTTGCTAGGATACCTCTGTACCAGTGATCCCTGACTGCAGTCAGGAATGTCAGGTGTGGGAGGGGATGGAGGGCTTGAAAGAGCCTGGAGGGGGGACAGTGATTTATCTTTGAATGTTCTTCCCTCCTACATTTCTGTCGAGCTGGTGATGCAGCTCTCTAATGACTCTGTAGTGACTAATACCTGAAAGCCACAGAAATTTCTCTGAACCCTTGAATGAGGGAAGATGGGCACTGCTGTTATCAGGGGGAGGCAGAGGATGATTTGCTTTTGTATCAGAGGTGAGATTTGTATCAGGTTGCTGTGTCAGTACAAAAGTTATAACAGCCAGGAGGGAGAAGTTTTGAGAGCCTGGTGTTTTTCCATCTGTTTACCCAGAGTTATCTGGATGTTGTGTTTCACTGTTAAACTGCTCCTGGAACAAAGGAAATCAACTGAAGGACAGCTGTATTTTACATATCAGAGGAGCAATATTAGATTAGAAAACTGGAAAGATATTTCATTAGAAGCTTTCTTTTTTGTATTAGCTGCTTAATTTGACACACATGTTCAGTGATAGTTTGGTTACAGCCTTCCCATAACCTAAGAAAGCAGCTGTCAGATTGGTTACTGTCCCCGAGTGCTACTCTGGCCTCAGCCTTTATCTAAAACATAAACAAGGATCCCAAGTGATGGTCATCAGCTGGCTTTCCATCAGAAAAAACTCTTCCAGTTCCATAAAAACACTAAAATGACTGTCTCAGCACTGGGATTTTCTGAAGTGTTCTTCTCATTGTGATAGTGAGCCTTGCATAGCATAGGGAAATGTAAAAATAAGTGAAAAATACATTGAGGAGCACTTCACCAACAAGCACTTTTAATTTAGAATTAATGAATAGAAGTTGTCCATGCTCTTGCATAAAGAATATGGAGAGATGACCAGTGTGTTTTTGTAACAAAATGCAGTGCTGTGCATTTAAACAGGGCACTGTGACCTGGGCTAGCTCCTTAAATGCTGGGATTACTCTGCCTTCCCAGTTCTTTCCATTTTTGTTTTTGCATTGTCCTGTTCTACTGTTATATCTTCAATTTACTTTTCTCTCTATAAAATGTCATTTGCAGAATGCCCAAGGAAGGTGAATCTACTACAGCTCCTTGCAGCCCTAGCCAAAGCATTAATTCTTTAGGCAATATAGCATGTAATTAAAAACTTCTCAGGCTGGATATCCTGTTTTGGGGAGCAGACATTTCACCTTCTTAGTTCTCTCTTGCAATGTTTGACATTTATTATTTTGTAGGGGTTTTTTAAAGGAAATTAATTTTTCTCTAAGCATTTTTGCTCCCTTCCCCTTCCTCTTTTCTTTCCCTCTCATGTAAAATAATATGCAGTTTGTTGACACAGTTCCAAATTACAGGTATTTTTAAAAACCCAGATAGATTTATTTAATCCCCATGTATATTTTAACTGCACTTTCCAAATTTTTTTTATGGCTGTGATGTTAGTATGGATGTAGTCTTTTGAGAATGTCATGCAGCACAAAACAACTGCAGGCACACAAAATGAACTTCAAAAAGACCTTTCAGTGCACTACAGAGCAACCCAGTCATCGGTGCTGGGGCACTGTGTGGGTGTACACAGAGCATCAGGCAGTGGTTTTCAAGGACAACAATCTGTGCATTCTCAGCTGTGCCCATGGTCTGCAGATTCAGAAAAATAATCTGCTATAAAGCAAAACTTCCTGGATTTTACCCACAAAAGAAGTGAGGGTAGGACTCATCAGGGCAGCATCACCTGGTGGGAGGTGCACTGGGATGCAGGCTGGGGTACAGCTCCCTCCTGCAATCACGAAAATCTCCCTCAGAATTACTGAGATCTGCTGGAGCTGCAGCCAGTGAGTAATGCCAAGGCATTGTGTTCCTGCTCCTTTGGAACCTGATGGAGAATCTTCCATCACAGATGACTAAAGGGGCTTGTTTTCATACAAACCCAAGGAGTTGTGTGATGTGGCAGCTGCTCTGTTGGGTGCTCTTGTTTCCCTGCTGTGTGAATTTGGTTATTCAGGGTTTCATCACCATTACAGTGCAGGGAGCTCAGGAGTTTTTCTTTATGTGGAAGCAGCATCCAAACAGCTCTCCAAACCCGGAGCCTTACTCTAAAAGAGACAGTACATCCCTGAGCCTCTAAAAACATTCCTTTGTTTGGCTCACATGCTTGTCTGTGCTCGACAGGGTCTCAAAATAGAAAACTGACTTCTGTTTCCTAAGACTTAAGATCTATAATTGTTCCAACACTTCAATACAAACCAAGAGAGAATTACCCAGCTGTATCTTACCTTCTGCAGATAAAGAAATTGCTTGTGTCCTTGAGTGTCTCTGAACATATGCTCTGAAGGGTGACTTGGAGCCTGTGGGAGGGTTTTTACCATAACTCAGTGTTTGCTGAGAAGTGTCGTGGTTTAAGCCCAGCTGGCACCCACAGCTGCCTGCTCACTGCTCCCCTCACCCTCAGCGGGATGGGGAATGGAGCCAGGGAAAAAATGGGCTGAGATAGAGACAGATTAGTAGGCCAGGAAGGGAAGGGAAAATAATAATAATGATGATAAAACAATACACAAAATGAGCAATGCACAATACAACTGCTCACCACCAATGAATGTCCAGTGAATCCCCAGGCACTGATTCCTGCCCCATGGCCAGCTCCCCCGGTTTCTGTGCTGAGTAGGATGTTCTGAGGTCTGGAATATCCCTGTGCTCAGTTCAGGTCTGCTGTGCTGGCTCTGCTCCCTCCCAGCTCCTTGTGCTCCTGCTCACTGGCAGAGCACGGGAAACTGGAAAGTCCTTAACTTGGAGTCACCTCTTGGCAGCAGCTGAAACATCAGCCTGTTACCAACATTATCTCCTGCAGAACCCAAAACACAGCACTGGGCTGGCTACTAGGAGGAAAATGAACTCTCCCAGCCCAAACCAGGACAAAGGGATCTGAGTCAGTGGCACAGCCAGGCCAAAGGTGCTCCAGGCTGGAGGCTGCAGCTGGCTCTGGTGGCACAGGAATTTACCTAAAACCCAGCAGGGTCCAACATGACAAACCCTTTGCATAGACACACTTGTTTTCCCAGTGAGCATCTGCCTGCTCTGAAACCATTAAATGCATTGTATTCATAGGCATTTTGTGTGGCACTTTGATGGTTTTTTCAGGTGGAAAGGACAGAGCAGTGCGTTCCTTTGCATCATCACTGTGTTCAAGCTGATCCTGCATTCTCTGCCTGTTTAATGGTTTCTTCTTTTAAACCTACGTCCTTTCAGTTCTTAAATCTTGGGGCTGCCTTGGTTACCTCCTATAAATGAGAGACTCCAGCAAGAGAATATTGACAGCACCTTTTCTCTGAGGCATCCAAGGGCCTTCTGTGTTCCTTACCAGCCCCATCTTGGAGGCTCAAAGTTTCCAGCTCTTACAGTATTTGCTGTCTTCCCCACCAACTCTTGCAGTATTTGTTGTCTTTCTCACTAACCCATCTGCTGACAGTTTTGATCAGGCTGTGATGGAACAGCAAGTTTTCCTGATTGCGCAGAAAACCTTTAAAGTGTAGCCCGAGGCTCTGGGCACAGGAGGTTCTTTGCAGTTATTGCTCTTTAAAACCTTTAGCTCAGCTGGAGATGTTTCTCACAGGCTGTGCCTTGGAAATGTGTGGGGAAGGTACAGACAGCTCCTTGCTGGCTTTATTCTTGAACCGTCAGACAGGAAACTTAACCTGAGGATTTGGAGTCAAAGAACTTGCTGTTGTTTCTGTTCTGTTTGTATGTGTGATGTGTGGAAGGAGCCCAGCAATAAATAGGAGAAACCTTCAGGCACCTCTGTGTGTCTGCTTGTGCCAGCAGGATCTCCTGGTGGCTCACCAAAGGTACAAAATTGAAACAAAGTACAGTGTTTTGTACAGATGATGGAGATGCAGGGCACAGATATTGGTGAGCCTCATCATATCTGCACCCCCTCAGCTGGGATGGAATATTGCCTGCTGGATCCATGGGTTTCCTTTTGTCCCCACTGAGATCAGTTATGGCACAAGAAGCCCAGAAACAGCTCAGATATCAGTTCAGGTCAAGGACTCTCACTCAGGGATGGCAATATTTCAAAAACTTTCATCTTCTGCTCTGAGTGAAACCCAATTCTCCCATTTCTCCAGTGAAAGTGGAAGTAGCCACCAAACAGATGCTCTGCTTGGTGTGTTGATTTAACTCTGTGAGTTGGTTTAACTCTGTGAGTTTCCCTGATGAGAACAATGTCCGTTCTTGCCTTTATGTATTTTAACACTGTGCTCCTTACTCTTTCAAAATGAAATGTACCTTGAAGTAAACAGTCCCATTTTTACTTTGTGTGTGCATTAAA
Organism: Ammospiza nelsoni; assembly: GCF_027579445.1. Classification (NCBI taxonomy): domain Eukaryota; kingdom Metazoa; phylum Chordata; class Aves; order Passeriformes; family Passerellidae; genus Ammospiza; species Ammospiza nelsoni. The sequence continues at coordinate 2,926,706 of NC_080645.1, forward strand.
CAGCTGCTGAATGGCTTTTGTGCTCCACACTAGAGGCAGCTGTTTCTGTGGCCAAAACCCAGCCACACTCTGCCCTTGGCAATGGAAGTGGGATTTTCTGGATGTTGTGAAGAATTTCCAACTGTTTGTGACTTATGAAATCAGGTAGAATTTGCTAAATGCCAATTCAGTGGTGTTGTTGGAATCGTGGGGTTTGACATTGGTGGGGAATCCTAAAGGACCTGCCAGGACAAAAATGGTCCCTGTTCTTCTGAGGGACAGTGCAGGCCCAGGGCAGTTGTGCAGCATGGCTTTGAGAATTCTGCATGAAAAAATCACCCAGCACAGTGTATTTGCACTGGTGTGGAAGTGGGGACAGCCCATGTGAGGGTCAGGGCTGGGAACAGCTGCAGTATTTAGCAAATGGCCCTAAGCAAGCCCTGTTGTATGGAATGTCAGCAATGTAGCACTGTGGGTTGGAGCCCTCCATTTCTCTGCCCATTTTCCCTTTGTTCTCAAGACTTTTGTTCCAGATTGGAGCAAATGACAAATACCCATTAAAACTGACTTAGCCTTCCCACTATGAATCCCTCTGCTGCTGTGGTGGGAAGTGACTTTTTCCTGTCTTGCAAACATATGGAACTGCACAGCAGACCCTTTATAAGGTCTACAATTTAACAAATATTGCTGTCAAAAGCCACCTTCTGTGGCAAAATAATACAAAACAGCATGACCAGTGCAAGCCAAAAGAATTTATTGAGGAAACCTTCACACTGAAGACAACTAAGTATTTCAGACAGAAAGAAATTTCTTGTGATTAATCAAGAATATTATTCTCTGGCTTACAGCTCATTTCCATCAGTATAATAAACCAGAGCTCAGTGGAGTTACTCCTGATTTATAACAAAGCAAGCACTAGAGTAAGTACCAAATAGGTCACATTCTCTGCTGATTGCTGCCTCACATCATGACTGCCTGACATCTCTGCTGGCTTTAAAATACTTTCTGTTTCATGTAGGAGCTTTTTATACCATTTGTACTTGCTGTGTAGGGGAGAGGAAAATTAATTGCAGTCTAAATTAAATCCCTTTGGCATGCATTTAGATGTGACTAAGAGGACTTCTAAAAATATGTTAACTAACATGCTTTATTGAGGAAAAAAAATTAGAACATTTTAATATATGCTTGCAGGTAAAGGTGATCTACAGATTGAGTGTGCCTTTTTGGGATCATATCAAGAAATTAGAGTATTATCTAGTCTGTCACCTCTCCAGTCTTTGACAATGCCCATCATGTGCTACCTAAGGCGGTGTAAAACCAGCTCTTGTCCTTTGTGGTCCAAACACATTTTCTGTGTTGCAAACATTGACAGGTAAAACATGGTTGTCCTGGTTTGAGAGGAAGTGAGATTTTTGGGATGCTGTGGTCAAACCATGACAGTGGTGCACCTGATTGTGCTACTCTCTGCCATTAGCAGACCACAAGCAGATACAGAGTTAATTCAGTGGAGCTTTTTCTGACAAATCCCTCCAGTTTAACCCTCTGGAGTGTTTCCAGCAGATGAGTGGCATGCTCTCTGCTTGCTGTTTGGAGCCCCTGCGCTGGGACAGTGAACACAAAGGGCCCCTCAGGTACCATGGGTCCCAGGGATGAGGATCCCAGAGCAAGGGACCAGCTCAGGAAATGTGGGCTCAGGAATGAAGTGCAGGGTCCTGCACCTGGCTCCAGGGCTAGAACAAGGGGGAGGATGAAAGTATGGAGAGCAGCCCTGGGGAGAAGGGCTGCTTCACAGGGACTCTGCCCCTGTGCCCTGTGCTCAGGTGAGACCCCACCTGCCGAGCTGCCAGCCCTGGGGCCAGCACAGCAGGCACCTCTGGGCTGGCACCAGAGGAAGGTTACAAAATGATTCAGGGGCTGGAGCACCTCTCCTGTGCAGAAAGGCTGACAAGGTTTGCTCAGCTTGGAGAAGAAAAAGCTCTGGGGAGACCTTTTTGTGGCATTTCAGTACCTAAAGGAGGCTTGCAGAAAGGTGGGGACAGACCCCTTAGTAGGGCCTGTGGTGACAAAGCAAAGGGTTTCCAAATTGGTTTCCAACTAAAAGACGAGGGAATTTTTCTCAGTGAAGGTGGTGAAACAGCAGAACAGGCTGCCCAGAGAGGGGGGGATGCCCTTTCCCTGAAACATTGAAGGTCAGGTAGGACAAGGCTCTGAGAAGTCTGATCTCACTGAAAATGTCCCTGACCACTGCAGGACTCAATGCATTTTAAAGGGCCCTTCCAGCTCAAATCATTCCATGATTCCATGAATTCCTTTCATTGCAGAACTGAGACTTACCAAGAATTTGGCCCTTATTTACCATTCCATATCATCTGAATGCTTACATGAAGATAGATCATCTCCTTTCTACTTCTGATTTATGTCCTGAAAATTTAGACTCCTATTTTCCCCATTTTTCTGACAAGAATCATTTTAACACAAAGGTTTAAGAACAGTAGCAGCTTAAACCACCAGCCTGACAAGTTTAAAGAATCTCCCCTAAATGAAGGTCCTGAAATCATCCCCAATTCCATATTAAAACACTCTCTCCTTTTGACTTTACATTTGGCTAAGGAAAAACATTTGCTCTTCAAAAATATGTTGGGAAGTTTATCTATAGAACTAATGATAGAACAGACCATGTTTCTAAAATAGTCTCCTTTTAGCCTGCTTATCTCTTTGCTGACATTTCTTACTGAGCATCAGTGAGCAGCAGCTTTGTACTGACATCTGAAAGCAAGGCTCCAGCAGCAGCGTGCAAAGGCTGTGGAACAAGCAGTCACATGGTTTCTATATTTTCTCTCTTTGTTTACTGCCTTCATAATGCCAAATGGCAAATTAAAAGAATGCCCTAATCCCAAAGAATAAAGCATGGTATTTCTCCTTCCCACATGGATGGTTGTGGTTATCTTTGGGGAGGGAAGGCATTTTATATTTGGGTTTTTTCCTAATGTTCTGTTCTTGTCTTCTCTCTGGTAATGCAAATATTTTCTGCACTTATTAATATAAAAACAATGTAACTTACATAAAGTGAATTATTATAATGAAATGTTTGATTAAATTTACAAAGATTAATGTGTGTGGTCTGCAAAAACTTTGAATGTAGGAGAAGACACAGGAATGTCCCTTTTTAGAAAGGAGCTGGGAGGCTGGTGTTACTTTGCAAAGTTTCAAGAGCTGAAGAGAAGAAAGACATCTTTGGTCCTATTGCCTTTTTTCATCTTTTACTTCTGTGGTTATGGTCATGGAATTCATAAATTCTGGGTGCTCACCTTCATCTTTTCCAAATGCCAATTTTTAAGATGTGTTTTATAATACACATAGTGGTACTAGAGCAGTGGGAAAATTTCTGTCAGCTACTGAGAATAAAGGGCATATGATGTTTAAAATTCAATAAAAAACATATTTAAAAAACAGGGAAATGAAACAGAACAAGGTGTGGAGAGAGGCTTTGTCCTGTCTGAATCTGTCCCTCATCTCCCCTCAGGAAAAGGTGATGGGAGCACAGAACCAGGCTCCAGCTGAGACCTGCAGGTGCTGCCATTGCTGGCAGCCAAGCCCCTGCCCAGAGCTCTGGAACTGCCTGGGGCTGCTGGGTTTGTCCACCCAGGGAGCTCCAGGTGCAGGGCTTCAGCTCTGACAGGACATGACCAACACAAGAGAAAAGGGACATGGATAAAAACACATTTTTGATAGATATGGGTTGGTTGTAATAAGAATTTCTGGGTTTTTTTAAGCAATATGGCCTTAAGGATTTTGTCTATAGTCAATAGCTATAAAGTTTACAGAAATAGATGTATCTGTGAGTAATTTTAAGGAGAGGGCAAACTGGTATTAATTTGTTATTTAAAGACGTTCCATTAATATTTTCTGAGTAGTCTTTCAAGAAAGATCCAAAATATCTCCAGAAATACTTTTCCACATGCATTTAATTTCTATTTCAGTGCACCAAACTCAACTCTGCACTCACACTTGGACAACTACACAATCCAAACTAGCTTATAAAAACATTTTAAAATCCCCTTTAAAAATATGTCCTTTAGTTTCAGTCTATGAAAAATAGCACAGTTGTATTTCAATGATATTTTTTCTCAGAATTCAGAAGAGGAGAGGTGGGGGTAATAATTTAAGACTGGGAATAAAGTCCCAGCAAAGGTTACACAAACCTGGAAAGAGTTTTCAAGGCTATTGACATTCTCAGCATTGACTTTATGGGTCTGAGGAGCTGCTGCAAAGCACAGCAGCAATAAAATGGCAGTGTTGTGTGCAAAGTCAATTTAAGTGCAGATTAATGAGTCACTGAAGCACCTATGAAATGGCAGATGGTGCTTGTGGCTGGCAAGGAGAATTTCCATTTGTTATTCTAGCAGAGGGCAGTTACTGAAGTCAAACTGGTTGTTAGGAATTAAAAGGCAAACAGAATCAATGGCATTTGTTTTGTTTTGGTTGCAGGCTTCATGATAAGATTGAGCAGGAAGAAAAAATTTAAGGGGACTTTGTTTTTTTGAATAATAGTGATGCCTTCTCCAAAATCTCCCTGTGCCTTGTAAGACTCCAAGTACCCACTGTACATTGTTTTCAAAATGTATTTTAGGTGAGTGACTCCAGTCAACATCACTTGTCCTTACAAATGTAGAATATTGTGTTTGTTTTCCACCATTCATTGTGCAAAGATTATGAAGTAAAGAAATTGTAGAACTCAAGATAGGCTGGATATGTAAAAATCTTCATTGAAAATGTGGCTACTGACTAAAAATTGAAAATTTACAGCTTCAAGTAGTGAAGAGTGTATTTGGGGACCCTCAAAGCCTTCTAAAAGTATTTTCTTACAGCTCTCCTCTCCTCTGTGGATCTACCTCCCTGATATCCTTCTTTTTTTTAGTGCACAAGGGACAGGAACTTTTCTGATGTGGAAGGAGCAGGAACACTTTGGTGCTTTATGGGTGCCTGTTGCCTGTGAGGGACCCAGCTGGTGCAGTAGATTTACTGTGAACTGTGATTTCTTGGAGCTACCACAGCAAAAAATTCAGGCCCAAGTTCTCAGGAGGTTTTTTTAATTATTCTATGATTTTTTAAACATTTGTATGTTTCTGTTGATATTTTTCTTGGAGGAAAAACGTTTTCCAAATATTCCTTTTAAGCACTGAGATAATTCTTTCAAGTAAATAAGGGCCAGACTAAAGCTTTTATAGACCCTTATTTAAACTGAACTGATATTCTCAGTCTGTTTCAAAAATGTTATCAGTATAAAAGATCCTTTGGATGTAAAGCACACAAGCGGCTGCTCAAGACAGAGATATTAAAATCAATATATTTTTATTTGATACTAGTGGCTTTTTCATGCATTTCCTGGATACCAGCTACAGGGACCTGGAGCAGCAGAAGGGAAAGCTCACAGCAAGCTGAGATTGGAAGTTTCTCTTTATGGGTTTGAAAGGTCAGCAGCAGCAGACTGTGAGTGCAGGTGAGCCAGCTCAGCCTGTTTGGCTCATTCCTGGTTCACAGTGGAGTCATCTCATGGACTTTGGGGGTGCTCCCAAACTGGAAATGAGGGGAGAACAATAATTGTGTAGTCCTGGGTGGGGTTTATGGCAGCCTAAGGGTCACAGTGAGATTTATCCACCATATCTCTCAGCTTCCTCCACATATTCTAATGAGATATATTGTCAGTCACAGCATAAAAACCTAAAAGATAAATTATCTTCTAAATTCAGACAAAATCAATTGCAAATAACCAGAACTGTGTCTTCCCTCTCAGCAATGAAACCAATACCAAACTCATTCAGTGCCTTAACTCCCTGAAAATTAGTTCTGTTCTTCTGAAGTTGATTGATAGGCATTAGAGCAGACCTCAGTCCTCCTTTCTCCTCTTTCTAATCAGAATAATTGCTTTTTCATTTGTACAGTGCCCCTAAGCCCAGAACAGAAATGCTCCTACACCACAGAAATGTTTGCACAGGTTAAAAACTCAAACACAACATTGTGTGTTTAATCTTCCCTTTAAATGTGACCCAATGGCAGAAATCTGGCTGTGCTTCAGGAGATGTCCAGACTGTTTCTGGCAGTGGAAGGATGAGCTCTGACTGTCATAGAGGATTTCATCTTGAGTAGTGGTGGACATTGGCAATGCCCAGTGACTCACCTGCCATCCAGAATGTCTTTGTGTCAGTTATCTGAACTCATCTGCTAATCTGGAGCAGCTTTTAATGCTCAGGAATGAGCTCTGGACCAAGCTGTGATTGTGCATTTGGGTTTGGGCTGAGCTTCTCAGCTGCCCTTTGTGCCTGGTGCAGGACCCACCAAGTTCTTGTGCTCCAATAAACTCCTCCTGGCAGGTTACTGTGGTTAGAGCTGGTCAGAATAAAAACTGAGCAATAGATACCCCTGCACTTCTGAAAACTTCTCCCTCAGGGTAGGCTTTTGGTTGATGATCATCTAAATAATCACCAGGGACCTTGAATCTGGTCTGAATAAAGTCTTAGGGCAATTAAACAAGCAGGCAGATTACACAGGTGGCTGCTCAGGTGACAGCACTCAGCACTTGGAAAGGTCATGTGGAAGAAATTCATCACAGTGCCATCACTGCAGAAACATTTGTTTGTAAAAGCCCTGACCATCAGATGATGTGAGGAGGCAGAGAACACTTGAACTGCGAGACTGATAGGTGTTGCATTTCCATGGTTTGGTTTTGAGGTTTTCCACAGGTTACATCCTAGGCAAAAAGCATAAAGGAAAACTCTGAGTGCAATCCCAAACATTTCATCCCATTAAATAAAGTAATGCCATTGGCACTCCTTGACACAAATGCCATTACTTACACACTGCTATGCCATTACTATATCATTAAAATGACCCACAGGAAAGATAGGAATTGTAAGTAAATTACCTCCTTTTATTTACTCCCTGCCTGGGTTAACAATTCTGTGCACAGTAAGCAGTGAGAGGAAAGCTTAGACTCCTCCAGATGAAAAAACCAGGGGTTTAACCAAATCCTGGATAAAAGATTTTTACTACTCTACATTGTACATTTACATTGTACTCTACATTGTACATTTCTATGATGCCTGTCTGATGAAAAATGGGTCAAAACAGCAGAGAGTTTCCCTGCCCAGAAGGAAAAATTTGGAAAATAACTTGTGTCTATTTGCTGTACTGTGAACCACCAAGGAGAGGGAAAAAGGAATATGAATAATTATGGGCTGCTTCTGTAACTCTTTGTAAGGATGAAGAGACCTCACAGGAGTGCTGTAAATCTTTCTGTAATATGCAGAAGGTGTGAAGAGCAAGGAAATGGAGGCTCTGCTCCTCTGGTGCTGATGTCACACACAGGCAGACGTCAGCATTGCAGGAAATGCCAGTGACGTTCCCTGGGATGAATCCTCCCCTCTTGGGAAGCGTGGTGAGATCCAAATGAGACAAACTCACTCCTGCAAAGCCAGAGAGTGGCTGTGCTTCAATATTCTGTCAGCTGTGAGATTTTGTCTCAGTCTTTGTAAGCCTTTGTTATGATCTCCCACAGTGTTATCATCACCTTATTTTCATAATTTTCTGCTTTACTGGGACATTGCCTTTGTCATCCTGCACCCTTTTATATCTAATTATGGAGCAGAGGCAATAATAAGCTGGCTGTGGATAGATGTGTTGTAGGGCTGTAACAATGAGGTTTCTGTTCATGTTTCAGACTCCCAGAGCAGGTTCACTGTGTACTTCAGGGACAAAACCAGCTCACACCTTTTATGATCATGAGGAGTATCTGTGGGACAAAGGACTCTTTTGGTCTCCTGTTCCTCTCTGGTCACAGTGTTATGATCCAAATATCCCATTATTATTACTGTGAAGCTGTGTCTTGTCTGGCCACCCTAAATTCCTGAATATTTGTATTTAGTTAGGCCTTGCTGAGACCTCAGTGTGTTGAGAGAGCCCAGAACTGAAGCTGTGCCTGCCCTTTCCCTGCTGGCACTGCTGAGGATCACTCAGCATCACTGCCCTGCTGGGAGTTACAGCCTTGCCACCTGTCTGGCTGGCAGGGGGTGAGGAGAGAGGGGAAACCTGCACAAAAGGGATTTCCCACAGAGATTGCCCCCAGGTGAGGAGCAGCACCTTTCCTCTGCCCCTCCTTTATCCACAGGCAGCTGGCCCCTCACCCCAGTCCCCTGCTCTCCTTGCTGGGTGAGTCTCCCTTTGCAGGAAAATACAAAAGGGAAGTACAGAAGGGGTCCCTCAATGTTCTATTCTGATCTCACAGCAGTGTGAGTTCAATTTAGTAGAACAACTCTTGATTCAGGCCATGATTCACCCATTTCTTGAGCAGATATCCAGTTTTAGGCACATGAATAAGGCAGCTACTCATAGGAGGATGACAGCCCTGTAGTGGATTTTTCTATTGGAAGAGACTTTCCATCTTTAGAGTGGAGCATAGCTGGGATCATAAAACTACTTAACACTAAAAGCTCATTTCCTTATTTTAATGCTGATGAAATAAGTTGAAAAAATGAATGCAGTTTTATTTCTTGTCAGTGGCAAGACCACAGCTATTATAATATTCTACTGCTTCTCTTAACAGGGACTTCTGTTGAAATTCCTCCCTGTGAGGGTGGGCAGGCCCTGGCACAGGGTGCCCAGAGCAGCTGGGGCTGCCCCTGGATCCCTGGCAGTGCCCAAGGCCAGGCTGGACACTGGGGCTGGAGCACCTGGGGCAGTGGGAGGTGTCCCTGCCATGGCAGGGGTGGCACTGGATGAGCTTTAATGTCCCTCCCAACCCAAACCTTTCTGGGATTTTGTAATTGTTTGATTTTATGCTGCACTTGGAGTCCTACAGTATCTACTCTATAGAATCCTAAGGCATGTGTCACAGCAAAGTTATTATTATAAACAAACTGCTTCTATTTTCAGGTATGGAAAGGAAATAATCAATAAATGGGCAGTAAATTTTATTTTAGACATTCTGAAATGAAACAAAAGAACATAACTAGAATTTTTTACTCTATTTTAATCTTATGGTTTGCTTAGAAATAACTTAAAAAAAAATCAAAATACATTAATGGAGTAAGATGCAAATAATATGTTAAAATTTTATTAAAATACATATAGTTGCCCCCATGAAATAATAAAAGAACTAGGAATATACAGCACCTAAAGAAGAAATAGGGAGGATTCCTGCTTACTCCCCTGGCAATAAGTATCCTACTGTGCACACATCTAGTGGTAACCATGCTCATTAAATTTATGGGACCTTCAGTCAAAAGAAAGAGTAAAGGAAAGAAACACTGACTTCTTTCTAGAAGGCCTAACTCTAACCTACCATGGTTCTGGATTATTTTTTCACTTACAGCTTCAAGGAAAATGTTTCTTTTTAGGGCTGGGAGTTTTAACTAAGAAAAGCAATCCCCCTTGAGCAGCCTTGAACAGAGGTGTCTGCCAGGGGAGGGTTTATCAGGGCTTATCAGGGATCTCAGCTGGAACCTGCTCCCTCCAGAGGGGGCTGAGCTGCCCAGGGCTGTGCTGGGACCTCACTGGAACATTTCCCCATAAATGAGACTCACACCTGGAGCCTGACACTTAAACAGCCCCATGAAAGGGATTTCAGGGTGAAATAAAATCTCATTTGTACCAGGAAATTGGGAGTAGCAATTTGATCAGAATGGAACATTAAAGAAAAATATTTATTGTAAATACTATTTATTAAAATGTAATGGATAATTTTTAGAGTTGTGTGGAAGTGCTTATGTTTACTGAAAATGAATGGTGAAACAACAATATGTGGAAAAAATATTTTTAAAGCCAGCTGTGCCTACTCTCTGGCTCAGTGTCAGAAAACTGGCTTAATTGCATCCCCAGTATAAACAAAATTTAAAGTATTGAATAAATTTAATTGACCATTCCCATGATATAAAACCACTAAATCCAACAGTGGATGAATGCTTTTGATTTCTTCTGTTTTCATATAAATACTGGGCGCTATTTTAATTTGTTGGTATTATCCTGATGTCTTTTAAATAAATTAATCTGAGATAAAAATATTGATTTGCACAAGAAGAAGAGCAATAGTGCAGTGGATGTCCTGCTCAGTCACTGGAGCTCTGCAAACACATATGAACAAATTACTTTGAATTTTATTCAAGTAGCATCAAGCATAAGGCCAGCAAATGTGGGAGGGAGCAATAATGGAACTGCCTTTAGTAAAGCTGCCCATCAGTTCCAGTTCTGGCCCATCCTTCACCACACCCCAGCCTGTGCAGGAGAGCCCCAGCAGGGATGGGTGGGATGGTGGGAGAGCTCTGGGACGCTGCTGTGGAATCCTGGTCACAGTTAAGGGTGGCACCTCCCAGCTGAGGAGCATCCAGGCCGTGTTCCAGCCCCACCTTTGGTGCTGTGCCTCGGGCTGGCTCAGGCAGGGCTGTGGGGAGCAGGAAATGCTCCTCTGTGTGATGGTGTTCACAGGGGTCCCAGGATGAGGGCAGAGATGAGGATCTGCCTCCATGTTTCAGAAGGCTGATTTATTATTTTATCATATATATTACATTAAAACTATACTAAAAGAATACAAGAAAGGATTTCCTCAGAAGGCTGGCTAAGAATTGACAAAGAAAGAATGATAAAGGCTCTGTCTCAGACTCTCTGTCCAAGCCAGCTGACTGTGACTGGCCATTAATTAGAAACAACCACATGAGACCAATCCCAGATGCACCTGTTGCATTCCACAGCAGCAGATAACCATTGTTTACATTTTGTTCCTGAGGCCTCTCAGCTTCTCAGGAGGAAAAATCCTAAGGAAAGGATTTTCCATAAAAGATGTCTGCGACATTGCTGGCAAAGCAGTGGGGGAGAGAGAGCTGGGGCAGGTCAGCTCCTCCAAACCCCAGCAGATGTTTGATTTCTTAAATTAAAACTGCTCCTCTGGGCTCAGCAAAGCCCTTCTGCAGCAGACAGTGTGGTGTAAGCATTTGTCTTTGCTCTATTTTTAATCAAATAGAATGAAAGACCTGTCCACAGTTTTGTTGTTGTTAATTGCCTCCCAGACATAGAAACATACTTTTGCTTTTAGTCATCCAAATATTTGAGATCTTGGAAACAAAAATAATCAGGAAACCTTTATTGGGTTCATTTTCTTAATTTCTCTGTCTGAATGCATCCATCTGTCAAAACATTCCTGTACAAAACACATAACATGAGGTACAGGTTTCAAATTCTTTCTCTGCATAGTTTGCCATTTTGTCCAAAATACCCTTGAAAATAGAAGTATTTTTCCATTTGTGCTTTTTCAAGGTACTGAATCTTTGCTGAGAGGAAATGCAGCTACAGTCAGGTCTGAGGGAAAGCTCAGTGTCCTCACTGGGGTGGTGTTTAACACATTGTATTTGCCAGGCTCAGCAGGAAACCATTGTCCTCCCACTCAGTTCGTGGGGACATTCAGCTTTTTCCTTATTCCCAGCCTCAGGACAGTCCCCAAAATATTCTCTGTTTGCATTAGAGGACTAGAGGAATCTCATCAGGCAACAATTCTGGATCAGCAGCTGGATCCAGAACCATCCATTCTCCAAGATGCCCTTGGAATGGGTCTGAATTGTGAAAGAAAAGGGAAAAAACCACCTTTAAGGCTCAGACTGTTCCTCACCAGTGGAGGAATTGTTTGGCTTTGGTTCTGATCAGTTTGGAGAACCCTGTTGCTCATGTCTTTGCCCCAGTGTGGTTGTGTCTCCCAGAAATTGCCCTGCAGTTATTTTGTTTATTAAAGGCAAATGCACCTCTCAGTTTCACGAGGTGATGAAGATCCTCTCCCAATACCAAGTTCTATTTTTGTTTTTCCCATGGTGTAGCAGTAACACAATTCTAACCTGACAGCCTCTGAAATATTCCTTCAGCTTTACACATGTAATGCACTCTGCTGACAGGACACAAGTGCTGGTGATTCCAAAAGCAGGGATTGAATCTGCTGACTCCCCAGAAAGGAGCAGGGTCTGTCCTGGGATCCTAATAACATTATTTGCATAAACAGGACTGAGTTGAATAAGGAATTGCAGAGCTGTGGGTTCGTCTAACAACAGAGGTGCTTCTCTGCCACCCAGGTAGGGACAGGAGAATTGGGATTTCAGCTCGGGATTTTCTTACTGTTCATCCTTGTGGAAATGACAAAAAACCATTGAAATGCAGTCAATGTTTTTTGTCCATTATTCACCAAGGGACCTTAATAAGCATTTCCAATACGTCATGTAAAACATTTCAGAGATTTGAATGGTTTGGGCAGTTTTTTTCACAGAAATACAACACAAGAGTGCAGAGAACTGCCTAAACTGCATCTCTTTGGTTAACCAACCTCATCAAGGATTTATTTCCTGAAATGGATGGATTTTGCTGGATTATGTTAGTACCAGGTGGAGTTTTAATTAAACCTCTATCCTGCTGTTTGGAAACAAAGCTTTACAATCAGTGAATTAAAAATAGCTTTCTTGGGGAAAGCAGGGCGGGGAGAGTAGGAAGGATGGAGGTGGTGCTTTGAGATGCAGGAAGTTTCCCACCATGGCATGGAAGAGCAGGCTCCTCCTTGAGCACTTTGGAGACTTTTCACTTGGTCTTCTTCAGGCACACCTCCTTGTTGAAGTCAGCAGTCTGTGGTGGTGATCACAGGGGTCCCAGGACGAGGGAAGAGATGGGAATCTTGACTCCATGTTTCAGAAGGCTGATTTATTATTTTATGATATGTATTATATTAAAAGAAAATTATATACTAAGACTATACTAAATAATAGAAGAAAGGATTTCATCAGAAGGCTAGCTAGGAATGGAATGGAATGGAATGGAATGGAATGGAATGGAATGGAATGGAATGGCATGGAATGGAATGGAATGGAATGATAACAAAATCTTGTGACTGACCAGAGTCCGAGCCAGCTGACTGTGATTGGCCATTAATTAGAAACATCCACATGAGACCAATCACAGATGCACCTGTTGCATTCCACAGCAGCAGATAATCAATGTTTACATTTCATTTCTGAGGCCTCTCAGCTTCTCAGGAGAAAAAATCCTGAGGAAAGGATTTTTCAGAAAATATATTCATGACAAGCAATCCTTGTGCTGTTCTTGGGGCAGCTCAGAGACCAGGAATGAGTGTAAGTGATGCTTTTGTTGCTCCTCTGGTTGTCCTCCCTTTTCCTGCCCCAGCCAAGAAGCCCTGGACCTGGCTGTGCACCTTGGGCAGGGAGCAGATGGCAGCAGGGTGACCTGCAGGATTCCTGTCTGTGCTCTCCATCCTCCAGCTCCAGCATCACAAACCCTCCAGCTCTGCCTGAGGATGGAAAATCACCTGCACCCAGAGCTCATGTCAGTGCTTCCCTTCCTGCTCTGCCCCCTGTGTGTCTGCAGTGGGTGCCAGCACAGGGTCAGCCTGACTGTGACACCCCATTGTGTTTGGGTTCCCCCCAGACAAAGGAAGGAATGATAAATCTGACTCCATGTTCTCAGAAGGCTAATTTATTACTTTATGATACTGTGTTATATTAAAGAATACGAAACTAAACTATATTAAATTATGTGGAAAAGATACTTACAGAAGGCTAAAAAGACAATAATGAAAATTTGTGACTCTTTCCAGAGTCTGACACAGCTTGGCCCTGATTGGCCAAGAAGTGAAAACAACTCACAGCAGAATGCAATGGAACAATCACCTGTGGGTAAACAATCTCCAAACACATTCCACATGAGCACAACACGGAAGAAGCAAATGAGATAAGAATTGTTTTCCTTTTCTCTGAGGCTTCTCAGCTTCCCAGGAGAAAAATCCTGGGTGAAGGGATTTTCCAGAGAATGTGAATGCTACAACACCTAAATTAAAGATTGCAGAAAACTCAATGTAAAATAAATGTCATTTTATAGAAATACTTCATTTTGGAAACTTGCCACCAAACTTACCCCTCTCAGCACAACACTGAACATTTACAGTACTTGAATGCTTACATGCTCCTAAATGAAAACGAAGCTACAAAATACTGACATGATTTTTGTAATGACTATATATTTATTAATGAGAGCACTAAAAGTCTTTGTCCAGCCAAGGATGACCTGAAGTTACCACCCAAAATACTAATTTGCCTTTACAATATTCACAGCATCCAAACTGCTGTCAAAATTTGCCTGTGGTTTGTTCTTTTGGACTTGACATCTGCTCTCCATCAGACTCCTCAGATGAATACTGTATCAGCAGCAGTCATTCAAAAAGAAATGAAAAAGCAGAAAAGCAGGAAAAACACTCGACTGCAGGGCTCACTTCAATGTCTGGAGATGTCCTCACTTACACTGCAGGTGAGAGCAGCAAAAAAAGAGAAAGTCAACCAATTAACTATTTCTGTAGTTCAAATGCAATTCCCCCTAATCCATCTTACCCTTGAGGGGCAGAACGTTACTCTGGGACTGAAATAATAAAGATTTGTTCTTGAATTATTTACTCAGTAATTAAAAATGAACCAATTACTAGCCAAGCCAAGATCTGTAAAACTTAAATAATGATTTCATTTACTACTGATTTTCTGGAGGCTCAGTATAAAACTGTTTGTTAAAAAGCTGCCAGCACCTTTTTTAGATGTATAATTTAACTGTATTTTTAAATATAATGTACTGTTTTCTAGAACCCCCAAAACATTTCTAAACAGAGCTGGACACTCTGTTAATGAAATCCCTGGGAAGGTAGGAGGTACAGTGGTGTTTATTTGCAGCCTAAATCTTTGTGTATTTATCATCCATATGAGTATGATAAAGTGTATGATTTCACAAGTGAAAGCTCATTATTGGTAATGACAAAAAGGTAGATTGGAACAGCCTGGTTTTTTAGTTTCCATTTTCTCTACTTCTGTACAGTTTACTACAGACTTAGATCTGCTGCAGAGTATCAAGAAAAACACAGAAAACATTTATTACTGATGAAGAACTAATAGTTCTGTGTTTTCTATAACATAGATTTTTTTTTTCTTTAATGGGCTACCAAAATGCCCATTCTGAGTTGTAAACTCAGAGGTTGTAAACTCTGAGTTGAAACCCTGCACAGAAACGTTGATTTGTTGAATAAAATGCTTTTATTAGTGCCATTCAAACTCATGCAACCTTTGCAGTTGCTCGTGTCTTTCACCTTCCTTGTTTTCCCTGTGATTTCATGTGTTAGATTTGTAAAAAGATTTTCTATATGGGACTGGGCAAGAAGGATAGAGATCCAAGAATTCATGAGAGGGCAGAAGAGCATACACAACAATATTCAATAGCCAAAACTATTTCCATTGAAAAAATTGGCTGGAAAGTAAAATTGAGAGGTGACTATTGGATTCTGTAGTTTTTCTTTCTTTTCTCCATACACAGATTAGCTGGAAATCTTGCATTCCCTTTGCCTTGCAAATGCAACCACAGCCCTGACATTCAGGAAGAGAGAAATTTAATTTGCTATGCTGGCTTAATCAGGGACTTAAGTGCAGCAAAATGTGACCTTTTTTGCCCAGACAATATTATGTAAAGCAGTGAGCTGGGCCCAGGTTGGTGTTAGAGCTGCTGACTCCCAGAAAGGGAGGGCAGTGCCAGCGTGACAGTGTGCCACCATGGAGGCTGCAGGGACAAAGCTGCAGCTGACATGAGAAGCATGGGACAAAGGTGTCCCACAGCTGAGACACCTAAAGCTGAAAAATCTGTGAGAAAGTTGTTCAGCACCTGGCTGGTACCCACAGCTCCATTCTTGCTCTCATTGAGGGACAGTGGTGGGCTCTCCACTCTGAATTCCAGGGTCTGGAAGGAAATCATGGATTTAAAGCTCCCTGTGTGTGAGAGTCCAGTCAGGCACCCCTGGCCTGCAGGAGGGAAGAACAGGGCAGGAACTCCTGCATGTCCCAGGCAGTGCCAGATGCCCCCAGCTGGGGTGGCCCCAGCACCTGCAATGAGTCCCTGACGCCAGAATGCAGAGCTGGCTCTGCTGGAGCACTCAAATTCCAAATTGGAGTGGAGAGTTTGCTCTTGTGGAGCACTCAAATTCCAAATTGGAGAGGAGAGTTTGCTCTCCACTCCAATTTTTTATCGCCAGCCAGGATCTATGTATAAATCACAAACAGGACAGGACTGCTGTGGAACGTGCCTTGAGCTGCTTTATTTTCCAGCATCACTCTCATTCCATGGTTATGACAATGGGAAGATGCCACCAGCTCACATCCCAGGCAGCAGACAAAGAACTCAATGTTACAACTCACTTTATAAGTTTTTTGACCAATCACACAGAGCAAAAGCACATTGACAGTAGTTCCATCCAACCACTATAAGCACACGTACCTTTGGTTAAACAATGCTTGCTTATTTTGAATACAATATCTGCTTGTAAGTCTTAAAACACAACGCACAGAGCTCCATTATTAAGCTTTAACCTTCCTAATATCTTGCTAGATAAACTTTCTGTAGCTTAGAGAGTTATTCTAGACAAGTGTCAATACACAGACCATTGTTCTATTTGTCTTTGCTTTTCTCCTTTTTAAATAATTTTTCTGCTGACCTGTCTCGTGGCTGCTGCTCAGCTCCAATCACAGTTCTGCTGTCTCTGAGGCCTGACTTCTGCAGCTTTCCCAAAACCTTCTAATTTTGTGGATTCCCACAAATTTGGAACCGCATAGACCACTTATGCTTCTTTCTCATAAAGAGATGTTAGTAAAACAATTACATAGCCTTGTCAAGACTAAATTGCAGGTGAAAACCCAGCACATCTCTACCTAAGCATGGCCAACCACTCACAACTTAACTTCCAAGATGCTTCCTTGCCTGTCATAGAAGAACTGATAGGATTCCGCTCCAAATTCACCCATGGCATGTCCAACAAGGTTTGCAGCCAGCCAAGAGACAGGCAATGATGTGAGGCACCTTTGCCATTGGTGCAGTGGCATTCCCACCTTTCTGGGGAAAGTGAGGGAGCCCAGCCCCACACAGGAGTCCTCTGCTCCTTTTGCCAGCTCCTCTTGCAGGGCTGCATTTCCCACCTGCAGCTCCTTGTTAGGCACAAAATATTACGATAATCCAATTTAGACATGAGGAAAATTACTGTCCCTCTGCCAAGGCATCTCCTGAACTGAAAACTGTCATTCCCAAAGAAAGGGTCTCAGCCTTTAGTGGGGCTGCAAGCTTAACAGCACCATCATCATTTATGCTAATAAAGTGAGGCTGATGGAAGTGGGACTTACTGCCAGCAACAAGCCGAGGAGATTCTCCTGGGTCTTACTGTTCTGTTCTGAGCAGGAGCACTTGTGGTCCAAACCCTTTCCTTTCTCCAACCCGGTGTAAGAACTCAGTGAGGCTTTTTTAGGAGAGTGGCAAAATTAATATTTTCAAACATACTCTATTTATTTCTGTCTCTGAGCACTAAATTGTAATTCAAATTAATATTTTCTTAATTTCCTGTGATAAATATGGGAGTTATTAGAAATAAAAAAAAAAAAGATCTGTAGGCTCCTAACTGATTTCCAATGATTCATTCAGCAGCACGTTTATAAATAGGAAAAAAGGGGAGGGGGAGAAGTCAGCAAGAGAGAGGAAAGTCTTCAAGACAAACAACTGCCATGTTAACCAGTGGCCAGAACATTTCTGTGATATGTAACTGATAGTATTTTGTTGGTGAAATAATTTTTTAACCTGATTCCTACCCTCTAGTGCGGGAATCCTTAGTACATTTTTATGTTAAACAATATTGTTCCCTCTTGAATTCTGAACAGCGGCTACAGAAACGTTATTTGCAGACATTCAGTTGGGATTTGTTCCCTCTTTTACTTCTCTGTTCAACATCTGTGGCACAGAGCACAAGGACAGCAGATGTAATTCGCTATTTCAATTTTTAGAGATTGGTATCTTCAGTAGTGTTGGTGTTCAGTGTTCCCTTGTGCAAAGAGGGAGTCAAGGTGTCCCTTACAATGCCAGGGGTCTTGTGGTAAATAATGAGTTAAAGGAACCTCCTGGGATGCACAGACACCACCTTTGATTGCAACTGCAGATTCATTCAGGTCTCTCTGATGTACTTGAAATTAAATCTGTATTGTCTTTCAATAAAATTAAGAGCCTCAAAGTAAATTTCGGCATGATATGAGTAAGTATTAACTCCCTTTTTTTAGACTACATCTCACCAGTTTTCTGTCATGCACTGCATTCTTAATCACTGTCAACTCACTCTATTTTCCTTCTCAGTGAGGAATGCTGATGTTATGCAATGTTACTATGTAGATCATGCCCTGGTTTTTCTACTCCTATTTTGAGAAAATGCTTCTGAGTAAAACTTCATTTTTGGCCAAGTCTTCCCCAGCAGATAACATTTTGTCTATATTTGTGCGACATGATTTTCTGCTTCGTGGTTCTGGCAGGTGGAGGAATGCTATTTTCCACATCTTTCATATGGTGGAGACTGTGCAGAGTCTAGTTTAGCACAGCAGGCACAGAGGGTTTGATTTGTTTTCCTAACACGTGTGTCACATATAAAAGGCAATGTCCTTGCACTGGGGTTGTTAATAACTGGCTGCTCCAGATGGATTTGTGCCAGCACAGAATCCACCACCACAATTAGCAGTAGTAGGAACTTCAGCTGGCAGCAGCAGGGAAAGCAGTAAAGATTAAATGACTGTGTGAAATGTGTCTCCAAATTAAAACTGATGTGCATTGGCAAAAAATAAAGAAACTCACACATTACCCCTTATATTCTGTTCTGTTTGGGTAATAATTGGAGAAAATGTTGCTGTCTGGGTCTCACTCTTTTTCACATAATAGATTCAGCCTTTAATGATAAGAATCTGAGAAACCATACCAGTAAAACATCTCAAATTACACAAACTTATAGATGACTTTCAAATGTTTGAGGATACAGATAACCTTTTGAAGAAATTTGATTTTTAGAGACATTTGTCAGCCTTTTACTGGTTTTTATCTAGTGCTGAATATTGTACTTCCAAAAAGTCTGCTTGGAAATTCCACTAAATTGTATCCAAATTTTTTTCTGGGCAAAATATCTTCCAGGAGCTTCAAAATTTCTGCAAAATACTACTCATGATAATACTTCTACAGCATAGAATATGATCTGGAGCAGATTATTGTCAGAGCTGCAATAACAACAAACCTTCCCCTTCTCAAGAGCCATGGCCGAATTATGCCAATACCTGTACAAAAAAATGAAAAATATGAATGAATAAAAAAAACTAGTACAATGAAGATTTGAATAAGTATTTCATTGTACAATACTAACTGATAGAAAATTTTCTAGACTAGCACGTGTTTCTTTAGAGTGGCTCACAGTTTATTGTCTCACAGTGCCCTATAGGACATAGGTCCAAAATACAAATTCTCTTCTACAGTTTAAATGAGCCACTAGGAATGTGCCAGAGCTCCTCAGAAATACCTCAGGCTTAAGAATTGGCCTAAACTGACCTTTGAGTTCATGAACAGTAAAAACCATGGGATTTATAGGTCAGTGTGCAGAAATCACAGCTGGTAACCACAGCCTTGAGGAGGTTTTGCAGCTGCAGTGATGCAACACAGCATTGTCACTTTGTGAAATGCCCAATCTTACACTCCTGGTGTGCATCCCGTTCCTGGATTTATTATGGACAGGATTTCATCCCACAGATCCATCAGGCAGCTCAGTCCTTTCCTGCTCACTGTGAAAGCAAAGGGCAACCAGAAGACTGAGGCTTTGCCAACACAGTTTTGTCCTTGGCCTCAGCAGGGATGTGCAGATGTGGGCACTCTGGCTGCAGAGTTGTCAGGATCAGAGCATTGCTTTGGTGCTGACATTAAAAGCTGCCATGTACAGAGATGCCTGGTGCCATACTCTGACAGTGGTCAGATGTCCCAAAAATGGATAATAATAGATATATAATAGATAAATATAGATATGTAACAGAAAATAGCTTGCCAGGAAGCAAGGCTAGTGGAAAAATAAAGCCAAATCCAATTAAAGTGTCTTCTCAGGCAAATGTTAGCTTTGACTGCAGGACAGAATCCTTCACTTTAGACCACTCAGAGCACAAAGGCAGCACCTGACAAGAAATGTGACCTGTCAGCAGCAGCACAAGCTAAGCTGGGCATGAGACCAGCCAGGCTCACCAGCAGCACAGCAGGAGCTGTGCTAATTTGCTAATTCTTGCATTCCCCCTGTGAATTCCTGCCCTGCTCCCTGAGGAGTGCCTGGGCTTGGGATAACTCCATGGAGAGATGTTTGCCCCAGCTCTGGAAGGCCAAGGAAAGCTGTGAGGCCTGAGGAAGCCTCCCAGAGCTTTGGAGAAGCTCAGCCTCCATAAAGCCATGGACAAGCTGGGCTCCAGGCAGCTGGAACAATCTCCAATGAACAGAACTCAGGCAGGGACTGGGCAAAGAGGCTGAGGAACGTGTGCCTCATGGGTTTTGAGAACAGCGTTTATGGATTATTTTTAAGAAATTGTATCCTATGAAGCAGAATTTGTAAATTAAATACCATAAATCCCAGTTCTTGCACTGCATCATGTTTGGTTTTAACTTCATTAATAGCAAATAGGGAGAAATAATGGAAAAACAGGGATTATAACACACTAAATTGCCACAAAAGCAGCACTGAAGGCCATTGTACACAACTGAATCCCACAGCTCCTTCAAACACCCTTGCCAGCCTGCTTTGGACTTCTTGAAGCTACTTGGAACCACATCTACAGGAGTGGGAGTAGATTGGACAATTATACTGCTGCCAAAAAGGAAAAAAAAACCTCCTGTATTTGCTTATTGGCTGTAACACAAGACCTTCAAGGCAGGAGAGGACTTCAAACATTCCATGGCTCAATTTATCAATATAAACACAGCACATCAATCTCACTAAAGGCAGCATATAAAGCCCTGCTCCTGCTAGAGCTGATGAGAACCAGGTTGAGGATGAACAATAATATGAAGGGTCAGGGCTCCCTTCCCAAGAAGAGCTGTTGAAGCAGAGTGTTCACAAAAGCAGGGTTTACTTCTTAAATAAACCCTTTAATAAAGAAAAGGACAGAGGATTTTCCCAATTAATCTTGTTCCAGAACTCTATCACATGTAAATCTTCAGTCTGTGTATAACATTTGGTACAGTGGAAAAAGGTCAATATAAAAATGCTGTTCTCTCATTCTTTAGCCACACTATGAGAAAAACACGGTTTATTATAACAGGAAATAATATTTTATTATAAAATCTGCATGTAAACAAGTAACCAATTAATTGAATAACAGTTAATGGAAGTGCAAATTAACTTAATAAAATGATATCTGTTCTGTATTTAAATATATATATAATTTGTTTTCTCCCATTCTACTGTGGTTCTACTCCACCCTCCCCACATTTAAGTTTAAAAAGATTTATCATTGCTTGCTTTGTACTAAAAAGAGTGTACGAGCCTGCGTACAAGTTGAAGTTTTGCTCTGCAAACGAGACAAGTCTATGGTGATATTATCCTTTCTTATCTTTGCATCTCTGGTATCCACAAGACAAGAAGATATAGAACATATGTACACAGTGGGCATGTCAAGCCTCGTATTTCAAGTTAGTTCATTTACTTGCACACACTGAAACTTAACCCATTTATCAATGAAGCACTGTGGTGTAACTTCCAGCCTTGCTTGAGCACCTTAAGGCATTAACGAGAGTCTCTGGAGCAGCCACGGCCGCTGTGCCCAGGGGATCCTCAGGGGACCAGGGGCTCGTCCATCCCTCCCTGAGGGCTCCTATAGCACGGACAAGTCGTGGCAAGACTTGGATTTTGCTTTGAAAGCCATCTTCTTGTTGTTCTTGGCCACAATCCTGCCGAGGAAGCGCTTGGCCTTCTTGCTGATGCTCTCCCTCCTCTTGGCGTTGGCCATCCTGCGTGCGTTGTCCTCCTTGCTGTCCTTGCGCAGCCGGATCTGCCGCACGATGCCCTCAAACAGGTCCTTCACGTTGTGGTGCAGAGCAGCCGACGTCTCGATGAACTTGCAGTCAAACACCACGGCACAGGCCCGGCCCTCTGCACAGACAGACAGACAGACAGGGAGGTCAGTGGAGAGGTTTTCATACACACTGTCAGCAGGACAGAACAGGAATTGGGTCTAAGTAAGCAAAGTGCCTTCAATGCCATGAAAGAGCTTTACTGCAAAATAAGAAAACCCAAATTTGCTCTTCATGGTTTTGCCACCTCACTGTCCTTGGTTTTGTTGTGCTGTGGTCAAAAATCTCATCTGATCAATGGATCTGAAAACATGGCAGCAATAGTCCTCCAGGCAGACTGTGCCTGTGTAAGAGCTAAAGCTGATTTAGGAGAGGCCCTGGGAAGTGTGCTTGTGGTTTGATGTGGAGCAGTGTGAGTCTCCTGCTTTTGTATTAAACTGACTTTGGGCAAAGACCCCCTACAGTACAGAAAGAAATGGGGCTTATTCTGGAAGCTCTTGAGCAATTCTGCACCTCTGCCTTGCTGCAACAAGTGAGTTCTCCACACCAACAGAAGTGGAGATGATACAGGCCACAAGGTCAAGTCATTGAACACATCAGTGGAGGTCACAAAGTTGTGCCCCACTGAATCTGACCAGGGCTGAATTTGAAATAAAAGATATTCAGTGTTCTGGACATAAGCACTTAACCCTGGAGCATTGCTTCAGCACAAATTTCCACAGTCAGCTGTGGTAAATAATGGCAGAGTTGTAAACTGAGGGAAGTACAGATGTCAGAACTAGGACAGGTCAACCATGCCCTGCCCCAGCCTGAAAAAGTAATCTCCTGATGAACTCCAGTCAATTCCCTGGGCAGGAATTTAAACACTGGGAGCTGGGCAAACCAGATAGGGAGAGATGGCTCATCATCAAGGCACCAATATTTCAGAGTATTCTTTCCAGTGGAAAACAAGAAAACTCACCCCAAAACAAAACTAAACCCAGCCAAAGGAAAAGCCTCAGAAAATGTTTAAATAAGCAGAATCAAGGCTGTGGTGTTGGCATTGGTTCCTGTGCCCCAGGTACCCAAATGCCAGCTGGAGCTGCCTGAGAGGATTCTATTCTCACTGACCACAGCTGAAGAACACAAAAAGATTTTTGGCTTGTGTGAGCCTGGTCCCAGCAGCCCAGCTCAGATGTGCTGGAGTCCCCTGCAGCAGAAAGGGCTGCACAGGCTGCAAGGGATTCCTGTCCTGAGGCTGCCTGGCTCTGTGACATGGCACTGTGTCCCCCGAAGAGCACAGCTCACAGGCTGTCACAGCTCAGGCTGTCACAGCTCACAGGCTGTCACAGCCCGAGCCTGGCAATGCTGCTGCACACACACCATACAGTTAAAGCCTGCCTTCAGTAGTCCTGTGCTGAAGCTGCAGCTCTGATGCATTTTCCTCTCCCACTGCAGCTCTGCACAGCCACACATCTCCCCCCACACCCATCCCCAGTGTTTTCTGTGGTACCAAGCCCTGCAGCACAGCCAGCTGGCTCCACTTCCCCAGTGATGCTCAAATCACACCTTTTCCTACATCAAACCCAGGCATTCCTACTGGCCACGATCCTGCACAGCCTTTGCTACTGCTTTAGACAGCACTTGGAAAATTCAGTGTCTCTTACCATCAACTGAGACCTCCCGGGACCTGACCAGGTCACTTTTATTTCCCACAAGGATTATAGGAATATCTTCTGTCTGCCTTGCTCTTCTCAGCTGGATTCTTAGCTCAGAAGCCTTCTCAAAACTAACTTTGTCTGTCACTGAGTAGACAATAATATAGGCATCTCCCATTTTCATGCAGTGGTTCTGGAGCCATTGGCTGTCATCCTGAAACAACAGACAAGAAATGGATTTATTCTGCTGAAAAATCTACTCAACACTGAGTGATCATTTATTACTGTAAGCACCTTAAAGATTCTTTTCTTAGCCTTATTATTAAAAGTCAGTAAAAGAAAGCCAATATCCCCAAAATTTCAAACATTTTGTTATTTACAATACAAAACAAAATAAATTTCTCTTGCTTCCAGAAAAAATATCGGGTCTGCATTTATCAGATTGACAATCTCTAATTTTACAGTAATTCCCTGGGCTGCTCATGCAAGATACCGATTATTCAAAGCATTAAGAGAGTCTCACTCGGCTCTGTTCAGGGTTTTAAACTGCCTGCCTAGCTACAAGAAATTAATTGCAGAGAGAACAAAAGGCAGTATGAATTCTAATTTTTTAATGTCACTTATCTGATTGAACAAATAGGCATAGTTGTTCCATTTCTATTTTTTTTTTTCCTTAAGAGAACTACAGACCAAGCCATGAAGCAAAAGCACGAGGAAAGAGCTGTAAGTACCTGCTCCCATATATCGAACACCACGAGAGACGCTTCTTCTCCATCAACTATAATTGACCTGTCGTATGTATTTCCTATGGAAAATCAAATAAAAAGAGTTCAGCAGAAGTTCTCCTCCTCCGTGCCTGCCGGTGTCCTTAGGGGAGGCTCCGAGCCGGGGTTCCCCGGCAGCCCCGAGCCCGCCGTGCCCTCACCGGCCTCCTCGGCGTCCGCGCAGTCCTCCACGCCGCCGAAGATGCGCGCCAGGCTGGTCTTGCCCACGCCGTGCTCGCCCAGCAGGATCACCTTGTAGAGGCTGCCGTCGGAGTCGCTGCCCGAGGAGATGACGGAGTCGGAGGAGTCGGAGGCCCAGCTCTGGCGGTGCTGCCCGCCGGGGCTGTACGAGGTGCAGCGCGCCAAGCCCGACAGCTCCTCGGGCGGCAGCGGCCGCAGGTCGCGCTCGTCCACGGGCATGCTGCGGCGGTGCAGGTGCTGCTGCGCCGCGAACGGCGTGCTGCCGCGCCGCTTGTCGCCGCGGTTCAGGGTCATGGGGCTGCGGGCAGGGCACGGCTGTCAGCGCCCGCTGCCCCGCACAGCCCGGTGCCGCACAGCCCAGAACCCCGCACAGCCCCAGATCCGCACAGCTCCGGACCCTGTCCCACACAGCCCCAGCTCTGCACAGCCACGGCTCCGCAGAGCCCAGAACCCCGCAGAGCCCCGGCTCCGCACAGCCCCAGATCCGGACAACCCTTGTCGCGCACAACCCCAGCTCCGCACAGCCCCTGTCCCGCACAGCCCAGAACCCCACAGAGCTCCGGACAGCTCCGGACCCTGTCCCGCACAGCCCGTGTCCTGGACAGCCCCGGCTCCGCACAGCCTCAGCTCCGGACAGCCCTTGTCGCGCACAACCCCAGCTCCGGACAGCCCCGGCCCCGCAGCCGCGCTTACCTCGGGGCGCTGCGCGGAGCGAGGGCGCGGTGAGAGTACGGTGAGAGTGCGGTGAGAGTACGGTGAGAGTGCGGTGAGGGATCGGAGAGGGATTCCCCGGTGGCTGCCGCGGGAGCTCCCCGAGCTCTGCTGCCGCCACCGCTCCCCGCTCCGCTCTTTATGTGCCGGCGGAGGCGCGGGGCCCTCCCCGCCGTGACGCTCGCCGGGCGCTCCGCCAGCGCATCCTCGGCAGCGCCGCCGCCCCCGCGGGCTCCGCCGCGCTGTGCGGGGGCGGCGGCGGCGCGGGGAGCCCGCGAGGAGGCGGGAGCCCCCCGGGGGTGGGGGGAGGCACGATCGGGTCCGCCGCGCTGTCAGCGCGGGGGTCCCGCCCGTCGGCGCGGCTCGGCCGGCAGCGAGCGGGGGGGAGGCGAGAGCCGGGCCCGGAGCGCGGCTGGGCAAAGCCTGGGGCTGCCGGGCTCGGCCCTGCCCTGCCCTACCCTGCCGGCCGGTGCTCCCCTCCCGCTGCCCCGGGGGCGTGCCCGCAGCATTTGCTCTGTGTGTCCCTTGTTTCCGCTGCCCCGGTGCAATGCCCGCAGCATTTGCTGTGTGTGTCCCTTGTTTCAGGTACCCCCTGTGCCATGCCCTCAGCATTTGCTGTGTGTGTCCCTTGTTTCCTCTGCCCCGGCACAATGCCCGCAGCATTTGCTGTGTGTGTCCTTTGTTTCCGCTGCCCCGGCGCAATGCCCGCAGCATTTGCTGTGTGTGTCCCTCGTTTCCCCTCCCAGCGGGTGTGAGAGCGCACGGAGCGCACGGGGAGCCTCCCTCGGCTGTGTCACGGCTGGGAGCGGGGGATGCTCCGGCAGTGTTAATGGAAATACCCATTGCACCCTTGGCATCCCTGCGCCGGCTCTCCCCGGCGCTCGGAGCGCTGCCCGTGCGGGGCTCACACGCACACACGTGCGGGGTGAGCGGTCCGAGAGGCCATAAAGGTCAAATTCTCCTCTCGCTTTCACCTGAGCAGCAAAGCGGGACAGAGAAAGTCTTATCTCATGAGCGGCACAGTCATGCGCATGTGACCGGGCGAAGAAAGGACTCAGCAGATAACTGTGCCCGTCCCTGCGCGGCTCACCCGGCGCCGTGTATACAGCCTGATGTTTACCTAGCAACCGAGACGTGTCAGACATTGTGCGGCCAAAATAGCCCCGGCCTCTGCTCCCGAAAGATTACAGCAGAGCGGGAAAATCCCGGTGCCTGCGGACGGCCACGGCTGCCATCAAACCCGTGTCAGCTTCAGGGCTCCAAACCAGCGGCAGAAACAAGGTTAAAGAAGGCAAGAGGCAGGGAGGTGATGGAAACCAAGTCAGGGATGTAGGGAATAAAGTAAGGGAAAGAAAACTCTGTGGGTTTGGGCTAAGTGGGTGAATATCCCGTTATTTTCAGGAGCCAGTTATAATTCTCCAGTCCACACTTTTGGGGTGGTTTTGGCCGCTTCACGCTGATGAACTGCAGTCGGGAGTGTTAACGGGGTAGTTAAAGATCATCAAGGGCTTGCAGCAAGTTGTCCCTGCCTGTCTCACAAAACGGCAACCAAAACAGCCTTGTCAGCTCAAACAGACAGAGTGTGGTGGCAAAACGTGCGTGCCTCAGCTGACTGAGCTGGGTTAGAAACCCCTGGCTGGCATTTGGAACCATATGTTAAATAAATTATGGGTAGCACTGGAACTACACTGTGGATACTTCAGTGGGACAAACTGGAATCTGCCAAGCCACCTTGATCATTAATCAGACAATTAATTATGTAAATGCACTTCTAGATATGGCTGGTCTTCAGATGGCTTCCTTAAAATTTGGGGGTTTTCTGTCTAACATTATCACCTGAAACTATTCTCAGGGACTTTTCATGTCTTTTGCACCAGACTTTGTTGGATACCTTTGCTGTGTGTCAGCACTTTAGAAGTTGGCATATGAGGTGGGGGTGTTTTTAATTGTTTTCTGTGTGAAGAGAAATCTGAGAAGCAACAGAACCAAAGAGACAGTGCCACTTCTGTGCCACACAGAGCACTATTGGCCTGGAAACACACAAAAAATGGGGATTTCATTGGCACAACTCAAAGAAGCTGTATTTTGCTTTATAGGCTGAAAAGGTAATCTCCTGTAATCCTGTAAAAGTAATCAAGCTTTCTGCTGATGAGAATTATGAGTATTTTGATGATGTAAATGTGAGATAGACCATTTGCAGGAAAACTGTCAGGAAAGGCATATGCCAAAGTGATGAATAAAACCTTGAGAGGACTGTGTTTCAGCAGGAAAAGGGACTGAAAATAAAGTTAGACCCAGTAGAAATCCTACAGAAAATTCAGGATTCCATGGCAAACACTGGGGTATTTTGCCAGCACCCAGGTACAAGTAATGAATTAAAGGTTATAGAACAGCCCCATGGTCACAGGATCCTGCCCAGGACCTGGCACTGGGTTCTTGCAGTGTCCTTTACTGGAAAGTGAGATGGGCTGGGGCTGTGCTTGTTCCTGGAGGGATGAGCAGCACGGTGCCAAGGCTGCTCCTGCTCCCTCTGGGGCATCACAGGGGCACCAGCTGGGGCACCTCCTCTGATCTCTGTGGGTCCATCTATTCTGTGAAGCTGGAAGGAATTACCTGATAATTCAGGCTAATCACTTGAGAAACAGAACATATCTCTTCACATAGCATGTAGTTACTGGTAATTATTACTGTATTTTCCCTATTTGCTGGTAATTATTATAATTATTGTATTTCAATGTACACCTTACTGTGGCACCCCCCCTAATTTCAGTGGGGTGCATATGAGCCCACAGGCTTCAAATGGTGATTTTCCAGTTTCTTTGAAGGACTTTTGGATCATCTCCTTCTCACCTGCCCTCCATTTCCACTTCTGCCTGACCATGATTCTAACAGATACATGAACTGGAATTTATTTCTATTTAAAAGAGATTTTCATGCCTTGCTTTTTCTACCTTTATTTCCTATTCTTCTATTTTGTACTTTTCTCTAAAAAATGGATTACTTTTTTTTTTCAGTTTCATTTCATCTGCATTATTTTAATTTTCCTCATTTCGTAGACTTTCCACTTAAGGTGCCTTGTTTTGCATCTCACTGTTGTAGTACACCCAGTTTCTTTTTTTCTGTTATCTCTTTCCTGTTGTATTATTTATCTGTTTCTTTTCCCTCTCACTACTCCTCAAGCTTTTGAGAAGTGCCAGTGTTCATTTCTAGTGCAAAAGTACGTTTCATCATCTGGAAAATGTAAAACATGCAGTTTGATCCTGTTTTTCCAGGCATGTCTTCCTGGGGTAACAAAGCCAAAGTTCCTTTATTTTGTATTAGGTGCAGGGGGAATTTCATGGTCTAAATGACAAGCACAGACTTTGCAGGGGGTGCAGTGATAAACTAAGTTAAACTAAATTAAACTTAACTAAACCAAGCATGTAAAAACCTAACACATAACGCTGTCCCCTTTGAATTTTCAGGTTAAAAGAGAAAAATTTGGGGGTTGCATGAACTTTGTGTGATTCTTCCTCATCAGTGTTTGTTCAAGGTCAAATGCCATATTATAAACAGCATTTCTATTTTTACATCAAATTAATATTATTACTTTTGGGGTTGCTGCTGCCTTACATCAAAAGTCTTTCACAACTGATTGGGAGCAACAGGAATATTTTGAGCAGTCCAAAGGCTGGATCAGCAGCAGTGAGGTTTGGGGCTCAGCATTGCTCTCAGTGTGGCTCTACACTGAAGTTGGGGGTTTCTCTCCTCCTTACCTTTCAACTCATCTGCCCTGCTCAAGTCTAATTAATCAGCCATCGTGTGGGTGAAGTTATTTCTATACAAATGGTAGAGATACCCACAAGGGTCTGTTCTTGCCAATTTACATGAAGCATTACTCCTGCAGAAGTGTGAGCCTGGCTGCCTCCCAAATACCTGGACTGAAAAAGAAATAGCACATTTATTATTATTTTTATTACAGAACTGACAAACTCAGGCCACTGGGAGGAGAGACAGAGGCAGCAGCATGAAATATATTGGGGTTTTAGCCTAAGCAAGAGAGATAGGGATACAGGGAAATGAAAAACCACCTTTTTTTCCTTATCCTACAAAAAGCAGGATATAGTGCAAACAGGGTATCAAGTTTTCCTCACCACCACCCTTAAAATCAGAGATTAGTGTGAGCTGAACAGCCCTGGGCTAACTGGCTGGGTTTGTATTAGACCTTTTCACATGAGGCCTATTTATATTCCATCCATTGTCTGGCAGTTAATGTATGGGGTAAAAGCAGAGGCTCTGAACTGTGCCATCACCAGCAGAGGTGGAGCTCTCAGCCCTGCACAAGCTGCTCCGTGGGGAGGTGACAAATGTCCCATCCACGCTGTCCCTGCCTTGGGATGTGCTGAGGGAAGGCAGCACAGCCCTTCAGCCAGGGCCAAGCTTTCCCTCAGAATTACCCTTGGATTTAATGGCAGGTAATATTTTGGATTGAGTAGTGGTAGCCATGAATTGGGGCTGAAACAATAATGTGAGAAATATGAGCTTTGGAGTCAAGAGAAATCGATACAGCTTAGAAAGACCACACAGAGTGCCAAGGGGGAAATGCAGGCAGAAACCCAACTAAATCCATTGTTATAGCTACACAAATAATAAGCCTTTGGTGGCTGCTGTGTTTCCTCTCAGGCCCAGACCAGAAATTCCAAAGATCACTGCAAAAGAATGGAGAAGTTTTTTGCATTTTCAGGTAGAGAATGACAAAACAGGCACGCTTTAAGTCCATGGCTCATGATGTAAGGCAATGACCTGTCCTTCTTAAAATCTTGCAAAGGGGTGCAAAAAATAACTTGGGTCAAGAGTAACTGGAAATGTGGTTCATCTTTCAGGTGCTCGGAATTTCTCACGGCTCTGAGTAAGCCACAGAGCTTCCAGCCCTGGTGAGCTGGTGCCCAGGTGAATCACGGCTGCGGAAAAAGCGCTCGCGCAAGGGGCAGCTCCAGTTTCACTGTGCCCACGGAGTTCCTCCTCTCCCTTCCCACAGGCTGTCAGTAAACCCTGATACACCTTGGGGTATGCTTGGGAAAGCGTTCTGTGTCAGTTTAACGCAAAGCCCCACTTTATTTCAGTTTTTCAGCCCCGGGTTTCCCTCTCAGCTCCAGCTGGGGGAGGCAGAGCTGGGATCCCCCGGGCTCACAGCACCCACTGGGTGAGCTCAGCTCCTGCCCCTATTGCATTTCAATGCAGAGTAAAAGCAGAGCATGACCTAAGACATTTCCATAACTGCTTTCTTTAATCACCCCCAATTCCTCTTATTCATGCTGACCCTGTCATAGCCAATGTGTGTGGCATGCATCATCCCCTGTGACTGTAAATATCCTCTTACAATTCCTGCAACATGTATTCTCCTTGGGGGGGGGGGGGGATGTCAGAGCCCCTTCACGAGAAATATCTGGAATTCAAAGACCATGAAAAGGTTTCTGAATTTACAGACAGTTGGTTTAGGGAGGGGGAAAAGTAAATGTCTGTCTGTCTGTCTGTCTGTCTGTCTTACAGGAATTGCCTAGTGCTAAGGGAGCAAACTGAGAAGGGAAGATTTACTGTGTGCCAGCAATAGCTCCTGGCAAGAGGAATGGGTCTATTTACAATAACAAATTACAGGAGCCATCCTGGGTCAGACTCAGCTTACAGCCACTTTCCAGCAGCTGTCTGTGGCAGATATCTAAAGAAGAATGGACAATAAGGACATGGTAAACACAATTAAAGCTCCACACACACAACCACCAGAGGCTCTTGATGGAGGAGTTTTCTGCATTTTTTCCTAATTGTTTTTTAACACGTGGATTTTCAATACCCTGTAGCACTCTAATTTAGTGTATGGTGAAGCAGAAAATAAGATTTCCTTCATGCCTCCTTCACACCTACAGTGGTTTTACACCTTTCTGCAGTAGTTTTCTCTTGTGGCTTAGGAACCTGGGGTTCCTCACTCCATGTCTAAACATGAATCCCTACCTGTCCTTCCCTATCTTAACTAAGACATCTCTTTGGACAGAAAATACAGATTAGAAACGTGGATTATTCAAACTACATGTTCCCATGGACTCTCATTGTAGATAATGAGAATTTCTGCTTTCTTTGTTAATCCCAAGAATTCCTCAGCTGAGCACCGAGTAACATTTTTACAGACCTACTTCTATTTTATTGAGGAGCTAAGCATTTAATTGGTAGGAAATTGGGTAAAATCAGCCTAAAGTCACCCTTGCTAACCCAATATAAAATCAGCCTAAAGTCACCCTTGCTAACCCAATAACTCATTTCTCCATACACCTGCAGGACAGACTCTTCAAAAGTTGCCTGTTAGCCGCTCTGAAAATCTGGACAGAGTTGTCATAATGCAGGAATTCCCATGAAAGTGACAGGTGGAGGAGGAAAAGTCTCCCTGGGCTGCAAACCCTTGGTGGTGTTCAGAGGGAGCACCCAAGAGATTTCCAGCACTCAGAGCCACGAGGATGCTGAGAAAGGACACAGGGCAGGAGCACAGCTGAGAGTGTTTGTGGCGATCCAGAGTGAAACTTCAGCTGTGCTGCCCTCTTCTGTGTACCAGATAACAAAAGGGGACAAGGAAATGTTCAATGTATCTTTTTTTACACAAATGCCTCCAGTCCTGTGTCCAAATGCGCATTGCAAAGGCTGAGAACCCCTGCAGGTGGTGTGAGCTCCTGCTGGGGACCTGGGGGGACAGAAGCAAACAGAGCTGCCCCTGCTTTGGGCGACAAAGCTTGGTCTTGTCCCCCTTGAGGGGAAACCCCAAAATAAACCTTGAAACAGGGACAAAACCTCACAGTCACAGGGGAGACTTAGGCATTTGGATTGGAAAAGCTTTGTGCTTCTTTATAAGCCAGAGCAGAATTTGTGGTGTCTTTTCCTGTGGTGGGTGGAATCACCCGTGCAAAGTGTGTGGGAATTTGGATGTGAGAGATATTATCATTTCTTCCAGGAAAAACTCCTGGAATTCGTCCAGTTGGAATGTGCTGAGTTTGGCAAATTCCACATTTGCATCATAGCAGTAAAAGGAATCTCTGCTTCTTTTGGATGTCACATTTCCTGCTTTGCCTCTGCTGCTGCACAAGACATTTTGGTAAAAACCTCCACAGTTCTAATTGTAGAGTTGTACTAGAATGAAAAGAATTCTCTCTCTCTTTTTTTTTTTTTTTTAAATTGTCAAATTTATTTCTGATTATATTCTCGAGAAATCATGTAATTATTATAATCACAATATGCTTCATTATCCACCACTGTCTCAAAAAAATGTAAAATGGTCAGTGTTTAGGCTCTTGATTAAATACAATGAGAGCAAGCATGAGCTAGACTGGGGTAAGAGAATGGTATGAAGTGTGTTTCTTACATAAAGGGCAGTATATATATATATTTATATATATTTTTATATATTTGTATATGTATATAAATATATAGGGAGTAGACTTGAAAAATGTTACAGTGTGAAAGCAACTGCAGATCTTAATTTGAAAGCCAGCCCTAACTAGATAAATCTGAATCCAAATCCAGTGCTAGAAATCTGTCAGTCCTAGAGACAAAACTGCAAAATCCTGATGGGCATCAATGACATCCTGCACCCAAACCAGCTCCAGTGAAGCAGGTAGGAAATATTTATTTCTATTTATTTCCCTGTCCATCTTCCCAGAGGCAAATCCCCACAATTAGGGAATGGCAGCACACTGGAGTCTGCCAATGCCCTGGGAAAGTGCAGGGAGGGATTGCTCAGCTCCCAGCCTCGGGTTTCCAGTCAGGGTTTTTTTGACAGGCACATGACAGTGTAAACCTTTGGGCTTTAGGCCCACCTCATTTCCCAAGTCATCCAAGCTTCTCATATTCAGGGAAAGACTCAGTGATCGTCCCATTCTGTGGTTCCAATGGAATTCAGCACACTGCTTGCTTTTCATGGCATTTTTCCCTGTCACAGTTTTGGAGATGAGATCAGGATCAGGCCCCAACATTCTTCTCCCTCCTCTACCCTTACTCACAGCAGTAATTACCATGAATCAGGCAAATGTTGCCTTGGCATCAGACTCTCACGTTAAAAACACCGAGTGCGTGTCAGTCAGGCTCTGCCTGCTCGTGCACCCCCAGCCGTGGCATGAAATGCTCTTTATTCAACAATTCCTGTCATAAAAAAAAATATGACATGCACAGAAAATTGCTCTGCTGCAAAGCCTTTCTTTCACACTCAGCCCTTTCCTTCATATCTTTACAAGGGTTATAAATTTGCATCACTCACTCCTGTGTTCAAGCACACCAGCTCCACCAGGATCACTCAGATGAATCTACAGCCTTCTAAGGTAACAGCAGCACGTAGCTAGGCAACAAAAAAGAATATAGTATTTTTCAGGAAGGAGGATTTTTCTAGGTGATGTCATACAGATGCAGTGCTTTTTTGCCATATAAGAAGAAAATGGTTCATTGGAGAAATGAGTCTGTCATCGTGGCACCATCAGGCCATGTTGATGTATAGGCTTCCCTGTGACAGAAAATAACAATGCATTCTATGCTGCTCCTATTTATTCTTCCATATCTATTACATATTGGTGAGGTTTTTCTACAAAGACTAAAGCCACAAACGATTTTATGGCAGATTTAATTAACCATCACCCAGATTAAAATGGAATGCTTCAATAATTACCAAGTCAGCCGAAATAAATTGCATCTTGGTTCAGCTGAAATTGGGTCAAGAAAGAAAGAAAGAAAGAAAGAAAGAAAGAAAGAAAGAAAGAAAGAAAGAAAGAAAGAAAGAAAGAAAGAAAGAAAGAAAGAAAGAAAGAAAGAAAGAAAGAAAGAAAGAAAGAAAGAAAGAAAGAAAGAAAGAAAGAAAGAAAGAAAGAAAGAAAGAAAGAAAGAAAGAAAGAAAGAAAGAAAGAAAGAAAGAAAGAAAGAAAGAAAGAAAGAAAGAAAGAAAGAAAGAAAGAAAGAAAGAAAGAAAGAAAGAAAGAAAGAAAGAAAGAAAGAAAGAAAGAAAGAAAGAAAGAAAGAAAGAAAGAAAGAAAAGAAAGAAAGAAAGAAAGAAAGAA
The DNA here is from genome assembly GCF_027579445.1 of Ammospiza nelsoni. Taxonomy (NCBI): domain Eukaryota; kingdom Metazoa; phylum Chordata; class Aves; order Passeriformes; family Passerellidae; genus Ammospiza; species Ammospiza nelsoni. Next base: position 2,960,993 of record NC_080645.1, read on the forward strand.
AAGGTTTTATGAATGGAAAAGACATCCTGTTAAAAGAACAGTCCATCAGTGTATGTAGGGATGTAGGGGCAGAGCTGCTGTGGGTGATGTACACTGATTTTTTGAAGGGATTTGATCAAGTCCAAGCAGAAAAGCTGATATAGTGCAGCAGGATCCTGCCTTGGATCCGGGATGAGGGCGATGAGCCCGGCCTAGGGGTGGGCAGAGGTGCCAAGGCAGTGTCTGTGCCATGGCAGTGTCTGTGCCCGGGCAGTGCCTGTGCCATGGCAGTGCCTGTGCCCGGGCAGTGCCTGTGCCCGGGCAGTGTCTGTGCCCGGGCAGTGTCTGTGCCAGGGCAGTGTCTGTGCCCGGGCAGTGTCTGTGCCAGGGCAGTGCCTGTGCCCGGGCAGTGTCTGTGCCCGGGCAGTGTCTGTGCCATGGCAGTGTCTGTGCCCGGGCAGTGTCTGTGCCAGGGCAGTGTCTGTGCCCGGGCAGTGTCTGTGCCATGGCAGTGTCTGTGCCATGGCAGTGCCTGTGCCAAGGCAGTGTCTGTGCCAGGGCAGTGTCTGTGCCCGGGCAGTGCCTGTGCCATGGCAGTGTCTGTGCCCGGGCAGTGTCTGTGCCCGGGCAGTGTCTGTGCCATGGCAGTGTCTGTGCCCGGGCAGTGTCTGTGCCAGGGCAGTGTCTGTGCCAGGGCAGTGTCTGTGCCATGGGCAGTGCCTGTGCCAGGGCAGTGTCTGTGCCATGGGCAGTGTCTGTGCCAGGGCATTGTCTGTGCCATGGCAGTGTCTGTGCCAGGGCAGTGTCTGTGCCAGGGCAGTGTCTGTGCCATGGGCAGTGTCTGTGCCATGGCAGTGTCTGTGCCCGGGCAGTGCCTGTGCCAGGGCAGTGTCTGTGCCATGGGCAGTGTCTGTGCCATGGCAGTGTCTGTGCCAGGGCAGTGCCTGTGCCAGGGCAGTGTCTGTGCCATGGGCAGTGCCTGTGCCAGGGCAGTGTCTGTGCCATGGGCAGTGTCTGTGCCAGGGCATTGTCTGTGCCATGGCAGTGTCTGTGCCAGGGCAGTGTCTGTGCCAGGGCAGTGTCTGTGCCATGGGCAGTGTCTGTGCCATGGCAGTGTCTGTGCCCGGGCAGTGCCTGTGCCAGGGCAGTGTCTGTGCCATGGGCAGTGTCTGTGCCAGGGCAGTGCCTGTGCCAGGGCAGGGTCTGTGCCCGGGCAGTGCCTGTGCCATGGCAGTGTCTGTGCCAGGGCAGTGTCTGTGCCATGGGCAGTGTCTGTGCCAGGGCAGTGTCTGTGCCCGGGCAGTGTCTGTGCCATGGCAGTGTCTGTGCCAGGGCAGGGTCTGTGCCCGGGCAGTGTCTGTGCCATAGGCAGTGTCTGTGCCAGGGCATTGTCTGTGCCATGGCAGTGTCTGTGCCCGGGCAGTGTCTGTGCCCGGGCAGTGCCTGTGCCATGGCAGTGCCTGTGCCAAGGCAGTGTCTGTGCCATGGGCAGTGTCTGTGCCAGGGCAGTGTCTGTGCCCGGGCAGTGCCTGTGCCAGGGCAGTGCCTGTGCCAGGGCAGTGTCTGTGCCCGGGCAGTGTCTGTGCCAGGGCAGTGTCTGTGCCAGGGCAGTGTCTGTGCCATGGCAGTGTCTGTGCCCGGGCAGTGTCTGTGCCAGGGCAGTGTCTGTGCCATGGGCAGTGCCTGTGCCAGGGCAGTGTCTGTGCCATGGCAGTGTCTGTGCCATGGGCAGTGCCTGTGCCAGGGCAGGGTCTGTGCCATGGCAGTGCCTGTGCCAGGGCAGTGCCTGTGCCAGGGCAGTGTCTGTGCCAGGGCAGGGTCTGTGCCCGGGCAGTGTCTGTGCCATGGCAGTGCCTGTGCCAGGGCAGTGTCTGTGCCAGGGCAGTGCCTGTGCCAGGGCAGTGTCTGTGCCCGGGCAGTACCTGTGCCAGGGCAGGGTCTGTGCCCGGGCAGTGTCTGTGCCAGGGCAGTGTCTGTGCCCGGGCAGTGTCTGTGCCAGGGCAGTGTCTGTGCCAGGGCAGGGTCTGTGCCCGGCCTGGCCGTGCCCTGCAGGAGCTGCGAGGGCCGGACCCGCTCGGCGCTGCCGAACCTGCGGCTCCACCTGCCGGGAACCCGGCCCGCCCGGGGACCATCCCCGTCCCCATTTCCCCACCCCCTTCCCGTTTCCCCACATTGCCTGTTCTCCACCTGCCGCGGACCCTGGCCCGCCTGAGGACCCATTCCCATTTCCCAATTCCCATTCCCATGCCCATTTCCCCATCCCCACCCCCATTTCCCCATCCCCATTTCCCCATCCCCATTTTCCCATGCCCATTTCCCCATCCCCGTCCCCATTTCCCATCCCCTGCTCTCGGCTGTCCGGCTGTGCTCTCTCTCTTGGTGCGGTCACACGGCGAGCCCGCGGCGCTGCCCAGCGGGGTTTGCCAGGCTGGGCTGGCCCGGAGAGCGGCGGGGAGCCCGAACAAATCCCGGCCCGGAGAGCCCCGAGAGCTGCGGGGAGCCCGGCCCGATCCGCCCCGATCCCAGCCCGGAGTACCCGCGCTGTGCGGGCTCTGCCATCCCGATGCCATCCCGATCCCATCCCCATCCATCCCGATCCCATCCCGATCCAATCCCGATCCCACCCCGATCCCATCCCGATCCAATCCCGATCCCAGCCCGATCCCATCCCCATCCTCATCCCATCCCATCCCGATCCCATCCCCATCCCACCCCGATCCATCCCGATCCATCCCGATCCCATCCCGATCCAATCCCGATCCCAGCCCGATCCCATCCCGATCCATCCCGGAGCCCCTGCGCTGTTCCGGCTCTGCCACCCCGATCTATCCCGATCCATCCCGATCCCATCCCGATCCCATCCCCATCCCACCCCGATCCCAGCCCGATCCCACCCCGATCCCATCCCGCAGCCCCCGCGCTGTTCCGGCTCTGCCATCCCGATCCCGTCCCGATCCCATCCCCATCCTCATCCCATCCCATCCCGATCCCATCCCCATCCCACCCCGATCCATCCCGATCCATCCCCATCCCATCCCCATCCCATCCCCATCCCATCCCCATCCCATCCCCATCCCATCCCATCCCCATCCCATCCCCATCCCGTCCCCATCCCACCCCGATCCCGTCCCCATCCCATCCCGATCCATCCCGATCCCATCCCGCAGCCCCCGCGCTGTTCCGGCTCTGCCACCCCGATCTATCCCGATCTATCCCGATCCATCCCGATCCCACCCCGATCCATCCCGCAGCCCCCGCGCTGTTCCGGCTCTGCCATCCCGAGCTCCCTGCGGGCTCCTTGCCCAGCGCTGTTCCCGGGGCGGAGCCGCCCGCGGCTCATCGGGGCTGTTCCATCGCAGCCTCGGCAGCTCTCCGCTCCCTGGCATCCTGTGTGTTTGTGTGCTCCAGAGCCCGCTCTGTGCGCTGCCTTTCATTCTCCCCAGCTGGAGCCAGGCGCGGTTTGAGGCTCGCCCATGCCGGGATTGCCCAGGGAGCCACGCCAGCCCGAGGGAAAACACAATTCCTTTGCAGCAGGGAAAGAAAGACTCGAGCAGGACTAAGAGGCTGAAGCTGCAGGGCAGCAGAATGTCAGAGGAAGGTGCACCGGCTTCTCAACACCCCCAGCAAAATTCCTGCGGTTTTAAGGATTAGCAGAATATATTGCAATAATATATTGCATTACCTGATGTGTACAGAATTTGCATCCAAGTTGCAGTGTTTATTTATCCAGCCATAAAATGCAGAAAACCAGTTAATTGTGTGACTTGGTACCTGCATAGGTACTTCTGTGCAGCCAAGGGCTTAAACTCCAGATGAACTGAACTGTGTGCACCCAAATGGCACATGCACTTAAAGGAAGGCAGGTATGACTGAAATTAAAGTGGATACAATGTTTATTTTTTGGTTGAAAAAATAAATTCACTCTCTTGTTTTACTAGGGATGGCCCAATATTGTCCTTATAAACAAAGGTAAATGTGACAAAACTTCATCACTTGTATGCTAAAAATATAATCCGGAGTATGACGTCAGTTAAAGGTCTTAAATTTTCAGCATCAGACCTAAAATGGTAAGTGGAAAGGGGAAGAAAATTTTTAAACAACAGCTCCTGTTTCAAAAAACCCAGTTTTTGTCATTACTAAGAAGCATTACTAAAGAATTTGACAGGCTCTTTACAGTGTCGACTTATGTTTCAAAAAACCCAGCGCATAAATGTGTTGTTATGAAAATAAGTCAGTACAAATTTGAAGAGAAAGAATTCATGTGACTCAGCCCTAATTATTTTCTTTCTGCCTAAAAAGCAATTGCTTGGTTTTTTTTTTTTTTTTTTTAAGTTGGCTGCACTGTTAGTGAAACAGGTTTCTGATTTTCAGTAATAAAACCTAGTTTTGTTGTATAAAAACTGTGACTTGCATTAAAAGGGAAAAAGAATGGAATCTGTTGGCATTGATTGTTTCTCTGTGCAAGCATTTCAGATTACGTGGATGATTTATTTGTCACTTTGCAGGGGAAATAAAAAGTATTTTGCTGCTTAGATACCTCCATAATCCTCAGGCAGAGCATGTGCCAGCTCTCCCATTAGCAAAGTGGGAAAATGAAGCTTTAAGGGTTAAGGAAGCTCCTGACAACCTCCTGAGGTTATTCCAGTCAAAGCACATCTGATGGGAACTCAGATGGAGCTAATTTGGGTAGATTAAGGGGGAAAGTGCTGTGACAAGCCCCATCTCCAAGTTACACCACAATGACGGCCAGGCCAGCTCCAGAGGGTTGGCAGGGATGCCCCACCAGTCCCTCGGCTCAGCAGGGACACGGCTGTGCCCAAACCCTGGGGGCACTGCACTCAGAGCTGCCCAGGGGGCTTTGGCAGCCTGAAACCTGGGCTTTGTGGGGTTTATCAGTGGCTGTCCCTCCTGCTGCCGTGTGTGACCCTCCCCAGCGGGGCAGCAGTGCCCTGCAGCAGCACGGGGCACTCGGGGTGCCACGGCCCAGGCAGGGCGGGCACGGGCCAGGCTGGGGCTGTGCCCACCCAGAACCTGCCCTGCAGGGAGGGAGGAGGGCAGGGACTGCTCAGCACAGGTGATGGAGCTCACTGTCCCTGCCAGGTGTCGGGGTCTCTCACTGCTCAGAGTGACCCCAAGAAAAATTGGAAAGTCTCTTTTCCCAGCCCAGAGCTTGAAGAAGCAGTCAGGGCTCTTCGCTTCTCAGTCTCAAGGTTGTTTATTGTTCCTCATCTATAAAATTCTTTCTCCTGCCCTGCCCAGGTCCATCCAGCAGGACAGTTCCAGGCACTCTGCCTGCCCCCAGGGCAGTGTTATGGCTTTATACTAAAAACTACGTGTGCAATGTTTACAATTACTTCCCAATCCCTATCACCTGTGTTAGACAGTGAGCTTCTACTCTAAACCAATCTGTAAGTGTCACCATCACAGCAGAAGATGGAGGCCAAGAAGAAGAAGAAGAAGAAAGGCTGGACATGCCCAGATCCCTCCATCCTGACTCCTGAACCCCCATACCAAAAACCCCAAAATCGACTTTTCCACTCTGTGATAACTTCAGTATCATTCTACCTAAACTGTTGTGGCTTGCTGATCTTCATGTAAGGTTGGTAATTTGCTCCATGGGTCATAATCAAACCCACAGGTGTTCTGGGCTCTGTGCCAGGGTCTCTGAGCCCCTGGCAGGGTCCTGGCCACCCTGGACAGACAGAGGGATGCTCTGGGTTCCCACAAAGGGGAAGGACAGAGCCCCGTGTGAGGGCAGTGGCAGCTCAGGCAGGTGAGGCACAACCCTGCCACCTCTCTCTCTCTCTTCCCAAAGGTCCCTGGCAGCAGCTGCTCCTCATTCCAGGTCATATTTTTTCCACAAATTTAGTGAAAATTACCCTCTGGCCTGTTCTCTCCCTCCTGCACTGCTCTGGAAGCAGAGTCTGTCTGAGCTCCTGTTCCAGAACCTCGCTGAGGGAAGGGGCTGCAGTGAGGGGCTGCAAGGCAACAAACCCATGAGACAGCTGGGGAGAGACCCCGAGCAGTGGTGGAATGAAACTGGGAGAGCAGTGTTCCATCCATCCTAACTACCAGGATGTCTTCATCACTGCAGACAGTGCTGCTCCTCAGATCCACAAAAGAAAAGTTAAGGAATGGAGATAACTTGTGTGCAGCAGGATGCAAAAGCTCTTCAGAGATAGGACATAATAAATGTATGAGTTGATAATAAGAGATAGGTAAAAAGGTCTCAGAGCGTGACAGAACATCTTCTGCAGCTACTGAAGTGTGTTGGACAAAATGAGGGCTCTCTGCTATTTGTGCATTTTGTAAAAATTCCCTGTATTTTTAGCATCTTGTGGAATGAAAATTTTATGTGCTATTAAATGTTGCTGGCAAATGGCTGTTAGACCAGCAAACTCAAACACACCTCAACTTTCCCTGCTTTGGTTCTCTTTGCTGTTACTTAGTAACATCAGAGAGATTTTACTACAAACTTTTCTTTCGCCTATGGAAAAACGTTGACTCTGCCACTCCTTCAGTCTGTATTTATGCCAAAGAGTGCATTTGGTAAAGGAAGGGAAAGTGGTGCAGTTGTCTGCTTGACAGGCCAAAGGGAAATGCTTTTAACAGCTATAAAAAACAATTGTAAAACACAGAGTTTATAAATCAAATCTCCGGAGAGAGATCTTTATCCAAGCCCTCCATTGACACAGACACATCACTCCTGAGCATGGCCAGAATACTGAAATACTTTCATTAATTAACATATAGCTTTCATTAATTAACATTGCCAGCGAGTGGCACGCGCTGCTCCAGCCCAGGGCCACCAGCAGCAATGCCATGCAAGGGTGCAGCTCTTCCATGGATGCTCAGCTGCATCCTTGGACACAGAGCTGCTGAGCTGCTTCCCTGGCACTGCTGAAGCTGAGGGGCTGCAGCAGGCTCAGACACTGGGGCAGCACTGGGGGATCCTGGCCCTCCTGAGGGGTGAGCGCTCAGACACAGCCCAGAGCAGGGACAGCACACACAGCAGCCCTGGGAGCACACTGGGAATGGGGTGTTGGGGAAGATTAAACAAGAAAGCCTTATAAATATGATTTTCTGGCAAAAGACTTTGAGAATATAGAAACTATAAACGAGATTGAAATGAAAGCAAGCTTTGAGATACCTCAGTTATTGAACAACTGGAAAACAATGGCATGGCCAGCTGAAGGTGATCCCCTTTTGATGGAACAACACGCTCTGCTTGCAGACAGGCCCAAGGGTCAGAGCAGACCCTACAGCTTGGCAGAAGGGGCCCAAAGAGGAGTTTTTAGGGTTTAAAATGTAACACAGTGTGGTAATGTAGTGATTCTTACAGGCTGTATGTAAATGCTATAGGATTTGTATCTTGTACTAGATTGGTTAGTGAGAATCAGAATATTCAACACAGAAGAAGATTTATGGTATTGTAATAGGAACTTTGCGTTCTTGCGTCTCTCACCCTCTCTCCCCCTCTCTTCTCTCAGGCCTGCTCTGAGCTGTGTCTGGCAGCTCCCAGCAGGGCCCTGCACCCAGGCCCTGTGCAATGAACCCCAAATCCCAGCAGGGCCCTGCACCCAGGCCCTGTGCAATAAACCCCAAATCCCAGCAGGGCCCTGCACCCAGGCCCTGTGCAATGAACCCCAAATCCCAGCAGGGCCCTGCACCCAGGCCCTGTGCAATAAACCCCAAATTCCACGACCTGGCTGCAGAGATCTCTCGTGTCCGTCCATCCCAACAGTGCTACCCCCCAACACTCCTACAATGGGGAATGCCATCCAGCTGCTCTGGAAGCACATTGGGAATGGGGAATGCCATCTCCAGCTGGCCTGGGGAGCTCCTGCCTACCCACTGGGAATGGGGAATGCCATCCAGCTGCCCTGGAAGGCTCTGCCCAGAGCTCAGGAATGCACAGCAGATGTCTGCTCCTGGCATTTGTCCTGGACTTAAACGAGGCTGTTTGTATTCCACACAGCTGCTCATCCTTTCTCATGGAATGTGTCCTATTACAAAGCATTCCAGAGGCTAAATTTAGGGGTGGAGTTTTGGAATAATAAAACATCCGAAACAAAATATTTCTAACAAATTAGTGTTTTGTTCTCCCACTTTGTCTCCATGTAATAGGAACAGGTAATGATCCTCAAAAGCAGGGAGGAAGGTTTTCACCAGCACTGGGGGTACATTATCAGCAATGCAGAGCTGAAGGAACCTGCACAGGAGGGCCTGGGGCCTTCAGCAAAGCCACTGTGGTTGGTTCTGTGGTAAATACAACACCAACATCACTCAAACAAACACACCAGATCTAAACCAACCAAATTCTCCATCCCTAAACAGCAGAGTCAGAACCCTGCTTTGAGAGCCCACAGCAGATCCTCCGTACTGAAAAGTCATCCCCCACTCATTAACAATAAACACAAACCATCAAACACCTTCTGTTGCTTCTCTGAGAAGGTAAATGGTGCAAAGTCCCTCCCCAGGGCTGCTGGGCACAGTATGCTTCACGAGGCAAGTGCCAACATCCCAATAAATTATTTCACATTAGTATTATGTAGTGGTGAAAGCCAAGCAGAGCTTCAGCAAAGCACCATTTACTGATCCCTCCTCTGTTTGGAGTGCAGGTTGAAGCAATCTGTTGGCAGCTTAATCATCCTCCTGTTTTCCTCCTGGCACATACCTGCATTTCCTTCTTCCCCAAAATCTGGGGGCAAAATTTATTTTCTTTGTAAAAAGCCACCAAAAACCAGAAAGGAAAATCAAACCAGCCAAGCGTGGTGCCCGGGAGCTGCCTGCAGACATCACCATGGCTGGAGCTTCATCTGTGCTGCAACTGCTGGCAGTGTCAGAGCTCATCAGTTCAGTGATTCAAGAGAGGCACAGCAAAGCTGGGCCTTCTGTTCCTTGCCCAACACTAATATTACATAAATGCTGTCTTTATTTGCAGTTTCATTCATAATCCCAGCAGTGCTGCCCATTCAAAGGCTGCTGAGCCAAGTGAGCTCAGCAGGGTTGGTTTCCTGCAGCCCTGTGCAGAGGGAGGCTCAGCTCTGGCTTTTCCCTCTCCTGCTTTGCTGGGTGACTTTGGACTCACACTTGGAGCACTGGGCTGGACTGGACTGCCAGGCTGAGCTTTGCACAATGTCTATGAGCTTCACCCCTTCCAAACAGCACCTGAGACCCTCCCAGGGAAAATGCTACTGGAGTACAAAGCAATGCCATCAAACTGCTGAGCACAACCTATGTTTATAGGAAGTGTACCTCTTATTTTCCAGATAACTGATGGCAAAGAAGGCTACATTGCAATGGGTGTATGTGTTGGGACCCAGGACATCCCTCTGGCTGCCCTGGGTGATTCCAGGCCCTGACAAGGGGCTCAGAGACCCTGGCACAGAGTCACAAACACCAGTGCCTTCCATTTTAACCCATGGAAACAATTCCCAACTTTGTGTGAAGATTTACGAGCCACAATAGTTTGAGCAGAATGACAGTGAATTTATCACAGGGTGAAAAAGTAGAATTTTGGGGTTTTAGAATGGGGGTTCAGGAGGCAAGATGGAGGAATCTGGGCATGTTCCGTCTTTCTCCTTCTTGGCCTCCATCTTCTGCAGTCATGGTGACACTTCAGGATTGGTTTAGAGTAGAGACAGACTGTCTAACATAGGTGATAGGTATGGGAAAATTAGCCAACACCACCCCAAGGGCAGTCACTGTGCCACAACCTGGACAGATCTCAGCAGGTCAGAGAAAGAATGGAACAGATAAGAGAAAATAAACAACCTTGGAAAGCAGAACCAACGAATCTCAACTTCTTCTTCAGTCACAGGGCTGGGTAAAAAGAGACTTTCTGATACCTCAGGAGCCATTTCAACCACAGAAACCTGAGATGTATGTACCAAAATACCCAACAGGATTTCCCGACAGGTTTCCATGTGGTCCAGGACAAGACACATCCTTCACAAAAATTTAAATGAATTCTTAATGAGTCTGCCAAAGACAACAGTTTAGTGAATGCCACAGTTCCCAAACCAGAAGCACAGGCTGGGTTTTAGCATTAAATCTCAAAGCATTTAGAGAAAAACTTGTCCTTTAGCTGTCAAACACTGCCAGGACAATCTTTCAGCAGAGCCTGCTGGGCTGTTCATACTGAGAACTGGTAATGACTCCTGTATTGCAGGTGCACAGATAAAAGCTCCTTCAAAGATACTGCATTTCCTACCACTATGAAGTAGTAATTAAAAATAAATCAGGTCTAAAGAGCCCTCCACATCTGGCTAATCAAAGGTGAGATAATTAAAGCCAGACACATGATTTGGAAGTGAGGACACTTACTGCTAAATGTCCTCCAGCTTTGCACACATCAGCTTGTACAACTTGTGATGTTTGAAAGTAAAACTGTATTAACAGTCTGAAACTGTTGGAGGAATATAAAGATTTTAACTAAAAGTTACCTTGGTGTACTTGTAAAGTCCAGTGTGCAAAATCCACTTCTAAAGTGCAGCTTATAACTTATTTTTAGTAGTGAGAAACCAGTTAAAAATAGGTTGAAAAAATATCTTTAATGGAAAATTCTACCCATGCAATGACTCATACAATTAAAAAGTCAATTTTTATTGTATTTTTGTAGCTGTCTGTAAGCATAGTATTTTTTTAAAGAGCAAAGAAACATTTCCTCAAGAGAATTTAAGTGATTTTATTTTACTCACAGTTTCATGTAAATTGTAACATCACCACTTATATACAAAATTAGTTGAGTAGATCAGAACAGCAATGATTTCCTCGGCAGGCAATCACGACCGAGCAGACAAACACTGATTCACCACTTCCAGCAGGTGAGAGTTTTCCAAAGCAGCTGCCACCCTCTCCTTATCAGCAAGCTGTTTGTTAACTGCAGGAAAAACCCAGAGCAAACATCAGGACAGAGGCACTGGGTGTGCTGAGGCTGAGTGAGCACAGCTCAGGGTGCTGCAGGGCTGGGGATGCCCAGGGCACCCCGGGCTCTGTCTCTGCCACAGCTGCTCCTCAGGTGGGACACAAGAAATCCCCTTTTCCTCCCCTTTTCCACGTGCTCAGGCACAGAATCAGTGACTGACTGAGAGCACAGCCTGAGGAGGTGTTTAAAGAACACTGCAGCCCAATCTCAGTGACACTCCGTGTTCCTGCTGTGCAGCATCCCCCAGGATCTGGTGCAGAAAGTCCCAGACATGGAGCAGATGCTCTGCAGCTGTGGGAACCTCTCTCCTCGCTAATTTTCAAGATTAAAACAAATATGAAGACCACACAAGAGAGGACTAAAAGCCTTACCTGCGTGCTCAGAGGCATGTGTTCCTGGAGTTATGTGAACATCCAGCTGAAACAGCAGCACACAAGAAACAGGGGACGAGTTCAACAAAATATTGGCAGATTAAGTTCAAACAAATAAAAATGAAATAGTAACAAAAAGCAAGGAGAAGGGACATTCTTGCCACTATCAGTTAGTCAATATAACAGAATAAAATAAAAGTCTAAAATTGCAGAGTATTCTGCATTTGCAGGTGTCTAAGCTGCTCCAGAAAGGGTGAGAGCTGCCCTCCTGCCTGGCACAGAGCATGCAGTGATTGCCCTCAGCCCCCCCTGGCCATGACAACAGCCCCAGAACCCCAAGAGCCCCAGAACTGTGTGCTGGTATTTCACCCACTGCCCTCTCTGCTTCCTGCAGGGTCCCTCACACGAAAATAAACAAAGCTCTAGTTAATTTTCACTGCAAGCTTGGTTTTTTCCCCATTTTTTTTTTTAATGTTTCCAAACACCTCCCCCACTTCTGCTTTGATCCCCACCTTGAACCTCTCGGGCAGCGAGCGGAGCAGTTTGACCTTGATGGAGAGGCCGATGAGCGTGGCCATGCTGCAGTGAGGGATGGTGGGCGTGAACTCCACCGACACCGTGCTCTGGGCATCGTCCACCTGCGGGGACACCGCTGTCACCCCACAGCGCCCAGCCCGCAGGGCACCGCGCACTGGCACCTGTGCTGGGTACTACTGGAAATGCAGCTAAACACTATGCAAAATACTATGAATACATTTAAATATTATAAAATATTATGTATCATTAATATGGAAATACTATGTTAAATATATATAATATTATACATATTATAATATAAACATTAAAATTATAACCATTCTAAATATATTAAAATATTATATATTTAAATAATATAATATAATATAATATAATATAATATAATATAATATAATATAATATAATATATTTTAACATGTATAATGTAACATAATTAATATATATTATTTAATATATATTAAATAGGTTCAATATTTATCTAATTATTATATTTATTAGTTATAATATTTAATTTATTAAACATTAATATTACATTAAAATATATTAATATATTAATATTATTAATAATTTATTCTTTATAGTATTTAATATTTATGATTATTATATTTATTATTATACTTAGAATAAATAATCAAATAATATGTATTATTATGTATTATTTATTATCTAAAAAATATTGTGTTATATATTATTCAATATGACCATATTTAGATATATTATTCAAATATTATTTAAACATTATATATTTAAATATATTATATAATTATTAAAATTACAACTATTCTAAATATATTTAAATATATTTATATATAAATATATTTTATATATTTAAATATTATATTATATGTTATTTAATATATATAATGTAACATAATTAATATATATTATTTTATATATATTGAATAGTTTTAACATGACATACATTATTATATTTATTATTATACTTAATATAAATTAACAAACAATATGTATTAATTATTATTTATTATTTAATATCTAATTAATATTGTGCTATATATTATTAAATATTATATTTAAATATTGTATTATTTAAGTGTTTAATTATTATTTATTATTTAAACATTATATATTTAAAATATAATTATTTAAATTATAACTATTCTAAATATATTAACATATTTTATATTTAAATATATTATATATTATTTAATATATATAATGTAACATAATTAGTATATATTATTTAATATATATTGAATAGTTTTAACATATTATACATATTATATTTATTATTATACTTAATATAAATTAACAAATAATATGTATTAATCATTATTTAATATCTAATTAATATTGTATCCCATATTATTAAATATTATAATATTTAGATATTGTATTGTTTAATTTTAAATTTTTCATTTAATTATTAATATAATATAATATAATATAATATAATATAATATAATATAATATAATATAATATAATATAATATAATATAATATAATATAATATAATATCGGCCGGCTGAGGCAGCACATCCCGGCGGGATCTCACTTTCACTCGCATTTGCTCGACGACGTTCAGTTCCTCCAGGGTGAGCGGGTGCTCGGGGTCATTGATGGAGCGGATGAGATGTGCGCGTTAAGGAAAGCGGCGCTGCCCGCCGGCCCTGCCCGGCCCTGCCCTGCCCTACCCGGTCCTGCCCGGCCCGGTTCTGCCCTGCCCGGCCCTGCCCTGCCCGGCCCTGCCCTGCCCGGCCCTGCCCTGCCCGGTCCTGCCCGGCCCGGTTCTGCCCTGCCCTGCCCGGCCCTGCCCTGCCCGGTCCTGCCCGGCCCGGTTCTGCCCTGCCCGGCCCGGCCCTGCCCTGCCCGGTCCTGCCCGGCCCGGTTCTGCCCTGCCCGGCCCTGCCCTGCCCGGTCCTGCCCGGCCCGGTTCTGCCCTGCCCTGCCCGGTCCTGCCCGACCCGGTTCTGCCCTGCCCGGTCCTGCCCGGCCCGGTTCTGCCCTGCCCGGTCCTGCCCGGCCCGGTCCTGCCCGGCCCGGCCCTGCCCTGCCCGGCCCTGCCCGCCGCTCCCGCAGGATATCGAAGATCTCCCGGTCGTCGATGGCGTCGGGCAGCTCATCGTCCTCCTCGCGGGCGGTCACGGGGCGCTCCCCGGAGCGGCGGTAGATGAGCGGGTTCGCGTTCTCCAGCGGAGCCGCGCCCGGGCCCGGGCCCACCATGGCGGCACCGACACCGGCACCGCCACCGGAACCAGCCCGGAGCGGGATCGGCGCCGCACCGGGGCGGGAGCGGGGCGGGAGCGGGGCGGGCAGGACCCGGGGTTGGGCGGGCCCGGCTCCTCGGGCGTGTCCTGGGGCTCTTGGGCTTCCCCGGAGCCCGGCTCGGCCGCAGCGCCGGGCTGGAAGCGAATGGAGTCGGCGGCGCAATGTCCGGCGCTGCCGACGATGCTCCGATGCAATTGTTTATCTCATCTGTTCCCTACTCTGAGCAATCAAACAAAAGAACCCCCGCGCAAATTTGAACTGGTGTGGTAGTGTGGCGATGAGATACTTTGGCGTCATACACGCCTCTAAAAGGAGATTAAGGCAAGAATTTACTATTTTGATTTGGTTTTCTTTTCTTATTGTTACTTTCTAATCATTTGTAATCTAGTCCTGGTTGTTGCGGGGGGGGGGGGGGGGGGGGGCGGGTTAGGGGTTTTGTTGCTTTTTCCTTGTCGTGGTGTTTTGGTGCTTTTTTTTGTTGTTTTAAGGGGATTTTAAAGAACTTGATAGCATTTAAGCTCTGTGTTCCGACTTGCCCTGTGTTCTCCGCCGGTGGCGCTGGCAGCCGGTGAATGAAGGAGCAGCGATCGGCGCCGGGCACTGCCGGGACCGCCTGAGGCCCTCCCGCCGTGCGGGGCTGCGTCGGTGATCGGGGGCTGTATCGGTGATCAGGGGCTGTATCGATAATCAGAGCTGTGTCGGTGACCGGGGGTTGTGTCGGTGATCGGGCTGTATCGCTGATCAGGGTCTGCATCGATAATCAGGGGCTGTGTCGCTAATCGGGGCTGTAGCGATAATCAGGGGCTCTGTTGATAGTCAGGGACTGTATCTCTGATCAGGGGCTGTGTCGATAGTCGGGGCTGTATCGATAATCAGAGTCTGTATCAATAATCAGGGTCTCTATCGCTGATCAGGGTCTGTGTTGCTGATCAGGAGCTGTATCGATAATCAGGGGCTGTATCGCTGATCAGGTCTGTACCGCTAATCGGGGCTGTATCGATAATCAGGTGCTGTGTCACTGATCAGGTCTGTATCGATAATCAGGGTCTGTATCGATAATCAGGGTCTGTATCGCTGATCAGGAGCTGTATCGATAATCAGGTCTGTATCGATAATCAGGGTCTGTATCGCTAAGCAGGGTCTGTATCTCTCTCCTGTTTGTTTTTGGCGCTCTGGAGGCGTTGGCTGCCGGTCACGCCGCGGTTCAGCCTCGCTCCGTGCCCCGGCTGCCCTCGCCGGGACCTTTGTCCCCTCCTGTTCCGGATAAAAGCGCAGAGAGCCCCCGGGAGCCCGGGGGTGACCATGGCTCCTGCGAGCCCGATCGCGGTCCTTTGTGCCTGCTTTGGGTTTGTAGCGCTCCTCGTGTGCGGGGCAGAAGGTGAGCTCGGTGAGCTGGTGCTGCTCTTGCTGCTGGGGAAGCCACTGCACCAAGTGCCAATGATTTTTACAAAGGCGGTAAATCTCTTCTGCTTTGGTTACCAATCTGCCAAAATGCCTTCATGATGCAAAAATTACTGGTTTTGTGAGATGAAACTTTGTGAGATGATTTAATGAAAATAAAGCTTTCTGTCTTTTTTAAAAGGTAGAAAGCAGCAACATTTCTGAATTCTCTAAATAAAATATTTTTAAGATCTTGTTGAATGATAAATTTAGGAAGTGTTAATGGGTTTGCTGTTTGCTCTGAAATTTGCTCTTGCAGGGTGACAAAATCCTGCCCTACCTGGCTCCAGGTGACACTGGCATGAGGGCTTGGCAGGGGGTGTCTGTCACTCCACCAAAGCAATATGAAGACTGAACAAAATTGAAACGAATAACCTGAAATGTTCTAAATTAAACAATCAGTTAAAAATACTTAATGGAGAAGTCTGTGTGACAGTTATGAAGGTGCAATTTAATGATTTTTTTTCCCTTTTGTTTTACCTAGGACAGAGTGGTGCTGGGCCAGAAGTGACCATTGCACTCGGACGGCTCAAAGGAACACAGACAAATGTGAAGGGCACAGACAAGCTTGTCAATGTTTTCCTTGGAATTCCTTTTGCAAAAGCCCCTCTTGGATCCTTGAGGTTTTCTCCACCTGAACCACCTGAACCCTGGACTGGTGTGAGAGATGCAACTTCTCACCCACCGCTGTGAGAGCTGTTCATTTGTGCTGGTCAGAGCTGTGTTTATTGGGGTGCAGGGGCCTGAGTTGATATTTGGTGGTGGATACACTGCCAGTACTGCTGTAGCGTTTCTAGTACAGGTGTTGAGATGTGCTTTTACAGGCTGCACCTCTCACTGATTATAGATAAGACAAAATTCAAGCACCCTGTAGGGATTCAGCTGGGTGCAAAAGTTTTCTCTACTGTTGTTACCTTGATGCTATTGCAGGTTTAGTACTAATAATTGAGCTTTTTTTTTTTTTTTTGCTTTCTTTTTTTGTGAAGCTGTCCTCAAGATCTGTCCCTGTTGAAAACAGCTGAAAAAAACTTCAAAGAAAAGCACCTTGCATTCCAAACTTCTGAGGACTGTTTGTATCTCAGTGTTTACAGCCCCGCTGGCTCAAGCAAAAAGGACAAGCTACCTGTATGTAAACCATTGAACAAGCTTGTGTTTTATAAAGCTTGCTCCTAAGAGACTTAACTGCTTTTGAAAATGTGATGCTGCACCAGCAGAAATAATATTAGCATGTAAAATTCCAAGTCCACCAATCTGAAATTCAGCAGCCATTGTGCTTTGGTGTTTTGGTGTTCCTAATTCTCTGATATTGTTTTCCTTTTTCAAGTGAAATCTGCAAACCAGTGCATAAAGGTGTGTCTCACCCTTTTGTTTCCAAGGTAATGGTGTGGATCCATGGAGGCAATTTCATATTTGGTGGTGCTGCTCGCTATGATGGCTCTGCACTGTCAGCCTATGAGAATGTTGTGGTGGTTTTAATTCAGTACAGACTGGGACTCCTTGGATACTTCAAGTAAGAACACCTATTTTACTTTGTAAAAAGTACTTGCTGTCATGTTGAAAGCATGGGTAGTTCTGATTGCTAAATGTGCTGAGCTTCTGTATCAGTTTCCCACTGTTAGAGTGGTTTAAATGTACATAATTCACTGACATCAGGACTTCAGAACACTGAGAAATGTCTGTACGTTCCATCTGCATGGTCATGTGATTGTAGCCTGCTATCAGATCATAGGTGGGCTTATTTGGTGCTGGACAGGATGTTTGTTCTGGCCTTTGCTTCCATCCTCTGCTGTGTAAAGCAAAAACTCAGGCAGAGAAAAGGTCAGGGTTCTACCTGAGCAGGGGTGAGCAGAGAATGGAGGGAGTCAGGGGCTGAGGTGGGACCCTGAGGGGCTGTTGGTCACTTTGCACCAAGCACAGAGTGCTGGGGTGGCCTCTGCTGTGCCACTGTCACTGTGCCACTGCTCTGTGCTTCCTGAGAGGGCTCTGCTGTGCCACTGCTCTGTGCTTCCTGAGAGGGCTCTGCTGTGCCACTGTCACTGTGCCACTGTCACTGTGCTTCCTGAGAGGGCTCTGCTGTGCCACTGTCACTGTGCCACTGCTCTGTGCTTCCTGAGAGGGCTCTGCTGTGCCACTGTCACTGTGCCACTGTCACTGTGCTTCCTGAGAGGGCTCTGCTGTGCCACTGTCACTGTGCCACTGCTCTGTGCTTCCTGAGAGGGCTCTGCTGTGCCACTGTCACTGTGCCACTGTCACTGTGCTTCCTGAGAGGGCTCTGCTGTGCCACTGTCACTGTGCCACTGCTCTGTGCTTCCCTTCCAGCACTGGTGACGAGCACGCCCCTGGGAACTGGGCGTACCTGGACCAGGTCGCTGCCCTTCGGTGGGTGCAAGGAAACATCGAGCACTTTGGTGGAGACCCAGCTTCTGTCACTCTCTTTGGGATATCTGCAGGATCTTGCTCTGTTTTTGCACATGTAGGTGTATATAGTACATAAAAATAAAAATCTTCAAAAGCTTAATTATGGTTTTTGACCGTGAGTTTAACAGCACATTGGGCAAAATCTGGAGATTTAGCAAATAAAGATGTGTAATTCCCAACTGAATCCAGGAGTTAATAGACTATAACTAGCATAAAGTTGTAAGGTAAGGATGTTAATGTAGAATAAATACTTTTTGTTCTTCCCTTCTTGGCAGGTGTTATCTCCTTTATCTAAGGGTCTCTTTCATAAAGCTATATCAGAGAGTGGAATTATAATTCCCCCCAGTAAAAATTTACGTCTCTCAACAGATCTTGAGGTAAGCTCATTTTTTTGCATTTTAAAGTCTTTATAGCCTAAAATAGGCTTCTTCTATGGATAGAAGGATACTATATATCTATATAGGATATTTAAGGGGTATATATATATATCTAAAGGATACTTCTATGTGATAATTTGTTTAAAAGAAAAAAGGGAAAAATGTCATTGTATACCATGCAACAAAGTAGATCCAGTTTATTGTTGCAGCACACCTGTTGAATTTTGGTCTGTTTGGTGTTAGAAATAGATTGGAAAGCTGTATGATTTCATACAGCTGTGGGCTGGCAAAAGCATTTCAGTCACACACATCTCAAGCCAGGCAAATGTCCATTTTTATAGCCACTGTACTTGATACAGTAACTCTGGCATTTATTATGGAAAGTTTGACAAGAATCCAGAAGAAGAATTCAGCTTTTTATTGAACTACAGTCTTTTAGGGAAAGCCTTTATGTGAAGTAAATTAATTAAATATAAAACAACAAAAAACCCCAAACTTAAAATAAAATAACTTTCAATAAGTGGCTTTTAATATCTTTTCCTGTAATGGCAGACAGTAATAATGTAAATATTTCTGTATTTTCTTTCCTTATTTGATTTATGCTAAAGCTTGTATTATCTCTACAGCAAAGTTTGAAAAAACAGTGAATGGAAATACAGCAAGAAAGAGAAGTACAGCAGAATGATTTCACTTTGTGATCAAACAGTAGAGCAAAATACTCAAAGATCTATCCAGCTCACTTAAATCTGCCACTAACAAGCTCTTAACCGCAGCATGTATAATGATTTTTTAACAGTGCTTGTCTTTGTTGATAATTTTCAGAAAATTGCCAGTATCTTCAAGTGTGATGCAAGCAGCTCCCTCTCCCTGCTGGACTGCTTGAGGAAGCAGGAATCAGAGCACATAGTCCTTAACAGCAAGGTAGGTGAGACTTCATGGCAACAGAACTTTTAATGGCTCACTTGCAAAACTTTAGCTCAGCCTCTGATCAGAGTTCATTGATGGTCCGTTCCAAAGTTGATTTTTCTTATCTTTTGTCAAAATACTCCCCAAATGTTGAAGCAATTTCACACATCAATTCTTTCTGGAGGTTTGGCAGTGTCACAGCACCTGTGAAGTTGAGCAAGGCCTGAGCACCCCTGTGTTTTAATCCTGTCAGAACAGCCCAGGATCAGGAACCCTTTACATTCCTCTACACTTGACCCAGCCAGGCCTGCATTTTACACTCTTGTGCCAAACTGAATTTATGTTACAGTGGCTGTAGATACTTGAATTTCTTAAAGCCCTTTTTTGCATTTTGGATATTCAGTGTGGGCATCTTACATGATTTGAAGGAAAAATTGGAAGTACTATTAACAACTAATTTGATCTTTTTTTTTTTCCTCTTCCTTCAGGAAATCTCATTTCTACCCTTAGTTTTGGATGGAGTATTTCTTCATAAGCCACCTGAGGAGATATTGGCTGGAAAAGAATTCAATGCAGTCCCGTTCATGATAGGAGTCACCAATAATGAATTTGGCTGGAACATTAGATCGGTGATTTAATGTCTATTCTTTATTTTTATTGTGTTTTTAATGTTTGTGTTAAGTGATAGGACAAGTCTTAGCAGTGATGGAAATACGTACAAGGTAAACATTGCTTGCATCATGGCTCTGCAGTGACCCAGAGCCACTGGGTCACAGAGGGTGAGAGAGGCTTCATCCTGCAAGTTAAATTGCATGGACACAGCAGTTGGAACATCAGTTTTGTACAGTGCTTTCTTATCCTACAGATTTAATCCCTCATCCAGGCAGAGAGAGCAAAAGAATGCAACAATCAAGGACTTGTTCCTGAAAGACAAGTACAGCCAATCCTTTCCCCACAAGGCTCAGTAGTCAGGGTTGATATCCAGAGTGCTTAAAAATGTGCCACTGATCACCTCAACCAGCTTCCCCTTGGTATCATAACCTTCAGAAAGAGCTTGCATCTGAAAATCTCACCTGGGGCAGAGTGAGGGCACAATGCACGTGCCCAGCCCATTCTCCTTTCTCATGGGAACTCAATGGGTAACTCCAAAACATGAGCAAATGCTCTTAGTGCACAAAAACTGCAGGAGATGGATTTGTGTCCTCTCCTTTCTTGTCTCTTTCTTTTATTTCCTAAATATTTCCTTTGTGTAGTACCAATCATTTGTTCTGAATCTATGAAGCGGCTGTTGCTGGTTGGAAGTCCCAGAAGAACAATGCAAAGTGAAATCTGTTTGAATTTATTTTGCAGACAGAAGAGTTGTTTTATGCAATGCTGTAAAAGAGGAAGAACACTGCATTAGTTTTATTTCAAAGGGCTCAAACAATTGGACTAGAGACAGACTTAACAGTCAGTGACTTCTAAGATCTCCCCCAAGAGAATGACAAAAAGCCTGTGAGACAGAAGCAGCTTTTTGCTTCAGCTCTGCCCTCATGTTTTCTAGTCTTACAAGTTTCTTAACATTGAATTAAGGATAAACTATGTATTAGGAGTGGTTTATCTAGAAACCTTCACCAAGACAACATTTACTGCAGTAAATACAAGCTTCTCAAGGCAGCTGCTGCATTGGGCTGCATTTTTGCATATGATATGATCCTTTAAAAATAAACACCAGTAGTAAGAATTAATGGAATAATGTAGTTTCAATGTTTAAAATAATGGAGACATTGAATGGTATGCTAATAACATTGTTTTTTTCTCTCTGTATAGACATCAAAAATGAAAGGTTTGAGGGAAATAGGAGATAGAAAATCAATTGCCTCAACTGTAGAGGTTTTTCTACCAATGATTGTAAGTACTGCTGCACTAATCTAATTTGAGAAGTGAATTTTCTTTTTCTTGTATGTAACAGATTTGGGTCTCACTGCTTGAGTCGTGGTGTTACTGAGGGCTGAGGCCATGGCAGGCTTTGGGGAGAATCCCAGCAAAGTTGACATGACCAGGGTGTATAGAATTACACAGAAATAGGATTGAGCCAGACCTGGCATTTGGGAAAATGCCTTTTTCATTCTAGACCTCAAAGAATACTTTTATCTTACATATTTGTGGGATTACTGTAATAGCTTCCCTAATGTTAAAGTATCTCACGGCTGATCTCCTGCTTTAGGGAGTTTCAAGGTGTATTTTTCAGTATGTTTGCATTAAATGTAGCTTTTAAAGTAGTTACATTGCACTCCTAGTTTTGAGGTGCATCTTTCAAGCAGCAAATTCTAACCCTGAAAATTTACACTGTTTGGAGATCCCATTGGCCTTGTCCTCTTGTCTAATGGTCCATAAATCAAGGACTGAGAATTTACTTTTGTGATTCCCATCTCTCTTCTCCAGACGAAAACAGAAGCTGAAGATATTGTCAGGAGAAATTGCTGGATCTACACTTATTGCTGCAGGGTTTTAACCCATATAGATCTGGTGCAAATTTGACCTAAGGTGGTTGGTTTGTTTGGGGTTTTTTTGCCCACAAAAAGCATGAATAGGTTTTGTTTCCCATTAACATGGGTGCTGTCCTGGACATTTGTGCCTTTGCAGAATCTCTGAAGTTTAAAAGATGGCAAATTTAGCTGCTAATTTAGACTGTGATTGTCTTTTTGTTGCTTGTCTCTTAGGATGTACCCTCAGATTTTCTGCCCATGATCTTAGATGAATATCTGGGAGACACAGAGGACCCTGCAGAGCTCCGGGACGGATTCCTGGACCTGCTGGGGGACATGGCAATTGTCATGCCAGCCATTAAAGCACTGAATTATCACAGGGGTAAGCTGATCAGCAGCAGTGGGACACTCAAACCCCCTGCTGCAAGCTGGATCAAATGATGCAGACAAATCCTGTCATATGTAGGCAGCCC
Organism: Ammospiza nelsoni; assembly: GCF_027579445.1. Classification (NCBI taxonomy): domain Eukaryota; kingdom Metazoa; phylum Chordata; class Aves; order Passeriformes; family Passerellidae; genus Ammospiza; species Ammospiza nelsoni. Next base: position 2,983,121 of record NC_080645.1, read on the forward strand.
TTCTTGAGATTCCCACTGGGAGCAATGATACAGGTCTGCAGGGTTGTGTCCTTTATCTCTGTGTAAGTGTGCTTATAATCACAATATATTGAGAGCAGAGCATGATAACACAAGTAAATATTTACTAACTGAAGTATACAGGCTTAAAAATTAAAACATATCAAAGGACCTTCGTCCTTTGGCCCATGGCTGTTTGGGAAATCAGCAACTCTGTGGTCTGTAAATTTTCTGGTGTGTAGGTGTAGACAAGTCATACCAAGATATTCCAAAGTGGAAATAATTTGATATTTTGTTTTTTCTATGTTATCTTAGAGTGGATCTTCCAATTTTTTTTTTGTGTGTGTAAGCTAAGCACTTAATTTTGCATTAAAAGTAGAAGTACATATTTGAATGTAACAATTAGACTAGAAATGTGCCCAGTATAAAGCTCTTTTTAAAGCAGTATTTTGAACAGCTGATGACACCTGAAGTTTATGTATCTCTTCTGTAACTGCCTGTTTGTTATGTCTTGCAGAGTCTGGAGCTCCTACCTACTTCTTTGAGTTCCAGCACCGGGCCAGTGCATTCAGGGACAGCAAACCTGACTATGTGAAGGCTGACCATGGGGATGAAGTTGGCTTTGTCTTTGGGGGGCCATTTCTGGCTGGGGACATCCAGCTCCGCAGTAAGGAACAGACACCACTCGCTCCTGAATGAGTCCTGTAGCCCTGGCATTTTTCTATTCAGTGTTCTATTAATTTCCATCAGATTAAAGTGCATATATTGGCAGTGAGACCAAACCATAACCCTTTCTCCTGGCAGAATTGGTTTTATGCATTTAACCATCTTCTCCAGCTTCTCTCCTTTACAGTTTGCTTGGTCTGCAGCACAGTCAGTCCCACATCTTGTCAGCAATTCAGCAAATAGGATATTTCGTAGAAAATTCACTGTCACTGTCCCAGCACTGTGATGAATTTGACAAATGGCTTTGGCTGAAAATTAAATTGAAGGAAAGATCAATTAAATTTGCAGGGTGCTTGGGAAGCAGGAAATCCAGGATCTCTTCTTTTCCTGAGGAGTTTAGGCCAGTGTCTCCTCCTTTGAGGAAATCCCATGGGCTGTCAGGCTCCAGAGAATGGGGGACTTGGCTTCTTTTGCAGGAAGTGATTCCAGCCATGTTCAGAGCAAGACTTGGAATTACAGTGTTTCATTTTCTGTGTGAAGATCCAATGGTTAGGTCTGTTTTGCCTCACAATTCAATTAATACTTGAGCACTTATTCCAATGGAACCAATCCACTGAGGGAGGATTAAGGGTGTACTCCTAAAATTTCCATGGGATTCTGGAAGTTCCCTCTGTCAGAATCCCACGTTTTTATATTCCCAATGACTCTGCCAGTCACTGAACAATTAAGAAACATGATGCCACTTCTTAAGGAACATAATTAATCCAGCAATATCCTTTAATTACTTATGCCTAAGACAGTAGTACTCAGCATGAAGTATTTTCTTTCCTGTGGAACGTATTAGGAACAGTTCTTATTTTGACAGAGACACAAAGATTCTGCTTATTTTAAGTGAATTCACTAATTTTTTTCTGCTTTTGTTTTTGTGATTTGCACAGTAGTTCATAGTCTGATCAAATATGTATGTCAAAGCCTCCATAAATGAAAGTATTTCCTTTTACTTCATTGAACTTTGGAGCAATCCAGCTATGTTGTAAAGCCCTTTGTTAATCTGTTACCAGAGCCTTTTCTTTTTTTTTTTTTTTTTTTTTTTTAATTGCATACCATTTGGCACTAGGAAACACTGAACAGTTCTTTTGCCTGAATTTATCAAGGGCTTTAAGATACCAAACATTTTTCTTAGTGTATTGAGATGCATTTATAATTAAAAACACACAGGAACTGAAGTAATTCTCACCTAGTGATACAGTGAGCTTATGTTATGTATAACTATATTTAAAGAAATACTCTTGAAGTGCTGAGAAATGGAGTGGCACCGTCTTGTGTGAGAAAGGAGAAATCTTTGCCTAGTCATGCTCTGAATAATAGGGAGAATTTCAGTCCCACAAAACTAGAATGGGATCCAGGAAACACAGCCATGTGGCCCATTCCTGGAGTTGTACTGGGATGCAGAACACATGGGGGTTTTTTGGTTCTGCTCTGATTTCCTGGAAGTTTACAGGCACATCACCTTATTTCCTTGTTCCCAAATTCCCAGATTTCTACAGTAGGGTAATGATGCTGAAGTCATTCATGAGGAGTGCTGAAATGCCCTGATGCTTGCTGTAGGAGTGATGTTGGCCAGTGGTGTTGCAATTGCCATGTTGGAATTGCCAATTGCCAGCACATTCCCAGAGGGAAATCTGCTGCTGCTGTAAGAGCCATGTCCTGCCACACAGAGCAGCTATTCTGTATTGTGTCTTTCAGGTGAAGTTACAGAGGAAGAGAAGAACCTCAGCAGAACTCTAATGAAGTACTGGGCCAACTTTGCTCGAAATGGGTAAGAATCATGAAGTTCATGACAGATACTGCTGCTTTGCACTGGGGAATTGTCTGGTTTACTGATTCAGTCTTAACATGTGTGATTGAATTCCCCTGTGACTGAAAAGGGCACTCACTCTTCTTTCCTCTTGCTTACAGAAATCCTAATGGAGAAGGTCTGGTTGAATGGCCATCTTACAACCTAAATGAAGAATACTTGCAGATAAATCTACAACAAAAGAAAGACAGAAAGTTGAAAGAAAAGAAGGTAGAATTCTGGAAAAAAGTGATCCTTGAAAAGACAAAGAGCAAAAGCACACAAAACACGAAGTTTAAATTAGAGTTATAGTTTACAGTCTAAACATGTGCATAATATGCAAAATATTAGGATATTAAAAAATTAATTGAAGTATATTTGAGGATAAAATTGTGTTTCCCTCACTTTTTCTTCACAGTTGTCATATCTGCAATTATTCACTGTAATAATTCCAGTTGATCCTCACTTGACAAATACAGCTACCAAATTTCCCCAATGCTCATGTTTTTCTGTCACTCCCCATGACTGAAGACAGAATGTAGCAGCAACATTGTTTTAATAAAGGGAAATCAATGAAGACCCAATTTGTGAGTCTCTTGATGCCAAGTTTATTGGTGGTACAGAAGCTTTGGTGTGGTGTAAATACAGAAATGTCCCCTGTGGAAAGAAGATGAAACTACAGAAGGTTCTGCTTTGTCTGTTGGTTTTACAACTGAGACAGGATAGTTCTGACTGCTGTGGTACTTAACCTGTAACAGTAGTGCTGGAATTAAGACTTCTCCCAAATGTTAGAAAAGGGAGAAAAATTCTCCAGTAACTACAATTCTCTGCTTTTAAATTCAGTTGTGGCTCCCCTACAAGGATTAACATTTCTGTCTTTTCCCCAGTGCTTCTCTGTGTGCTCCAGGCTGTCCCCTGTGCCACTGTCCCTGTTTGCACTGGCTCACAGCCTCACTGCCAGCACTGGCTCTGTCCCAGGGCCAATCCAGGGTGCTTTGGCTGCCAAGAACAAGACTTGCACTCTTCATGGCAGAGTTGTCAATCACTTCTCTGCCATCTCTTTGTCTGCTGTACCTGGCTCCTAGGCTGCTCCAGCTATCCCATATCACCAAAGGGATACTGGGGGTCTCCGTCATCAGAAGGCATGAAAAGGCACTTTATTATTAGAAATCCATAGTTCTTGTAGAAATAATGGTGGATCTAAGACCTGGATTGGCCTTTAGGAATCTTCTCTCACCTATTGGTCAAGAAGGGACAACTCCTCCTTTGACATTAAACAGATGTCAAAGACATCTTTGATGAACAGAGATTGCCTTCCAGGTGCAGAGATTGAGATAATAATTGTTTTAATTCTTTCTCTGAGCTTTCTCACAGCTTCCCAAGAAAATCCTGGGGGAGCTGTGTCTCTCTGTTCAGAGGTTATGTGATTACCACAATCCCAGCCACGTTCCTGGTCACACTGGTGCCTCACAGCAGTGATTCAGCTCCACGGGTCCTACAGGGCAATGAACATCTGTTCCCCCTCCCTTCAGCTCCCTTCTATATCTCTGCAAGAAATTTTAATTGTTCATGGCTAATAATGTCCTACAGCAACTAGCTACCCATCCCTTCTTTCCCAATTACTTTACTGGAAGAAGTAGGGTGGGATTTTCTACATTTTCTTGCCCAAGTTCTGCTGCCAGGCAGAACTCAGGAGCAGGGTGAGACTGTTTTACCAGTGCAGTTTTGGTAAGCAAAACTTCCTCCTAAGCATCTGTCCTCACTTCTTTCTTTTACCTCCTTTGTTATGTGAGTGGAATATAACTTCAAAACAGTTGTGCTAAATCTTCATTGCACAAACCTTTGAAATGTTGTGTCACTTCCTTTAAAAGGAGACAAACAGGAGATATTCTGTGTATGGGTGTGCACAGAACACACACTCATCGTGTGTATGCAGAGAAGTGCAGTTGAATTGACTTCCTAGCACAGGCCAGCACTAAAATCACAGTGGAAAATGTCAGAAGATCTTACTGATTTCTATGTAGAGATAAGCACTGTGATGCTCCTGTCTCCTGAGGTGAGATTCACACTGTTTCTTTAGCATGTGGTAAAGCTGTCCAAGCTTCAGAGGCTCTAGCTCCAAGTTTTATATTCTGTAGTTTCATTGAATCCTCAGCAGAGGCTGTGATATTTTATTGTAGCAGTGGTCCCCTGAGCAGGGAATAACGAGCACTGAGTCCATGATTGCAGAAGGCTGATCAATCACTTTATTGTACTACACTACACTACACTACACTACACTACACTATAGTATACTGTAACATACTACACTATACTATATGAAAAACCCATCTTCCTTGCCAGACAGTCCCATACACACATGTGGATCCAATTGGTCAATGAATCCAAACACCACCACCAGTGTCCAGTTAAGAAACCACCCTTTGGTAAACAATCTCCATAACACATTCCACATGTGCACAACAACTGGTGCAACAGATGGAGATAAGAATTGTTTTCTCTGAGCTTTCTCACAGCTTCCCAGGAAAATCCCGGGGGAGAATCATGTCTCTCTCTGTTCAGAGGATATGTGACTACCATGTCTCACCCTGTTTATTGTAAAAAAAGAAGAAGAGGAGGAGCTATGTTTGCAATTCTTCTGCTGGGCCCTTTGCAGAAGAGAGAACAAACACATCTCAAGAGGTTTATCCGTTGCCATTCAAAACATCATTCAGAAGCTGATTTAGAATGATCAGGGAGATTCCTTACCTGTATAATATCTGCTTCTATCATATCACTAAAGCAAGGTTTACAGTGTTAGAAACCAAGCAACAATGATTATTGTTTTAAAGTCCAAACAGCTGAGTTTCAAGAGAAGGTCCATTGACTGGAGATGTTGCTCTTTGACATCCTGGAATGTCCTTCTTGGTCCTGAAACAGGGAACTGCTGAATCCTGCAACAGAGAACAGCTGAATCCTGAAACAAATAACAGCTTCCCAGGGAAGCCAAAGGTGTCTGGTTACCAGCGGGCTGCATGGGGCTCCGCGGGCCCCAGCGAGGGTATGACAGCATCCCAGAGAAATCCTGAAGGAATCCCGTTGGGATCCCAGCAGCGTCTCCCATCCCACAACTCCCTGAAGGGCTGCCAGACACAATTTCCATGAGGGTTCAGCAGACACCCCCATGTTCAGCCTTGGCTGCAATCTCAGCTGGATCCATCAGGGTCCTGGTTCTCCGGCCCAGGCTGCACCCGACCTCAGGGGTCACCACTTATTGTGGCAGTGAGTCCCTGAACAGGGAATAACAAGCATTGAGTCCATGATTGCAGAAGGTTGATCAATCACTTTATTATTCGGCACTATACTGCACTATACTGTACTGTACTATACTATACTGTACTGTACTATACTATACTATATTATACTATATTATACTATACTATACTGTACTATACTGTACTGTACTGTACTATACCATACTACACTACACTGCACTACACTACACTATACTATACTATTGTTGAAGATTGCAATGCAAGATGTTTTCCATTACCATCTGTATGGCAGATTATCTTTTGTCAAGTGGGCAGTTTGCCTTATCTCTCTCTTTGAGTGACCACATTCACACCTCCCTCGGGAGGGGACATCTGCTGATAACAGCTATTGAACGTCACTGCATGGCTGATAAGAGCTATAACATCCCATTGGGAGATGTGAGCCCAGAGGGAGGAGCCAAGCATTGCTACCCAGATATAATCCAGAGGTTTTTGAAAGACCAGCATGGCTTTCTCTACGAGATTCCCCAGAAGAACAGCAGCTGTCTCTTCCACTGGATCTTCAGAAGAAGAATACATCCTTCTCTACAGGATCCCCCTTGCTCCAACAGAATGACACCTGACACTTCAGGAGGGCTGCAGCCACATTTCCAATGGGACTGCTACCAACACCCTGACCCACAGGGTGTCGGGTTGGGTTCTGACTCTGTCTGGGTTGTTCTAGTGTACTGTATTGTTTACTTTATCCTTTTTTTCCCTTTCCCTATTAAAGAACTGTTATTTCCTGCTTCCATATTTTTGCCTAAGAGCCCCTTAATTTAAAGTTTATAGCAATTCAAAGGAGTGGGGAGGGTTTACATTTTCCATTTCAAGAGAGACTCCTGCCTTCCTTAGCAGACTCCTGTCTTTCCAAACCAAGACAACTATACTATACGAAAAAACTATCACCCTTGCCAGACAGTTCATATACACACATGGATCCAATTGGTCAATGAATCCAAACACCACCACCAGTGTCCAGTTAAGAAACCACTCTTTGGTAAACAATCTCCATAACACATTCCACATGTGCACAACACAGGTGCAGCAAAATGTAGATAAGAATTGTTTTCTCTGAGCTTTCTCACAGCTTCTCACAGCTTCCAAGGAAAATCCCGGGAGAGAATCATGTCTCTGTTCAGAGGATATGTGATTACTACAATATTTGTCTGGTTTTTTTCAGCTATTGAAATCAGGACAGGTGGCCGTTTATTGCAGTACAAAGAGGCAAAGGTCATCATGAGGCAGGAATTTTTTATTGACCTTTGTGCATTATTCACGTATGAACTATGCCACATTATGACTTATGCATTATTCACTGATTGAGGGCAAGCTACAAAATCTCTTTAATTTAATGCCAAACAGGATTCAAGAATCATACTCACCAGGTATGTAGCACTGTCCTCAGATTCTACAAGTCTGTGCCACTGGAGTAAGAGTCTCCACATTTGCAAAGCATATATGGCATGCTTGTAGATCTACCAAAGTATCTCCAGACTGAAGGGATCTAAAGTCCCGTTTTTTGTTATCTTATCCTACTGTAAGTAGGATGGGCAGAGGTCACAGAAACTGGTCTGCACACACACTATTTTCAGAATTGCTGCTTCTCTAGGCCTGTGGATGGGATGTGGGCTCAGAGTAGTTGCAGAGTGGCTACTTGAGAGAGAATTAGTGAATAGAACAAAGAAGAGAAAAGCTTGGAAACTAAAACAGTAATGAAGGTGGAAAATAAAAGGAAAGTAAATGGGAAAATATAGAGTCTAGTAAAATCAGCAAAGATCAGGTCATAGAAGATAACAAGTCTGTTACATCAAAAGGGGAGAGCAGCAGGTGGAGTACAGGATATTTGGCTTTGCAGCAAAGGACCCCTCCTGTAGCTTGTGTGTCACGAGTGAGCTGAGGCATGAATGCTCACCAATGTGGGAGCTGAGCCATAAGGAGGAATTCCTACAGTTCCATCTTGCATGGAAAGAGTTTTCCCTTGCCAGGAACAAAAACAATCCCAGGTAAGAGGAGACAGTGAGAGAATACACAGCAGCACCCAAGCAGGCAGACAGGAGTGCAGTTTACTCCTGTGCAGACCTTCTGAGGTGTCTAGGAAACCTTCATCACACATAGAGGTAAAAGGTCATCTATTCTCAGCTGCATCACTGGTACCCCAGCCCCCTGTGCCATTACCTGCGTTTAAAAATGCACACCTTTATCATTACTGCATAGACTGTATATTCAAACAGTGCAGACTACTGCCAGGCCACTTTAATAGACCTTTGGTGTTACTCTTGAGAATCAAGGCAAAAGGCCTGCCAGGGATCACCTATAGGGCCCAAATTCATTGGTGCTCTGCACAGAGGGTTTTGTCTTCATTGTTTTCTTCACAGCATTGCCCATCGGGCAGGGCACAGTGAGCACTGGCCGTGCCCTCAGCCTCAGGAGCTGCACCCAGCACAGCCTGGCAGGGCAGACAGGGCCCTGGGGCCGGGCTCAGGGGCCACCACAAACCCAGCACAGGCTGCAGACACAGCCAGCACTGCTTGGGGTCACCTGCAGTGCCTGCCACCAGTTTGCCCTGCGAGCAGCCCAGTTAAAGCTGGCTGGGGTTTATCTCCAGGCACTGTAAATCACACAGGTGCTTTTCTGAGAATAGAAATAACTCCACGTTTACTTTGGTGAAAGTACAGCTGAAGGGCTCTGGTTTGGTCCTGGCTAGGCTGTGTTTCCCACCCGCAGATCTCAGTCCCAGAGGCAGTGAATGGGAGCGAGCAGAGCCGAGGTGCCCCGCAGGTGTGTGCGGGGCAGGCTGAGCAAAGCCTCCCCCGGGGCCGCAGCCGGAGGTGCCGCAGCAGCAGGACAGCGCTCCCGGCAATGCCGGGCCGTTTGCAAAGCGCTTGGGGGCCGCGGTGCCCGGGATTGCGGCACTGCCGTGGCAAAGGAGCGCTGGGGAGGCAGCGGGAGCCCCGCGGGCAGGAGGGCTCCCCGCTCCGGGGCCGGGCCCGGCAGTGCCGGCCTGGCTCGCAGCCCGAGCGCTGCCTCGCCTCAGCCGGGTTTGCCTTGCGTAAGGCGGCCCAGGCCCAGCCTATAAAGGCCCGGCCCGCGGGCTGGGGGCCAGTGGCACCATGGCAGCTGCGAGGGACACGGCGCGGCTGGCCTGGATCCTCTGCCTCGGGGCCGCGGCGCTGGTGGCCACAGGTAAACACCGGGGATACGGCCCGGGGCAGCTGCAGGACAGAGGGCACCTGCAGCTGCCTCCGGGGCCAGCCGAGAGCCGGGCACAAACCCTGGGCAGGGATGGGCACAAACCCTGGGTTGATATAGACACAAACCCTGGGCAGGGATGGGCACAAACCCTGAGTTGATATAGACACAAACCCTGGGTAGGGATGGGCACAAATCCTGGGCAGGGATGGGCACAGACCCTGGGCTGGCATGGGCACATACCCTGGGCAGGGATGGGCACAAACCCTGGGCTGATATAGACACAAATCCTGGGCAGGGGTGGGCACAGCCCTGGGCTGATATAGACACAAATCCTGGGCAGGGATGGGCACAAAGCCTGAGCTGATCTGGACACAATCCCTGGGCTGAGCCAGGTACAAACATTGAGCAGAGATGGGCACAGACCCTGGGTGGTGCTGGGCACACAAATTGAGCTGCAGTAGTAAAAATTTCATTTCAGCTTTTAATCTGCTTTCACTCATTTCTTTTACTTGCCTTCTTTACAATAAGAACAGTCAAATCCCTGTCCCAAAATCTTGCCTGATGAGGCTGCACAGACACAGTACCACATCTGTATTTGATGTTAGAACTTTCCCACATGGGGTTAAAATGGTTTTTTATCTAACAACCCAGGGCAAAAAAAAAATAATAGTAAGATCTCTATGCAACCACTAATGTGTGTTTGGTAAGACAATACATATTATATACCTGAAGGAGATGGATATTGAGGCAAATCAAAATGAAGCCTGAAATAATGTCAGCTCTACTGATTTAATAAAGGTATAATGAAAATTTCTCAGAATAAATTTAAAATTAAATTTAAAAACAATAAAATTAAAATTTAAACTAAATAAATTTAAATGAGTAAACACTAGTAATCAAATTAGTAAAATATAATAGCATATTAAGATAGTATAGTGTTAAAGCTGATAAGACTTTGTTGAAGCTTTATGTATAAAAACTACTGGTCTAAGTGCACTAAAGGTGTACATTTAAGTAGCAAATCTAGCAATTACTTACAACCAGAGCAGTGATGTGATTCTGTGCTGCTGTCCCACAGAACAACCAGAAGCAGAGACCAAATACGGGAGAGTCCGAGGGTACCAATTCCACGTGGACACAGCTGAGAGGACTGTAAATGTCTTTTTGGGACTTCCTTTTGCTAAGCCTCCCGTTGGATCACTGAGGTTTTCTGGACCCCAGCCACCTGAGCCATGGGAAGGTGTCAGAGATGCCACTTCCTACCCACCAATGTAAGGCCATGACCAAACCACTGACCCTGTCATGATGTTAAACTCTGGGCACTTCCAGGACTCTGATGTGCTCACAGGGCCATCCATGAAGACAAATTCCTTGGTGCCCCCTCGTTGCACCTGCAGCTGTCCCAGTGGATGCATTTCTAAAGACACTCTGGGAGCTGCTCTCTGTGCCAGCAGCTGCTCTCTGACAGGCATCAGAGAGAGCTGAGATGGAGCAGCACTTACAGACAATGCTCTGCCTCAGGAGCACTTGGCCAGCCCTTACCAATCACTGGAAATCTTTGGAGCAGGGACAGAAAGGAGCTGAGGAAATGTTGGAACACAATGTTAGCGGGAAACTGCTGAGTCAAGTGCTTAAAAGGGCACATAGGAAATGCACAGCAATGCCACTCTACCTTGTAAATGTCTCACTCCATTGATTTGTCCTACTTCCCTTATTTAGCATCTCAAGGCTAATACCTACCATTGCAATGTAAAAAGCTATTGGAGACTTCAAATAATTCATTTATATTTCCATATGTATTTCACATGCCAATCTAAACGTGTGCTGGAGATCAGTTTCTGCTTGGCACTTTGTTGTGGAAGTACAAAAACGTTTCTCTTCACAGCTTTCAGGATTTTGTGAATTCTCTTGCCTGTTACTTTTGCATTTATTCAGGTGTCTACAGGAACCAATACTAGGACAGTATGTTTCAGATATGATTACCAACAGAAAAGAGAAAGTTCCTCTGCAAGTGTCTGAGGATTGCTTGTACCTAAATGTCTACACACCTGTTTTGACAGGAGAAAAGGAGAAGCTGCCTGTAAGCAAAATCCTTATAACACCTTCAGCAAAATTATCTGACTGGAAAATTTCAACCTCTGGCATGAGCAGACATGCAGGGGCACTTTTGTAGTGATGAACAACTTACATGCTTTCTCCCAGCAAATATTAGTTGGTATTAAAGAGACACAAAATCCTATTTTACAAGTAAAATTGTATTGCCATTTAGCTAAGCAGTGCTTGATTTAATCCAAAGGATCAGTCCAAAGTCACAGGGCACTGACACAGTGTAAACATTTAACAAAAGCAGTGCCATTTTGTAGCCCTGCAGGCCTCAGATTTGAAAGATTTCTGCAATTTGTGAAATGTATTCTGAAAGAATAGGATTGAAATAGCACAAAATGTTGTATCATGGGCTATATTTAGTTATTCTCACTGGGGGCTCTTACCTGAGCTGGGTTGATCCTCTGTTTCTTTTTCCAGGTCCTAGTATGGATCCATGGAGGTGGATTAGTTATTGGAGCAGCTTCATCATATGATGGCTCAGTATTTGCAGCATTTGACAACGTGGTGGTTGTAACAATTCAGTACAGACTCGGTATTGCTGGATATTTTAGGTGAGTTGGATGATCTCAGTTTTTCCTAAGTGATTTCCAAAAGGATGTGTGCAAAGCCTTTGTAAAGAGAAGTGCAGAAGACTTGCTTATGCAAAGAAACATTTCTGAACTGCACCTGCAGCACTGGGGACAATTTCCAGTGCCAAGGCAGATTCCAGGTCTGTTCTTGTGGGGCTGCTGCTCCAATCTCAGGGATGCCCGAGCCATCCATTCGTCAGTCTTGGAGGGAAGTTCTGTGTAGACAATGGCAGATGATTTCTCACACCACAGACTGTGTTTTCCTCTGCCTCTTGGCTTGCATTGAGCACTTGAACAAATCTGTTCTGTCCCTGCAGCACTGGTGATGAGCATGCCCGGGGTAACTGGGGATATTTAGACCAAGTGGCGGCTCTTCACTGGATTCAGGAAAATATCATGCATTTTGGAGGAGATCCGGGATCGGTCACTATCTTTGGAGAATCTGCAGGAGGAATCAGTGTTTCTGCTCTTGTAAGTTCCCAGTAATCAGGAATTGTAATTACTTGGGGGAAAACCCCTCCATCCATTTTCAGTATCTGCATGGGAAGTCAGCAAGATAAAAGGGACGGGATTACGGCGACACATCACCTGGGTCTTTGATAACACAACAAGGCAAAACAACACACATTTTGAATGATAATGATTTGTCATTTTCATACTCAAATGCTGTGGTTTATTAACAGAATGTTATTACTCATCTGTTGAATTAAGTTCTCATTGGTTTGGGGTGTTTTTTTCAATGTCAAAAAACCCTCAAAATCTAATCTAATGAGAAAAGTCCTTTAGGAGGAGTTGTGGACTCTTGCCCAATTTCTGTTTGCTTTGACAGCCACTTGTGCCAAGTGATTGAGGTGAATAGTTCTGGAAGCTGGTGCAGCCCTGCAGTTTGTGACCCTGTGATTGTGTAAAATCTTTACTCCAACACGGAGCACATTGGCTGTGACTCTCTCCTTCTCCAGTCGCTCCCACTGTGGTACAGCTCACACAGCCCAGCCAGGCTTCCTTGTACCTGGCATGCACATCCCTGCTTCCCGTGGCCAAAAGCTCTTTCCTGCCCTTCTGCAGCACAGCCAGCCTGCCTTGGGCACATCCCATCTGTACCTGCCCTGCAGGGTGCTACTGGGAGGCCCTGGGAGCAAAGGGCAGGGGAGGGAAAGGCCCTGAGCTCCCCATCCCTGCCAGCGCTGCCAAAGCACTTTGCACAGCTGGGCTGTGGCCAGAGGCTGCACAGGGACACTCTTAGCACATGGGCTTTCAAAATGCCCCCAATGGCCACTGCTGATACTGAAACCCAAAATCCCAGGGGAGAACACACTGCTTGTCATGCTTGTCCTTGCTTTCTCACAGGTCTTATCTCCCCTGGCCAAGGGCTTGTTCCACAAGGCCATTTCAGAGAGTGGCACTGCAGCCCTGGGCTTGTTCACTGACCAGCCTAAGGAGGAAGCACAAGTGGGTACTTGTGGTAATTTTAATTCCTTTTTCCAGATATATCTAAACTGTTCAGTCCAAAATATTGAATCATGTGAATTCACATTTGTTGTGAATCAAAGGAGTCTTTAAAGGCAGTATTTCTGTGTGCAAATAGTACGTGTTTAATTATGTGTAGATTTTCAAACCCCGAAATATCCACAAAGAGAGAAAAATGTAAAGTCGAGGAATATTGTAACATGTAGGGTCTTCAAAAAACCTGAACTTAGACTTTTTTGGTGGAAAACAGTATCAGACTCTGAATACTCTCCCCCTCCTGTTTGATGCCTGTAGTGTGCAAACAAACAAGACTTTATTCAGTCTTTTGTACTTTGACAACTACAGGCTTCCAGCCCTTTCTTTTCTCTTCAAATACAAAGAACAATTTCCAGAACCTGGAAGCTGGCACATCAAAGAGACAGCTGTCTCTAATGGCAGCTCTTGCTCCAGCCAAAAAGACATCACCAAGAGTGGTAGAATGTGCTCTCTGTTGCCCTGCAGATGGTTTATTCTCTAACTCCTTTATGTCACCCAGCCTTCTCAGCCCAGCCTGTTAATTACCAGCATTGTCTCAGAATATTTCTGTATCAAAAAAACCTGGAGGCAGAGCTTTTCCCCTCCTGCCCAGCCCGTGGTGTGAAGGATTGTGAGGGCTTCCAGTGCCCTCCCTCAGGAGCTGGGACAAGCCAGGCTCCAGCAGCCGTTGTGCAGGAGCTTTGGCTGCTCCTGCTGCACTCGGTGTCTCGTAGAGCCAGACAGAGGAAATGTGTCCAAAACTGTTTGTTCTCACTGCTTGCAGAAAATTGCTGCTGTCTCTGGCTGTGAAAAATCCAGTTCAGCTGCAATGGTTGAATGCTTGAGAGGAAAAACAGAAGAAGAACTACTACAGATAACACAGAAAATGGAGGTGAAATGATTCTTCTTGCATTTAAATGACAATGCAGACCTTTTAATCCCAGAGAATACCCTTGGTGGTATGTAATATTAGGAGAACCTGAAGTGGATGTAAAATCTGGCGTTCTTGACTTTTTCAGGACATGACAGCACTGCAGATCTGCAGTGAATTCTTGCCTGAGAAGTGCAAACAGGTTCCCGCCCTTCATTCTGCATGCACTTGGAGCTACCTGTGCCTTGCTGTCATGATCAACTAGGGCAAGGAAAAGAAAATGGCCCAGATGATTCTGAAGAACCTGAAAATCAAATAATATATTATGTCCTACCTAAAAGTTCTTATCACATTGCTTATGTACCTTTGAAACTTCAGTAGAGAAGTGGTTTTCCCCCACTGTTCCACACATCCATGACCATAATTAACTAAGGAAAGATGTAAATTCAGTATAATGACTTCTACTTCACAAACATTAGAAATATAATGTTAATCTTCACAGAACCTCCTGCCTAGTGCAGAACAGCTGTCAGAGAAAATGTTAAGATGGCTTGGATACCATTATGTTTTGTATTTTCATTTGGTTTCTCTTTGGAACTGCTATTAAAATCTGAACATCTTTAGGAAGTAAAATGATTGCACTAATGAAGCTTTCTTTTTTCTTTTTCACTTTTTGTTCAGGAAATCTTTTTCATCAGTACATGTGTAGATGGTGTATTTTTTCCAAAGAGTCCCAGGGAACTACTCTCTGAAAAATCAATCAATGCTGTCCCATACATCATAGGAGTAAATAACTGTGAATTTGGATGGGGACTTCCTATGGTAAGAGAATTATAATTTTGATCTCAAAACATCATTTTATAAATTGAGGCTGTTTTAATAAGTATCATTCTCTGTATCACACAGATGATGAAATTTCCGCCTTTTGTGGATGGTCTGGATAAAGATATTGCACGTCAAATTTTACAGAGCACCTTAGCACTAATCATTAAGGTAAGAGAGCAGTTTCAGAATAACCCAGGGCTGCTGCTTGGCTGATCTGCCTGGTTTTACTCCTGGAGGGACACATTTCTCAGGGAAATGCCATTGTGCTAGAGAGCTCCCTGAATTGGGGCAGAAACAGGCACACAGGTGCTGCACTCCTGTTATCTCCAGTGCTGGAAATACTCTCTGCATTCCCAGCCTAAATGCCCCTCTTCTTCAAAAGGAGTTCTGTGGGAATCCAGGAGTGATGCAGGTACCTAAACATTGTAGATCCCCCCAGGTCATGCAAGACATGCAGAGCAGCAGCAGGTCTGGCAGGAGACCTATGGGACACAACCTCCTAAAGCAGTAGCTGGGCACTGGAAAGGAAAGCCCGAGAGGTTTGGGGTGCACTGACACATTCCTTCAGGTCTCTCAAGGTTCTGCTTCCCTGTAATTTACAAATCTCTTGGCTTTGTGGTGCCTCTGTGCTCTCCTGAAGCTACTCCATAGAAAAGTACAGATTATGAGGTAAGAATTAAGGACCCTAGAAGCAGGGCCAGTACTTGCAAGGATTATTCAATGACAAAAAGATTCACCATGAACTTGGAAATGCAGAGCCCAGGCTTGTTCTGAACAGGAGAAATATGGTCATCGACAACAATCAATGGATTTGATGAAATCCAGCAGGATTTCTGTGCTCTTGTGAAGGTGTTTGCACAGAAGAGAGAAGAGTCAGCATCACTGACTGCTGCTTATCTAAAGGTGGTTGATCCTTTGATCTTGCATCCCTCTTGTCCCCAAGATCACCTGTACCCACAGCTGTGTAACTCCGCTCTGAGCTCTGAGCCACACTCTGACACAGCTGGGGATTTTCTCTGAAAGCTCTTGGTGAGGATTAGCCAGGGATGTGCAGAGGCCACACTCACCCACTGCTGTTGCTCCTTACAATATTCATCATCATTATAATACTTTTCATTGCTGTTTCAGGGCGTTACATCTGAAGTTGTTGACAGAGTGTACAAGGAGTACATGGGGGATGCAGAAAGCCCTGCCCAGGTCCGAGATGGCCTCCTGGGTGCATTGGGAGATGTCTACTTTGTCATCTCTTCTGTGCAAGTGGCCAGATCCCACAGAGGTACCCAGCAGCTTCAGAACAGCTGTTCAATTCTGTCTGGGGGTGGTGTGGACAGTGTGCAGCACTTTTCATTATCCAGAGAACTGGTAATGGTTTTTTTAACCGAAACAGTTATTCATGAAAGTTTATCATGTCTGGAGCAGTATTTTCAGCTCTCAAACCAGCACTTTTCTGTGTCCTCTAGATGCTGGCAACCCAGTCTACTTTTATGAATTCCAACATCGGCCGAGTTCCATGGAAGGTTTTCTACCAGAGTTTGTAAAAGCAGATCATGGAGCTGAGATTGCCTTTGTCTTTGGAAAGCCATTCTTAGCTGGTGATGTACCCATATTTCCTCCATCTTCCTTTTAGACCCTCATTACTTCTCATTTCAATTACTGCATGGCTTGTGAATAGAATTTCTCTCTTTATGAGCATTATAGACATTATACCTATTATTAGCATACCATATATATGTCATAAGTATTATTATGAGCATAAACATCTTCTGTCTTCACTAGCAGATACTTTGCATTACATCATTCATCTGCAGGTCTCTCCTAGAAAAACCTCCAACAGCTCATGGCAACCAGAAGTGTTGCAATGATACAGCTGATACTCATATTTTCTAACGTGGCCCTTCCATCTCTCCCTTTGCAGGAGGTGCTACAAAAGAAGAAAATGAACTTAGCAGAACTGTGATGAGATACTGGACCAACTTTGCTAAAAATGGGTGAGAATCACAGAGCTAATTACAGCTCAAGTTCAGTCTGTGCTGCCCAGAACGTACTTACCTGCCTGAAGCAGTACTTATATGGTGCTTCCCAAAATGTGACAGAATTTAAGAGAAATATTGAAGCAATTTCTCTTCTTAAAGGTCTTTTTAAAGCACCTGCCGACATGAGGAAGAAAAAAATCTAAGAGCAGTTACTCCCTCAGCAATGGAGTTTTAGATTTAAATGAATGGCAACTTTTACACTTTTGCTGTTCCACTGATGAGCATTTTCATAAAATACTGTCCATTTATTCAGGTACCAGAATCACATCAGCTGGGCTCACCTGCTGGTTTTCTGAAATGCTCTGAACCTGAGCAGTCAGACAGCAATGGATTGGCAAATGGAGAGCTAACTTTTCCTTCTGTTATTTCCAGAAATCCCAACGGGGAGGGCTTGGTCCATTGGCCTCAGTATGACCTGGAGGAAAAATACCTGGCAATAGACCTGGAGCAAAAGGCAGCAGAGAAACTGAAAGAACACAGAGTGGAGTTTTGGGCACAGCTCATGAAACAAAGTCAGACTGGAAGGAGAAAACACACAGATTTATAAGATCTGTGGGGGGCACAGTTTGCTTTTAAAACCCAAAGGAAAGTCAAAGAAAATGAGTTTTTCAGCATACAGAGTAATAATCACCTTCTAACTCACTGTTGTGTAATCTGCTGGCCTAATCACAGTGAAGGGAGAGCAACAAGGGGCATTCAGAATGTTTGTCAGACTGAAAATCACTATTTAATGAAGCAACCAGAAAAAAACCCCACATTCTGTCCGGGTCCAGACAGACCACGGTACCGACTCAGTGCATATCAAAAGTGAATACTGAGGTGGGAATGGGCAAATGAACTGAAATCTGTAAGAAATTATATATATAGAATATACTGTAAATGTCAGATGATTTTATATGCTTATTCCCTTCTTCTTTCAGAAGGGCATGGTCAGTTGTCCTTCCTAGAGACACTTTCTGCTTTCTTTCACTGGAAATAGCTTGTAGGCAGCAGAGCATCCATCACACAAAGTCTGTGAGGTGAGCTTGACATCTCACAAAAGAGGACAAAAAATCTCTACCTGTTCTATTGCTTTGTGAATTGTTCTAAATAAATGGTGCTTTGATTTTTGGAACTTCCTTTTCTTTCACTTAACTGATGGAGGCTCATTCCGAGAGGTCAAGGCACACGCGAGAAGCCACAAACGTGCCCAGGTTCTTTCTTCCACCCAAATGGTTTCAGGTATGAATCTTTGCAGGTGTCTGTGCAGGACCTGAGGCTTAAGGCTCTTCCACAGCCTCTTCTGGGCTGTGACTGTGCGTCCTTCACCCCTTCCTGGCAAATGCCCGGTGCAGGGGCTGCAGGAGGACGCAGTGCTGGCAGGACAGACGCCCACAGAGGCAGAGGGGGAGCAAAGGCTGGTGGTGCTCCCTGCACGTTGTTGGCTCAGCAGCACCAGAGAGGAGATCTGCTGACATGCAGAGTGTGCACCCCCAGCCTCCCCCAGCTGAGGAAGGGCTCAGGGCACACCGGGAGGGAAGTGGCTTTTTTGCCAACTTACATGGCAAGCAGGACACAAAGGGACGATGTGGGAATCCAGGAAGCCAGGAGAGCTCTCCTCATGGCCACAAACAAACAAACAGCCCTACTCCAACTCCCCCTTGCACGGGTGCCCAGCTCCCACATCCCACAGCACCTGGGGGCTCTCACAGGGACAGCCCAAGTTCCTGCTGCAGCTGGTGACCCTTTGTAGGTGTCTTCTTCTTCCTCCTCTCCCCTGGCTTCACTTGCTTTTGCACACCTGTGGATCTCAAGCAGTGTCATCTGCACTACCTGGCCACCCCCTTTTCTGCATTTTCCATAACTTGTGAAAAACTCCAGTTTTGGCAATCGGTAACAGCTAATTGCAGCAACCATGCTGCCAGTTGTGTCACACATTTCTTACCCCTTCACTTGTTTTGCTCTGGCACAGCCTTTATGTCCATTAGTGGTGTGTTTGTTGAATCAATGTGACTGTTCCTGCACATTTACAAAAATCATTATCCTAACAAGACAGAAGAAATCCTGTGTCTTTGGGAATGCAGAGCCACCAGTACAACTCCTGGGTAGAAGAGAGGCACACATTAGGCACACATGATTACAAAGAAGTTTCTGGCTGTGTGAGAGGAAGTGTTCTGTCCATCTGTGGATTTTAAACCCCAAATATAAAGACTGGTACACACCGTCAAACCGCTGAAATGGGAATAAAACCATTGTCACAGTGAATAGGACACAGTTGAGCAGAAGATCCTTACCTTATATCCCAAACCTCATTTTATGTCATAGCTTTAGTATTCATGGTCACTTGGTTCAGATTCCTAGCTGCACCAATAGTTGAATAAATTCTCAGCAGTATATTTACTGATACTATTCAGCAAGAATTACAGAACAGCTGCTGTTCTGTTTTTCACATTCTGCCAAGAAAAGCCTTAATCTTTTTTTTTCTAAGTTTTTTATATATCCATAATTACTGTACTTGCCTTTCCAAGGTGGTCAGTATGTTTGTTCTCTGCCAGTCCTGCTTCTCAGATACTCTTGTTCCTAAGTGTAAAATATGCAAATTTTTATTAAAGTAGGATGTTCTTTGCTGTCTGATCTTTATAACGTGCATACCTGATCAACAAGGAGAGAGATTTAAATCAGTGAAACACAGCAGCCAAAAGCTCTAAGTGATGTGCAGCTGTTAGAAACACAAATTCCTGGTCAGCAGCATTGCCTTGTTAAGGTTTGGGGCTGGACATGTTCCGATGATCTCAGCCCTGTGGGACGGTAACAGAGCTGTTTGTGCCTCCCTTGAGCTGCCTGGGATAAAGGAAGCTGTGAGCAGGTGGAATGTGCTCCCAGCTCCAGCAGCTCTGTGGCATTGGAGTCCCTGGGTTTACAGACAGGGACCTTCACTGATCACCTTCCCTCTTGGGCTGCAGGCACCTCACTGCTCAGGAGCTGGGCTCTGTGAGACTCAGACCCATGAGCTGTCTACACCTGGGAGTTTTGGACTCCCTGAATAAGAAGGCTCTGAACAATAAAGCACAGAGTTTGTCACATGGAGCTCTCGGGCTGTGTCATCCCTGTCTCACCTATGACCCCACGGAACACGTAGATTCCAACATAGTTGTGGTGACCCCGACGTGACACGACTCAGCCAGCTCCTGTGGCTGCAATGGGAGCAGGCAGGCCGGTGTGCAAGCAGAGCACCTGACAGACCAGCGGCAAAGATGAAGAAAGAATCAAAAGGTGAGTGCAGAGAGTGGCCAGGCCAGCAAATAACCAGATATAACAAGAGGTGAGCGTGAAGATCCACCCAGTTTATACAGTGGGCAGGTCTCTTTTGTGGCAAAAAGGTTCTAAAAATATGGAATTCTTATTATGTACCCCTTTTAAATAGAGAAAACTCCACAGGAGAACATGGGAGGATCCATCTCCATGGAAGAACAGCCAATAATGCAGGTATGGACCCATTTTCTAAAGAACTTACTTTGAAAAAGAGAATTGATTAGATTTGATATTATGAACTAAAAATCAGGGATTGGAACCTACCAAAGAGAATGCATCAAATATTCATACAAGGACATAAACTGGTGAATATATGCAGCTTACAAAAGCGACCGAAATGCAATTGAAATCCTAAGACCTTGGAAACTGATATGGAATTTATTAAGATGGATAAAAACCAAGATGTGTGACAAGGATTGCGTGCTGGGAAAAGCGGCCACGCCGCACTGTGAGGCGCTGAACTGGCACCACAGGGAAGATTACACAACATCCCAGAGGGGTGGCGAGGGCTGGAGGCACAGCTGAACCCCGGCAGGCGGCGAGAGCCCGCACAGAGCTGATACCTCGGCGGCCCTGGCGGGGTCTGGCAGACGGGGGAACCCCACACACTGCCCGTGCCGCGGCAGCAGCCGGTGCCTGGCCATGTGCAATGCTGGATAGTGCAATTCAGCCTGGAGCAGAGGCAAGCACAGCCACGGTGCCCACTCAGGACTGCTGTGCCGAGCTGAGTCGCTCTCCGGCCACGCAGGGCTGCATCGCCGGTCTAGGCAACAGCACGCTGAGCATGCCGCCCCGTTTGTGCGGACAGAGCTCGCAGCAGCTGCTCTGGCACTGCCCCACGCTGCCAGGTTAGCACCCCCGTGACCCCATGCACACCAGGACTGCCTCCTCTTGAGGCCAGGTGGCCTGGCCCCAAAGATAATTCCCAACTCCTTGGAGCATGGCCGTGCCTCCATTGGGGGAACTACCTACACCCTCAATCCAGTATATATCAGGGGGCAGGGCCGGCCCCCAAGCCAGCATCACTGCAAGTGTGGCCTTGCCCCTGGCCGTGCC
Source organism: Ammospiza nelsoni (assembly GCF_027579445.1). Classification (NCBI taxonomy): domain Eukaryota; kingdom Metazoa; phylum Chordata; class Aves; order Passeriformes; family Passerellidae; genus Ammospiza; species Ammospiza nelsoni. The sequence goes on from NC_080645.1 coordinate 3,004,342, forward strand.
TCCATGGATGGATCTGGGAATTGTCATGAACAAAAATTCGGTTAATATTTTTTTTGTGAGAAAAAGTTACAAAGAGGCAGCCAGATCACTGGCCCTGCCCAAGTTCTGCGTGTTTTGTTATTGTAATCACGGGTCGTTGGGGCTAATTGCTCCTTTCGTATTAGCAGAACCTTGCCCAAGGCTAAGTTGTACCTTTCTCAGAATAGGGAAGACACCTGAGAAGGTGGGGGGGGTTATGCAAAGTGACTCCCAAGACCAGCATGCTGTGTGGGTCCCCCACTGTACTGAGAAGACCCCAAAACCAACGAGCCAAATAAGAGTTGAGAGACTGGAGTGATGTCTGGACGTGAGGAGCTGAGTGCTGAGCCTTCAGAGATGCGGAACACCTTCGGAGCCTCTCGCCCTGACCAAGGGAGTAGTCCCCGGAGATGAGGGCCTGCTAAGAGAGACGGCAAAAGTAGGAACATCTGTTGGGGAATACCACGCCCTAAGACTCCCACGAGGACTGGATCCCCCAGCTCTGCCCCTAGTGGACAGAGCTGTGCATATCCTCCTCCTCTGAGTTGCCCTGGGAGACGACGGGATGCTGCAGACCCGTCAGGCTGCCCAATCCTGAGCTGATCACTTTTAATAAAGGCATTAAAAAGGAGAAGAAGTCTCCTGGCCCTGTTTATTTCAGGAATTACATCACCAGGAGCTTCTGCAGTTGTCATACCTAGAAGTGGGAGCAGTCTTCCCTCAGCACCATCCCTGCCAGAGTTAAAGCATTCCAGAGACACAAGGCATCATCGTCCCCCTGCAGAACACCATGAGAGTACTGCTGTTGTATTGTGTTGTGTTATGTGGTTCATTCCTGATTTCTCCCGGGTTTGTAGTTGCACCCTAAATTACCTTCCATTCCCCAATGTCAATCCTATCCCCGCTCCACCCATTTCCCTGGAAACTCCCGTGTTTATCCTCAAATACCCTCCCCAGTGCCTTGTCTGTCACTCGGTTCTCCGCCCCCTTCTCTAGAAGCTTCCATGAAGGGCATTGAGTGATTGGTCAAGGATCAAGGATCCCTCCCACTAAGTTTCATGAAAGGTTGTTCTAGTTGTCAATTGTCTCCCAGTTTCCTCTCCCTTGATCCTCAATTGGTGAGTAGTTAAACCCCTCCCTTGGTACCAGTCGTGAATAAAAGATACTGCTCCGCTTGTTTGGGGGCTTTTTGGAGTTGTAACCCCTGAGGCTGGGAGCTCTTCATGGCTCCTAATAAAGCTTTACACTAATTACCCTCCAAATTCCTTCTCCTTTCCTTCACCTGTGGTCTCTTAGCCGCCCCTGTGCACCCCGAACGCGGGGCAGTGTCCCCTGCAGTCTGCATCGTGGCACCTGGCATGGCATCACCGTGTTGCTGCTTGGCACACGCTGTGACACACCACAGATGCCTTGCTGCCAACAGCCTTCCCTGACCCTGCCACTGGCACAGCCTCTCGGAGCCTTTCCACATTTCCAAACGCCAATTGCAAGTTTCCAGAGCGTGGGAAGAGCCCTTGCAGGGGGCCCACCAAGCCAAGGGCAGAGGGAAAATCATGCAGGAGTGTTATACCGTGGGGACTGTAGCAAACAAACCTGCCCAAAAAATGGTGCTGACCACATGGCACACCATCACTCAGTGGCCAAGAGCAGGACACCCTCTCACCAAGCCCAGCGGGAAACCAGCAGCTCCTGAGCGTGGGCACTGAAGAGGCAAACGAAAAAATTTACCAGCACCACCCGAAGCAACACCAACACACCAGCTACCCCACATAGCTCAGCAGAGCCCCACAGCCACCCTGCCAACCCCTGCTTCAACTCTACCAAGGTTCTCACACTCCACAGCACACACCTCCTGCAGCCAGTGAGGACATGGTGATGGCAATGGCTGCTTCAGCTCCTGTGTTCCAGCCCTTCTACATCAATGTTGTGGATGAAGAAGATTACATGGGTTTCCTTGATATGGATCATGCAGATAAGCTACTGAAGGAGTATCAGCAGAGAGAGTGCCTTGATTTGGAGCAGATGATGTCAGAAAGGTGAGAACAGGTCTGCACTTCATGGTGAAACTGAAGGAATTGTGTGCTTTCCTGTATGCTGGCTGAGAATCTCAATGGCACTCTCACTAGACCTGACTGGTGACAATTGTCTGGAAGCTCCTTTAGGAACCATTGGGGTGCTGTGCAGTGCACCCAGTGCTGCCAAAGCTGCAGCTACTCCAAGGTGCTTTCAGCTCAGCTGTTTCTCAGGGACTGAGCAGTGTTCATGGGCTCCAGGAGGTGCAGTGGATGGTTAATCTCTGAAACAAGACCTGTGCCACATGGCAGGACTTTAGATCATGACATTCCATGCTTTTTCCCTTTACAGGCCTAAAGATTTTCTTCCATTTCAGTGGCATTTTTAGGAGTTTATTTTTTGGGGGATTTTAGCTAGAGAGATGGCTGATGGAAAGACACCTGAAGGTTTACTAAAGGTTGCCTGAAAAACACTTGTTGATCATGGTTCCTATAAATATTTTCTTATTGAAATATTTAACTAAGGGGTTACAGTGAGGACTTCTGGCCTCTTGTGCCTGGATTGGGGGCAGCATGGGATTTGTTTGTAGCTAAAGCTGCTGTCAACTGCAGAATCTGCATAGAAGACTTTTCAGCAGTGCGGGTCCTGTTGATTTTTGTTGACAATAACAAAATTGTAGAACTTTAATTATGCTTGATTCAAAATTGAAAATACTACCATCATAATTTAAGAAGCACAAAAATGTTTGAGAAGTTATTAGAGGAAGGGGGTTTCACTGGAATACAGCAGATATCTGGTGGATTTGAGTCCCGTGTAGAAGTTAGTAATTGTAAGTCATCAGAAACCAAAGAACTAGAAGGAAAATGTTCACTTGCAACCTCTAAGAGGAATTTTCTCTTAACAGGTACATCTTTTTCAGTGTATTTAGTATTATTTAAAGTGGGTTTACAGTCCTCATAGTTTTCTCAGCAGGTGAGACTCACAGCATTGCCCATCAGGCAGGGCACAGTGAGCACTGGCCGTGCCCTCAGCCTCAGGAGCTGCACCCAGCACAGCCTGGCAGGGCAGACAGGGCCCTGGGGCCGGGCTCAGGGGCCACCACAAACCCAGCACAGGCTGCAGACACAGCCAGCACTGCTTGGGGTCACCTGCAGTGCCTGCCACCAGTTTGCCCTGCGAGCAGCCCAGTTAAAGCTGGCTGGGGTTTATCTCCAGGCACTGTAAATCACACCTGTGCACATACACAGGGGAAGATTTGGAGTAAAGTGCACAAGGAGCATTTGGACTAAAGTGCACAAGCACAGCCACAGCACTCAGCACTAACAGGAGCAAAAGAGATGGGCTGAGCTAATTTGAAGACTTTGGCTCTCGTAAACCACTGAGCTGTAAAGAGAGGTGTGAGCTGGACTGCATCTGGAGAAATGGAGCCCCTCTCCTTTGGAGACAGGCTGAGAGATCTGGGCTGTTCAGCTGGACAGGAGAAGGCTCTGGGCACACCTCAGAGCCCCTTGCAGGAGCTCCAGGCAGCCTCCAAGGAAAATGGAGAGGGGCATTGGCCAAGGGCATGTAGCAACAGGACAAGGGAGAACAGAATGGCTTCAAAGCAACTGAGGTAGGTTTAAATCAGATGCACGGAAGAGATTTCCCCCTCTGAGGGTGCTGAGGCTCTGGCACCCAGAGCTGCCCAGAGCAGCTGTGGCTGCCCCATCCCTGGCAGTGCCCAAGGCCAGCTTGGACAGGAAGGTGTCCCTGCCCATGGCACAGGTGTCGTAAGTACAGTTTGGAGGTTTCTTCCAGTCCAAACCATTCTGTGATCACATCAGCTTTTGAATTGCATCAGATTCTTTGAAATGCTCTTTCTGAAAACTGAGAATTCACATGATCGGAAATTGCAAAACTGCCTCTCTTTGGCAAGAGGTATTGAGTCAGAATTTAAAAAAAAGAAAAAAGAAAAAGGCAGAGCCTAATACCTGCATAAAACCAACACAAGCTCTAAGTTAATGTGAGCAGAAAATCTCTACTCAGCTATGCTGTTCTCTCCTTTTCATATCATGCTTCAATTATGGGTGTGCAATGTATTGAAATAAATCCTCTGGATTTTTCAGAGGCATTAGATAGAGTTACCACCCAAATACCACACTTTAATATTGCTCCCACTTGACAAAAGCTAATCATTAATCTCTTTCTGCTTGTGACTGCATTGCAACACAACTCCAAACAACCCTGAACACGCAGAAATGAGTGACAGGTGCCTCCTGCACCCTGCATGTAAAAGCTGGGGATTTTCTAGTATTGGTGTTTTTGTTAGAAAAATGCTTCTCTGAGAATAGAAATAACTCCACGTTTACTTTGGTGAAAGTACAGCTGAAGGGCTCTGGTTTGGTCCTGGCTAGGCTGTGTTTCCCACCCGCAGATCTCAGTCCCAGAGGCAGTGAATGGGAGCGAGCAGAGCCGAGGTGCCCCGCAGGTGTGTGCGGGGCAGGCTGAGCAAAGCCTCCCCCGGGGCCGCAGCCGGAGGTGCCGCAGCAGCAGGACAGCGCTCCCGGCAATGCCGGGCCGTTTGCAAAGCGCTTGGGGGCCGCGGTGCCCGGGATTGCGGCACTGCCGTGGCAAAGGAGCGCTGGGGAGGCAGCGGGAGCCCCGCGGGCAGGAGGGCTCCCCGCTCCGGGGCCGGGCCCGGCAGTGCCGGCCTGGCTCGCAGCCCGAGCGCTGCCTCGCCTCAGCCGGGTTTGCCTTGCGTAAGGCGGCCCAGGCCCAGCCTATAAAGGCCCGGCCCGCGGGCTGGGGGCCAGTGGCACCATGGCAGCTGCGAGGGACACGGCGCGGCTGGCCTGGATCCTCTGCCTCGGGGCCGCGGCGCTGGTGGCCACAGGTAAACACCGGGGATACGGCCCGGGGCAGCTGCAGGACAGAGGGCACCTGCAGCTGCCTCCGGGGCCAGCCGAGAGCCGGGCACAAACCCTGGGCAGGGATGGGCACAAACCCTGGGTTGATATAGACACAAACCCTGGGTAGGGATGGGCACAACCCTGGGTAGGGATGGGCACAAACCATGGGCAGGGATGGGCACAAACCCTGGGCTGGCATGGGCACAAATGCTGGGCTGCTAGCGACACAAACCCTGGGCAGGGATGGGCACAAACCCTGGGCTGGCATGGGCACAAACGCTGGGCTGATATAGACACAAATCCTGGGCAGGGATGGGCACAAACCCTGGGCAAGGATGGGCACAAACCCTGGGCTGATATAGACACAAATCCTGGTTAGGGATGGGCACAAAGCCTGAGCTGATCTGGACACAATCCCTGGGCTGAGCCAGGTACAAACATTGAGCAGTGATGGGCACAGACCCTGGGCTGAGCAGGGCACACAAATTGAGCTGCAGTAGTAAAAATTTCATTTCAGTTTTTAATCTGCTTTCACTGATTTGTTTTACTTGCCTTCTTTGCAAAATCCCTGTCCCAAAATCTTGCCTGCTGAGTCTGACCAGCCACAGTACCAGATATGTATTTGATGTTGGACCTTACACACGGATTTTGACATGGGTTTTTATCTAACAACCCAGGGTAAACAAAAAAATATTAAGATCTCTATGCCACCCCCAATGCATGTAAGACAGTGCAAATTATATACCTGATGGAGATGGACATACAGGCCAAACAATAGGAAGGCTGAGATATGTCAGCTCTAATGATTTAATAAAGATACAAGTGAAAGTGTGTAAATACATTGAAAATTAAATTTTAAAAATACAATTAAAATTTAAGTGACTAAACACTAGTAAAATTTAATTGAGTAAACACTAGTAATCAAATTAGTAAAATAAAATAGTAAAACATAATAGCATATTAAGATAGTGTACTATTAAAGCTGATGAGAGTTTGTGGAAGTTTATGTACAAAAACTACTTGTCTAAGTGCACTAAAGGTGTACATTTAAGTAGCAAATCTAGCAATTACTTACAACCAGAGCAGTGATGTGATTCTGTGCTGCTGTCCCACAGAACAACCAGAAGCAGAGACCAAATACGGGAGAGTCCGAGGGTACCAATTCCACGTGGACACAGCTGAGAGGACTGTAAATGTCTTTTTGGGACTTCCTTTTGCTAAGCCTCCCGTTGGATCACTGAGGTTTTCTGAACCCCAGCCACCTGAGCCATGGGAAGGTGTCAGAGATGCCACTTCCTACCCACCAATGTAAGGCCATGACCAAACCACTGACCCTGTCATGATGTTAAACTCTGGGCACTTCCAGGACTCTGATGTGCTCACAGGGCCATCCATGAAGACAAATTCCTTGGTGCCCCCTCGTTGCACCTGCAGCTGTCCCAGTGGATGCATTTCTAAAGACACTCTGGGAGCTGCTCTCTGTGCCAGCAGCTGCTCTCTGACAGGCATCAGAGAGAGCTGAGATGGAGCAGCACTTACAGACAATGCTCTGCCTCAGGAGCACTTGGCCAGCCCTTACCAATCACTGGAAACCTTTGGAGCAGGGACAGAAAGGAGCTGAGGAAATGTTGGAACACAATGTTAGCGGGAAACTGCTGAGTCAAGTGCTTAAAAGGGCACATAGGAAATGCACAGCAATGCCACTCTACCTTGTAAATGTCTCACTCCATTGATTTGTCCTACTTCCCTTATTTAGCATCTCAAGGCTAATAACTACTATTGCAATGTAAAAAGCTATTGGAGACTTCAAATAATTCATTTAGATTTGCATATGTATTTCACATACCAATCTAAAAGTGTGCTGGAGATCAGTTTCTGCTTGGCACTTTGTTGTGGAAGTACAAAAACGTTTCTCTTCACAGCTTTCAGGATTTTGTGAATTCTCTTGCCTGTTACCCTGTTACTTTTGCATTTATTCAGGTGTCTACAGGACCAAGAACAAGGACAGAATTTTTCAGACTTGATTACCAACAGAAAAGAGAAAGTTGCTCTGCAAGTGTCTGAGGATTGCTTGTACCTAAATGTCTACACACCTGTTTTGACAGGAGAAAAGGAGAAGCTGCCTGTAAGCAAAATCCTTATAACACCTTCAGCAAAATTATCTGACAGGAAAATTTCAACCTCTGGCATAAGCAGACATGCAGGGGCACTTTTGTAGTGATGAACAACTTACATGCTTTCTCCCAGCAAATATTAGTTGGTATTAAAGAGACACAAAATCCTATTTTACAAGTAAAATTGTATTGCCATTTAGCTAAGCAGTGCTTGATTTAATCCAAAGGATCAGTCCAAAGTCACAGGGCACTGACACAGTGTAAACATTTAACAAAAGCAGTGCCATTTTGTAGCCCTGCAGGCCTCAGATTTGAATGATTTCTGCAATTTGTGAAATGTATTCTGACAGAATAGGAGTGAAATAGCAGATAGTGTTGTATCATGGGCTACATTTAGTCTGTCTCACTGGGGGCTCTTACCTGAGCTGGGTTGATCCTCTGTTTCTTTTTCCAGGTCCTAGTATGGATCCATGGAGGTGGATTAGTTTTTGGAGCAGCTTCATCATATGATGGCTCAGTATTTGCAGCATTTGACAACGTGGTGGTTGTAACAATTCAGTACAGACTCGGTATTGCTGGATATTTTAGGTGAGTTGGATGATCTCAGTTTTTCCTAAGTGATTTCCAAAAGGATGTGTGCAAAGCCTTTGTAAAGAGAAGTGCAGAAGACTTGCTTATGCAAAGAAACATTTCTGAACTGCACCTGCAGCACTGGGGACAATTTCCAGTGCCAAGGCAGATTCCAGGTCTGTTCTTGTGGGGCTGCTGCTCCAATCTCAGGGATGCCCGAGCCATCCATTCGTCAGTCTTGGAGGGAAGTTCTGTGTAGACAATGGCAGATGATTTCTCACACCACAGACTGTGTTTTCCTCTGCCTCTTGGCTTGCATTGAGCACTTGAACAAATCTGTTCTGTCCCTGCAGCACTGGTGATGAGCATGCCCGGGGTAACTGGGGATATTTAGACCAAGTGGCGGCTCTTCACTGGATTCAGGAAAATATCATGCATTTTGGAGGAGATCCGGGATCGGTCACTATCTTTGGAGAATCTGCAGGAGGAATCAGTGTTTCTGCTCTTGTAAGTTCCCAGTAATCAGGAATTGTAATTACTTGGGGGAAAACCCCTCCATCCATTTTCAGTATCTGCATGGGAAGTCAGCAAGATAAAAGGGACGGGATTACGGCGACACATCACCTGGGTCTTTGATAACACAACAAGGCAAAACAACACACATTTTGAATGATAATGATTTGTCATTTTCATACTCAAATGCTGTGGTTTATTAACAGAATGTTATTACTCATCTGTTGAATTAAGTTCTCATTGGTTTGGGGTGTTTTTTTCAATGTCAAAAAACCCTCAAAATCTAATCTAATGAGAAAAGTCCTTTAGGAGGAGTTGTGGACTCTTGCCCAATTTCTGTTTGCTTTGACAGCCACTTGTGCCAAGTGATTGAGGTGAATAGTTCTGGAAGCTGGTGCAGCCCTGCAGTTTGTGACCCTGTGATTGTGTAAAATCTTTACCCCAACACGGAGCACATTGGCTGTGATTCTCTCCTTCTCCAGTCGCTCCCACTGTGGTACAGCTCACACAGCCCAGCCAGGCTTCCTTGTACCTGGCATGCACATCCCTGCTTCCCGTGGCCAAAAGCTCTTTCCTGCCCTTCTGCAGCACAGCCAGCCTGCCTTGGGCACATCCCATCTGTACCTGCCCTGCAGGGTGCTACTGGGAGGCCCTGGGAGCAAAGGGCAGGGGAGGGAAAGGCCCTGAGCTCCCCATCCCTGCCAGCGCTGCCAAAGCACTTTGCACAGCTGGGCTGTGGCCAGAGGCTGCACAGGGACACTCTTAGCACATGGGCTTTCAAAATGCCCCCAATGGCCACTGCTGATACTGAAACCCAAAATCCCAGGGGAGAACACACTGCTTGTCATGCTTGTCCTTGCTTTCTCACAGGTCTTATCTCCCCTGGCCAAGGGCTTGTTCCACAAGGCCATTTCAGAGAGTGGCACTGCAGGCCTGGACTTGTTCACTGACCAGCCTAAGGAGGATGCACAGGTGGGTACTTGTGGTAATTTTAATTCCTTTTTGCAGGTATATCTTAAACTGTTCAGTCCAAAATATCAAATCACATGAATTCACATTTCTTGTGGGTGAAGGCAGTGATTAAAGGCAGTATTTCTGTGTGCAAATAGTACATGTTTAATGATGCGTTGCTTATCAAACACCTAAATATCCACAAAGAGAGAAAAACGTAAAGTCAAGGAATATTGTAACATGTAGGGTCTTTAAGAAAACTCAACATATACTGTTTGGCAGAAAAACAGTATCAGACTCTGAATACTCTTCTCTTCCCCTCCTGTTTGATGCCTGTAGTGTACAAATAAACAAGACTTTATTCAGGTATTTTTTACTTTGAGAACTACAGCTTCATCCTTTCTTTTCTCTTCAAGTGCAAGAAACAATTTCCAGAACCTGGAAGCTGGCACATCAAAGAGACAGCTGTCTCTAATGGCAGCTCTTGCTCCAGCCAAAAAGACATCACCAAGAGTGGTAGAATGTGCTCTCTGTTGCCCTGCAGATGGTTTATTCTCTAACTCCTTTATGTCACCCAGCCTTCTCAGCCCAGCCTGTTAATTACCAGCATTGTCTCAGAATATTTCTGTATCAAAAAAACCTGGAGGCAGAGCTTTTCCCCTCCTGCCCAGCCCGTGGTGTGAAGGATTGTGAGGGCTTCCAGTGCCCTCCCTCAGGAGCTGGGACAAGCCAGGCTCCAGCATCCTTTGTGTTTGGCTGCTCCTGCTGCACTCAGTGTCTCATAGAGCCAGACAGAGGAAATGTGTCCAAAACTGTTTGTTCTCACTGCTTGCAGAAAATTGCTGCTGTCTCTGGCTGTGAAAAATCCAGTTCAGCTGCAATGGTTGAATGCTTGAGAGGAAAAACAGAAGAAGAACTACTACAGATAACACTGAAAATGGTAGGTGAAATAATTCTTCTTGCTATTAAGTGACACCTCAGACTTTTTCATCCCAAAGAATACTCTTTGTGGGATGTAATATTAGGAGAACCTGAAGTGGATGTAAAATCTGGCGTTCTTGACTTTTTCAGGACATGACAGCACTGCAGATCTGCAATGAGACCTCGCCTGAGAAGTGCAAACAGGTTCCTGCCCTTCATTCTGCATGCACTTGGAGCTACCTGTGGCTTGCCGTCATGATCAACTAGGGCAAGGAAAAGAAACAGCACAGATGATTCAGGAGAACCTGAAAATCAAATCATATGTTATATCCTACTTACAAGTACTTATCAACATACTTATGTGCCTCTGAAACTTCAATACAGATGTGGTTTTTCCCCCACTGTTCCACACATCCATGGCCATAATTAACTAAGGAAAGATATTAATTCAGTATAATGACTTCTACTTCACAAACATTAGAAATATAATGTTAATCTTCAGAGAACCTCCTGCCTAGTGCAGAACAGCTGTCAGAGAAAATGTTAAGATGGCTTGGTTACCATTATGTTTTGTATTTTCATTTGGCTTCTCTTTGGAACTGCTGTTAAAATCTGAACATCTTTAGGAACTAAAATGAATGCACTAATGAAGCTTTCTTTTTTCCCTTTCTGTTCAGGATTTCTTTTTCATCAGTGCATGTGTAGATGGTGTATTTTTTCCAAAGAGTCCCATGGAATTACTCTCTGAAAAATCAATCAATGCTGTCCCATACATCATAGGAGTAAATAACTGTGAATTTGGATATGTACTTCCTATGGTAAGATGTTAAAATGCTGATATTTAAGCATCATTTTGTAAATAGAGGCTGTTTTAGTAAGTACAATTATCTGTTTCACACAGATGATGAAATATCCTCCTTTTGTGGATGGTCTGGATAAAGATGTTGCACGTCAAATTTTACAGAGCAACTTAGCACTACTCATTAAGGTAAGAGAGCAGTTTCAGAATAACCCAGGGCTGCTGCTTGGCTGGTCTGCCTGGTTTTACTCCTGGAGGGACACATTTCTCACGGAAATGCCATTGTGCTGGAGAGCTCCCTGAATTGGGGCAGAAACAGGCACACAGGTGCTGCACTCCTGTTACCTCCAGTCACTGGAAATACTCTCTGCATTCCCAGCCTAAATGCCCCTCTTCTTCAAAAGGAGTTCTGTGAGAATCCAGGAGTGATGCAGGTACCTAAACAAGGTCGCTTGGACATTGTAGATCCCCCCAGGTCATGCAAGACATGCAGAGCAGCAGCAGGTCTGGCAGGAGACCTATGGGACACAACCTCCTAAAGCAGTAGCTGGGCACTGAAAGGAAAGCCCGATAGGTTTGGGGTGCACTGACACATTCCTTCAGGTCTCTCAAGGTTCTGCTTCCCTGTAATTTACAAATCTCTTGGCTTTGTGGTGCCTTTGTGCTCTCCTGAAGCTACTCCATAGAAAAGTACAGATTATGAGGTAAGAATTAAGGACTCTAGAAGCAGGGCCAGTACTTGCAAGGATCAATCAATGACACAAACATTCACCATGAACTTGGAAATGCAGAGCCCAGGCTTGTTCTGAAAAGCAGAAATATAGTCAGTGACAACAATCAATGGATTTGATGAAATCCAGCAGGATTTCTGTGCTCTTGTGAAGGTGTTTGCACAGAAGAGAGAAGAGTCAGCATCACTGACTGCTGCTTATCTAAAGGTGGTTGATCCTTTGATCTTGCATCCCTCTTGTCCCCAAGATCACCTGTACCCACAGCTGTGTAACTCCGCTCTGAGCTCTGAGCCACACTCTGACACAGCTGGGGATTTTCTCTGAAAGCTCTTGGTGAGGATTAGCCAGGGATGTGCAGAGGCCACACTCACCCACTGCTGTTGCTCCTTACAATATTCATCATCATTATAATACTTTTCATTGCTGTTTCAGGGCGTTACATCTGAAGTTGTTGACAGAGTGTACAAGGAGTACATGGGGGATGCAGAAAGCCCTGCCCAGGTCCGAGATGGCCTCCTGGATGCAATGGGAGATGTCTACTTTGTCATCTCATCTGTGGAAGTGGCCAGATCCCACAGAGGTACCCAGCAGCTTCAGAACAGATGTTCAATTCTGTCTGGGTGTGGTGTGGACAGTGTGCAGCACTTTTCACTATCCAGAGAACTGGTAGTGGTTTTATTTAACCAAAACAGTTATTCATTAAAGTTTATCATTTCTGGAGCAGTATTTCCAGCTCTCAAACCAGCACTTTTCTGTGTCCTCTAGATGCTGGCAACCCAGTCTACTTTTATGAATTCCAACATCGGCCAAGTTCCGTAGAAGGTTTTCTACCAGAGTTTGTAAAAGCAGATCATGGAGCTGAGATTGCCTTTGTCTTTGGAAAGCCATTCTTAGCTGGTGATGTACCCATATTTCCTCCATCTTCCTTTTAGACCCTCATTACTTCTCATTTCAATTACTGCATGGCTTTAGAATAGAATTTCTCTCTTTATAAGCATTACAAACCTTATGTCTATTATTAGCATTCCTTATATATCATAAGCCTCATTATGAGCATAAGCATCTTCTGTCTTCACTAGCAGATACTTTGCAATACATCATTCATCTGCAGGTCTCTGCTTGAAAAACCTCCAACAGCTCATGGCAACCAGGAGAGGTGTTGCAATGATACAGCTGATACTCATTAGTTACTTTCTAATGTGGCCATTTCCTCTCTCCCTTTGCAGGAGGTGCTACAAAAGAAGAAAATGAACTTAGCAGAACTGTGATGAGATACTGGACCAACTTTGCTAAAAATGGGTGAGAATCACAAAGCTAATTACAGCTCAAGTTCAGTCTGTGCTGCCCAGAACGTACTTACCTGCCTGAAGCAGTACTTATATGGTGCTTTCCAAAATTTGACAGAATTTAAGACAAATATTGAAGCAATTTATCTTCTTAAAGGTCTTTTTAAAGAACCTGCCGACATGAGGAAGAAAAAAATCTAAGAGCAGTTACTCCCTCAGCAATGGAGTTTTAGATTTAAATGAATGGCACCTTTTACACTTTTGCTGTTCCACTGATGAGCATTTTCATAAAATACTGTCCATTTATTCAGGTACCAGAATCACATCAGCTGGGCTCACCTGCTGGTTTTCTGAAATGCTCTGAACCTGAGCAGTCAGACAGCAATGGATTGGCAAATGGAGAGCTAACTTTTCCTTCTGTTATTTCCAGAAATCCCAACGGGGAGGGCTTGGTCCATTGGCCTCAGTATGACCTGGAGGAAAAATACCTGGCAATAGACCTGGAGCAAAAGGCAGCAGAGAAACTGAAAGAACACAGAGTGGAGTTTTGGGCACAGCTCATGAAACAAAGTCAGACTGGAAGGAGAAAACACACAGATTTATAAGATCTGTGGGGGGCACAGTTTGCTTTTAAAACCCAAAGGAAAGTCAAAGAAAATGAGTTTTTCAGCATACAGAGTAATAATCACCTTCTAACTCACTGTTGTGTAATCTGCCGGCCTAATCACAGTGAAGGGAGAGCAACAAGGGGCATTCAGAATGTTTGTCAGACTGAAAATCACTATTTAATGAAGCAACCAGAAAAAAACCCCCACAATCTGTCTGAGTCCAGACAGACCACGGTACCTACTCAGTGCATATCAAAAGTGAATACTGAGGTGGGAATGGGCAAATGAACTGAAATCTGTAAGAAATTATATATATAGAATATGCTGTAAATGTCAGACGATTTTATATGCTTATTCCCTTCTTCTTTCAGAAGGGCATGGTCAGTTGTCCTTCCTAGAGACACTTTCTGCTTTCTTTCACTGGAAATAGCTTGTAGGCAGCAGAGCATCCATCAAACAAAGTCTGTGAGGTGAGCTTGACATCTCACAAAAGAGGACAGAAAATCTCTACCTGTTCTATTGCTTTGTGAATTGTTCTAAATAAATGGTGCTTTGATTTTTGGAACTTCCTTTTCTTTCACTTAACTGATGGAGGCTCATTCCGAGAGGTCAAGGCACACGCGAGAAGCCACAAACGTGCCCAGGTTCTTTCTTCCACCCAAATGGTTTCAGGTATGAATCTTTGCAGGTGTCTGTGCAGGACCTGAGGCTTAAGGCTCTTCCACAGCCTCTTCTGGGCTGTGACTGTGCGTCCTTCACCCCTTCCTGGCAAATGCCCGGTGCAGGGGCTGCAGGAGGACGCAGTGCTGGCAGGACAGACGCCCACAGAGGCAGAGGGGGAGCAAAGGCTGGTGGTGCTCCCTGCACGTTGTTGGCTCAGCAGCACCAGAGAGGAGATCTGCTGACATGCAGAGTGTGCACCCCCAGCCTCCCCCAGCTGGGGAAGGGCTCAGGGCACACCGGGAGGGAAGTGGCTTTTTTGCCAACTTACATGGCAAGCAGGACACAAAGGGACGATGTGGGAATCCAGGAAGCCAGGAGAGCTCTCCTCATGGCCACAAACAAACAAACAGCCCTACTCCAACTCCCCCTTGCACGGGTGCCCAGCTCCCACATCCCACAGCACCTGGGGGCTCTCACAGGGACAGCCCAAGTTCCTGCTGCAGCTGGTGACCCTTTGTAGGTGTCTTCTTCTTCCTCCTCTCCCCTGGCTTCACTTGCTTTTGCACACCTGTGGATCTCAAGCAGTGTCATCTGCACTACCTGGCGACTCCCTTTTCTGCATTTTCCATAACTTGTGAAATACTCCAATTGTGGCAATCAGTAACAGCTAATTGCAGCAACCATGCTGCCAGTTGTGTCACATATTTCTTACCCCTTCCCTTGTTTTGCTCTGGCACAGCCTTTATGTCCATTAGTGGTGTGTTTGTTGAATCAATGTGACTGTTCCTGCACATTCACAAAAATCATTATCCTAACAAGACAGAAGGAATCCTGTGTCTTTGGGAATGCAGAGCCACCAGTACAACTCCTGGGTAGAATTAGGCACACATGATTACAAAGAAGTTTCTGACTGTGTGAGAGGAAGTGTTCTGTCCATCTGTGGATTTAAACCCCAAATATAAAGACTGGTACACACGGTCAAACAGCTGAGAAAGGAATAACACCACGGCCACAGTGAATAGGCCACATTTAAACAGCAGATCCTTACCTTATGTCCCAAACCTCATTTTATGTCATAGCTTTAGTATTCATGGTCACTTGGTTCAGATTCCTAGCTGCACCAATAGTTGAATAAATTCTCAGCAGTATATTTACTGATACTATTCAGGAAGAACTGCTCCTGTTCTGTTTTTCACATTCTGTCAAGAAAACCTTAACCTTTTTTTTTTCTAAGTTTATTAATTATCCATAATTACTATACTTGCCTTTCCAAGGTTGTCAATACGTTTTTTCTATCCCAGTCCTGCTTCTCAGATCATCTTGTTGTTAAGTGTGAAATATGCTAATTTTTATTAAGATAGCATGTTCTTTGCTGTCTGATCTTTGTAAATTGCAAACCTGATCAACAAGGAGGCAGATTTAATCTGTGAAACAGAGCAGCCAACAAGCTCTAAGTGATGTCCATCTGTTAGAAACACAAATTCCTGGTCAGCAGCATTGCCTTGTTAAGGTTTGGGGCTGGACATGTTCCGATGATCTCAGCCCCATGGGAGGTTAATAGAGATCAGAAGGATTTCTACTGATACACGAGAAATGCAGAATTCAGCAGCCACGAGGACAAGGAACAAAGGAAGGCCACTCAGTAACTGTGTGGAATCAGCTCTGAGCGGGTAAAGGGGAATTTCAGCTAACTCTGGTTCCAAGGAACAGCTATGGTGGAAGCCATGTTGTGGCAGTTTTCTGTTCCCTTTGGGATGCCCTTTGCAGCTGCAGTGTGCCTGGAGCTCTGGACTTTGTGGTTTCAAAAGCCTAACCCTAGGCAGCAAAGAGTGCTTTAGGCTAAGACTGGTTCCGTGGAAAAAGCTGTGGTGGAAGCCGTGTTGTGGCAGTTTTGCAGGGGCAGGTCAGGAGCTCCAACTCCTGGAGCGGCCCACAGGAAAGCAGCGAGCCAAAGGCCGAGAAATGGAGAGCGTGGCAGGGATTAATAGGAGATGCGAAACACTCGTTAACCAATAGAAGGGAGAATACTAATTAATAGGGGAACTACGTACCTCGTAACCAATGCACATTAATGTCTTTGTTTGCTAAAAGCTGTAAAGAGTGGAAAGTTTGGCCGTTCGGGCCGCTCGCTTCGTGGATTTGCCACCCAGTGCCTTTCAGCGCAGCAGTGTGGGTGAATCGGTGCTGGGACTCCGGCAGGGAAGGGCCGGTCCGAGGCCGGCCCCGTGTCCCCCGGGCAGGGAAGGGCCGGTCCGGGGCCTGCCCCGTGTCCCCCGGGCAGGGAAGGGCCGGTCCGGGGCCTGCCCCGTGTCCCCCGTGAAGGGAAGGGCCGGTCCGGGGCCTGCCCCGTGTACCCCGTGAAGGGAAGGGCCGGTCCGGGGCCTGCCCCGTGTCCCCCGGCCGGAGCTGCCGTGAGGTGAACACCCGGCCCGCGGGCGCGCGCACGGCGGGTCGGGCGGGCACGCGCACGGCGGCGGGGCCATGGCGGGCGGGCCGCCCGTGCTGCTGGGGCTGCGCGACGCCGCCATAGCGGGGCCGGGCCCGGCCGGGCCGCTCCCGGCGTGGGCCACCAACAAGTTGGGCGGCACCGCGGTAGGGCCGGGGTGGGGTTGGGCTGGGCTGGGCCGGCGGGGCCCGGCCGGGGCGCGGGGGTCGCGGCCGCCCCGGCCGGGCCTGAGCGGAGGTGTCGGTGTTGCAGGACTGGGTGCCGGCCGTGCGGGCGGGCCCGCCGCGGTGCGCGCGGTGCGGGCGCGCGCTGCTGCTGCTGGTGCAGGTGTACTGCCCGCTGGAGCGCGGCCCCGCGCACCGCGCGCTCCACGTGTTCGCCTGCGCCGCGCCGCGCTGCTGGGGAGCCGCCCGCAGGTGAGCGCCGGCCGCTTATCGGCGCTGTCATTGCTGGTATCATTGCCGGTATTGTGGTTGTTACTGTTGTTATGTTATTATTGCTGTTATTGTGGTTGTTGTTCCTGCCGCTGGTCAGTTGTCCCCCTCACCCTGTGTTTCTCTTTGCCCGGCACATGGAAGCTGGAAGGTGCTGCGCTCCCAGTACTCGCAGGTCCAGGATAAGCAAAGCCGAGCTCTCAGCGTCACACAGGTACAGCTCAGCCCTGCCTGCCCGGGGGGACGCTCTGCACACCCTGCATCGCCTTGTTTCAATAACCGGGACCTTCCTCCAGAAGCTGCTCTCTGTGATGGTTTTCAGCCACGTCCTGGCTTGTGTGGAGAAGTCGTGGGCACTGAGTTTTTGTCACTGCACTACAGTGTTTACTAGTTAAAGAGTGTTTAAGCTACTGTTTGTGATCTATGCCAGGCTGGTTTTAAAGGGGACATTGCAGTCCAGCTGTATGGCCAAAAGTGATACTTTATACTCTAGTTAGTTCAGCTGTCTAAACTTTATTTTCCCACTTCAAGTGGATTGGGCTATACTGTTTCGGTTTGGATTTTTAACCTGTTTTCTTTGTATTCTCTTTTAAATTGACCTCTTTAAATTTAACATGAGGTTTTGAATTAATGTGACTCAATAATTATTAATATGCTCGTGAGGAAAAACTGCATATTGGCTAAAGCAGGTTGGAAGAGTATAGTGGCACCAAACTAGTGGCGGTGGGCAGGGAGGGTTTATTCAGGTGGTATATTTGCAATGTGGAATCTTGGCCTGTGGTAAATGGGCTTTTACTCTGGTAAAATGATAGTGGTGTTATTGTTATTTCCTTCTGTGCTCTGCCCTTTGGGTGCAGAATTCCTGTTGGGTGCAGGAGCTGCTTTAGCAGCAACTGCCCCTCAGCTGGCAGGGGCTGTGCCACAGCCAGGGCATGGCAGCAGGAGTAGCAGGGCCACTCAGAGGCTGCTGAATTCTTGCTCAGATTCTCCAGCATGAGGTGGTTTTGCCATAACTGCTGGTGTGGGGTGTAAACGTGGTGTGTTGGGAAGTACCATGGTGAGGAGAGTAGGTGCAATAGCACTGAGCATTAGGTTAAGGTCTCAGTTCTCCATCTGTGAGAAGCTGAATTTGAAGTGCATCAGGGTGGCAGACCTTGGCAATGTTTTCTTCCCCCCCTTTTTTTTTTATTCTCAGAAACAAGAATCGACCTTTGCTGCAAAGGATTGGTGTGAGGATGCAGATGACTGGGGAGCCTGTGATGGAGCAGAGGCTCCTGCATGTGCCTCCCTGGAGCTGCTTGGCCTAAAGGAAGCTGTGAGCAGCGAGGTGGAGTGTGCATCCCAGCTCCAGCAGCTCCACCTGTCTGAGCCTGCCCATGGCCCACGTGCCCAGCACACACCTCCTGCAGCCAGTGAGGACGTGGTGATGGCAATGGCTGCTTCAGCTCCTGTGTTCCAGCCCTTCTACATCAATGTTGTGGATGAGGAAGATTACATGGGTTTCCTTGATATGGATCATGCAGATAAGCTACTGAAGGAGTATCAGCAGAGAGAGTGCCTTGATTTGGAGCAGATGATGTCAGAAAGGTGAGAACAGGTCTGCACTTCATGGTGAAACTGAAGGAATTGTGTGCTTTCCTGTATGCTGGCTGAGAATCTCAATGGCACTCTCACTAGACCTGACTGGTGACAATTGTCTGGAAGCTCCTTTAGGAACCATTGGGGTGCTGTGCAGTGCACCCAGTGCTGCCAAAGCTGCAGCTACTCCAAGGTGCTTTCAGCTCAGCTGTTTCTCAGGGACTGAGCAGTGTTCATGGGCTCCAGGAGGTGCAGTGGATGGTTAATCTCTGAAACAAGATCTGTGCCACATGGCAGGACTTTAGATCATGACATTCCATGCTTTTTCCTTTAAAGGCCTAAAGATTTTCTTCCATTTCAGTTGCATTTTTAGGAGTTTAATTTTTTTGGGATTTTGTCTAGAAAGATGGCTGATGGAAAGACACCTGAAGGTTTACTAAAGGTTGCCTGAAAGCAGTTGCTGAGCATGGTTCCTGTAAATATTTTCTTAGTAAAATATTTAACTAAGGGGTTACAGTGAGGACTTCTGGCCTCTTGTGCCTGGATTGGGGGCAGCATGGGATTTGTTTGTAGCTAAAGCTGCTGTCAACTGCAGAATCTGCATAGAAGACTTCTCAGCAGTGCGGGTCCTGTTGATTTTTGTTGACCACTACAAAATTGTTGAACTTTAATTATGCTTGATTCAAAATTGAAAGTAATACCATCATAATTGAAGAAGCACAAAAATGTTTGAGAAGTTATTAGAGGATGGGTTTTTGATGGAATACAGCAGATATCTGGTGGATTTGAGTCCCGTGTGATATTTGAAAACACTGTTAGTAATTGTAAGTCACCAGAAACCAAAGAACTAGAAGCAAAATGCTCACTTGCAACATCTAACAGGAATTTTCTCTTAACAGGTATATCTTTTTTCAGTGTATTTAGTATAATTTAATGTGAGTTTATAGTAACCATTTCCTATTTAAAACATGTCATATTGAAAACCTTACTGGACAGTTTGTTTCTTGTTTTCATACAGTTTTGCAGGTGCAGATGGTAATGAAAAATATGAGAAGAGTGAAGTCAAAAACTGGGACCACACATTCCATAAATTCATGAAAAGAATATCTCTATGTCCTGAACAGATTTTAAGGTACGTTGATAATCTGGCTGTAACAGAGAGATACAAATCATTGGCATGGATGGTTGGTACATCAAAATAAATTCTTTATTTGGAAATAGGTGTATGTTTTAATTCCTTAATTAAAAAAAAGCTGCCGTGGAGGCTGTTGCCAGGTCTCTGGTCTGCCTTCAGTCCCTGGTTGGGCTTTGTTCATACAAAGTTTAAGTAGATGAAAAGCCCAGCATCAGGATCAGGGACCACGGCTCTGGCTGTGGGAGGCTTTAGGCATCAGACCTGATGAGGAGAGACCCTGAGTGTCTTTGGAGCCTCACTGAAATCCAGGCACAGAGGTTTCCATGAGGCAGTATTGGGGTGGAAGTGTAACACAGTGCTGTGCTGTTGTGATACATTTCCAAGGCTATCTGCTCCTCTGAAATTTTGTTATCTGTTTGGAATTTCTAATGTCTGTCCTGCAGGGAATTTCTTGTTTTAAAGCCCTGGAGCTGCAGCTCATTGTGGACTCCCCTCAGCACCCAGCACTCTTCAGGTCTTGTACATCTGCTGCTTTTCCTAGAGCAGAAGCAGGTGTAACCTCAGAGCAGAGTAGCTGCTCTTCCTGAGAGAGGAGTTAATTCTGGATGGGATATAGTGAAGAGTAAATCATAAATCATTCATAGTACCAGAAAATACAGCTTTTCGTGGATCACACCAGCTGCTCCAGGGAGTCCAGTGCTGCCTGTCTGGTCAGGCTTCTCAGTGTAGTGACAGGGCTTTTGTTCACCAGCTTTCCAGTACCAGGTGGAACTAACTGGGCCCTTTTTGATGAGGAGCTAAAAGTCTGAGTGGCTGCTTAGACAGAAATGAAAAATGAGAAACTTTCATTCATTGTCAAAGATTATACAGGAGATTTTCTAATGCAGAGTGCAAGTAGCATTTTCAGACAGCTTTTCACTGGGTCTGTCTCTTTGCATTATTGTGCTCTTTGAATTTGCCATTCCTCTAAAACACCAGCTCTGCTGGTCCCTGGGCTGTCCCTGGTTACAATCTTTCCACAGGCTCCCTTTGCCCTCCCTGGGCACTGTCAGTGACTCCCATTTCCCCTGCCTGCAGAGCACAGCATCTCCTGCTTGGCATTCAGTGGAAACCATCCTTGGTCTTTGTTTCCTGCTAGCTGTGAAGCTCTGATAGCTCTTACAAATTAACCATCACTTCTGAGCCATAGCTGCAATGGTTTTGAGACCAATTTGGTGTTAAATCTTGTTGAATTTTATATTTTATTGCTGCTGTTTAGGATTCCATTTTTCAGGGAAGTGTAGTTTGCTTAATGAAATTATTCTGGTACAGCATATTTTGGAGGTGTACATTCAAAGCATTTATCCACCTCTTTCCTTAAGATTTTCCAAGTGTTAACCTACCAAATATTTGCCTCACCCTGTCTTTATTTTTTGGTTCATGACTGCTTTGAAGCTTCTGGCTCACCACCATGTTTTTGCTTGAAGCAGGTTCAGAGATTTCCTATCAAATTTAGATATTTAAAAAATGATAATTTTCTCCTCCCTGTCTTCTCTCAGATACTCTTGGGGTGGCCAGCCTTTATTCATCACGTGTCCTCCAGCCAACCTGGAGCAGGGTATTCCAGCCTGCAGTGCCTGTGGGAGCAGCAGAGTGTTTGAGTTCCAGCTGATGCCCACGCTGGTCAGCATGCTCCAGAGTGACTCAGGTGCTTGCCTTGGATGAATCAATGTTTCCAGCAGTCTCCTTTTTGGGAAGGTGCAGTGAACTGCAATTTGGGTTGTTTCCAGCTACCCACACGTGCTTAACCACAGTTCAGAGAATCTGCTGTCTCCATTTCAGTGAGCAAAGAGACAACTCTTCTACATGGAGACTAATTACAGCTTGAGTTGCTCACTAGTGAACTTTACTAACTGCAGTAGGGATAATTCCATGGCCATGGGAGTATCTGTCTTTATTGCCTCTTAAAGGAGGCCTTGAAAGATAATAAATGCTGTGAGATAAGATTGCAGACATTTAAAAATCCCTTTGAAAATTCTGATTTGGCTGCCTTTAAAATGTTTAACATTAGAAAAATGCTGTTCACATAGGAGACTGAATTAATTTGTGCAAAGACTGAAGTCTAGTGGTAAGCACTAGCCCCTGATTATTACTTTTCATACCCTTATGTACCTCTGTTGCTTTGTTTTTAGATCTGTCAGTGGAATTTGGAACTGTTATAGTTTATACATGTGAGAGAAGCTGTTGGCCAACAGATCATCAAACCCCTCTTGAAGAATTTATTTTTGTACAAGAAGACCCGGATCAGAGATTATTTAAATAAATTGTATTTCTCTGCATAGATCAAAAGTCTGTTGGGGTGTTTTTGTTTCTTTTACTACAAGTGTGTAATTGCATAACAGAATTTCCCTCAGATGTGATGAAAAATTAAATTCCAAGAATAACTGATTGAAGGATATAAGCATGCCTTAAAATGTGGTGGCAAAATTTGCACACTTTGGTTACCCATGGAAATTGAAGTGTAGAGATTGTTTACAGTTCTAGTTACTCTTAGCATTTGGGAAAGAAGTAAAGGAGAAAACCCTTCTCACATACTATTAGTGTCCATCAGCCACACAGAATCAGTTTTTAGAAACTCTTTGCAGTGAGAACTTAATGCCAGCCTGATTTTAAAAAGCAATTCTGCGTTAATTTGACCACGGATTGGAAATTCGGTGGATGAAGGGCCTTGCTGTCCCTGCAGCTGTCCAACATGAAACTTTTCTGTGTCTCTCCAGTGAAGGAAAGGTTCCATTTGTGTGCTGAAATGAGCTGTGCAGTGCCATGGGTCTGTGTGGGGAGAAGGTGCAGGGGTGAGTTAACCCTTGTGTTCTCACAGGTACAGAACTGGGGCAGGGGGATTGGAACCATCTGCATTCTCCTGTGCCTTCCCTGTTGGCTTAGGCTGAACTGCAGAATCTTCACTGACTGAAGGAAAAGTAATTTCAGTTTCCATAGAGCATTCTGTACAGGTTTAACACTACAACATAAATTAATGCACTAAAAGTGTGGGTTTTAAATAAAGGGAGGTGGGCAGGAGAGGAAATTCCACGCGAGTCATGGAATGCTGGCAAAACTGTGTTTTTAAGGAAGAATTGTAGCTTACAATGTCAACTTCTGGGGGCAAGTGAAGTCATAAAAACAAATATAATAATGTAAAAATATATTAGAAATAAATATATTAAAAATATCATAGAATATGCTGAGTTGGAGGGGACCCATCAGGATCTTCAAGTCTTGGCCCTGCTCGGGACACCCCATGAATCCTGCCATGTGCTTGGGAGCATTTTCCAAATCCTACTTGAGCTCTCTTCATAATAATATAATATATTAAAAAATCTTAAACATATAAATATATTTAATATGTATAGTTCAATTTTAATATTGAACGATAGTATATGTAGTTCAAAATTAAAATTGTTTATATATTATAGTTTAATATATAAACTATTTAAATTTAATTTAATAATAATATAATATTACAGTTTAATATTATATGTTAAAAATTAGCAAAACAAATAAGAATCTGCTGTTGCACCAGGAGTGCGGGGCACTATATTACATATAGTTCAAAATTAAAATTGTTTATATATTATAGTTTAATATATAAACTATTTAATTTAATAATGATATAATATTAATCTACAATATTATAGTTCAATATTATATTATTATGTATTAAAAATTAGCAAAACAAATAATAATCTGCTGTTGCAGCAGGCGTGCGGGGCTCTCGGCGGCAGCGGGGCTCGAACCCGCGGCCCTCCGGCCCGGCCCCGCCGCGGTGTTCCCGGGCAGCGCGGGGCCCTCCGGGCCGCCAGGGGGCGCTGCGCGCGCGCGGGCGGCGCTCAGTCGCGGCGGGCCCGTGAGGAGGCGCGCGGAGCCGCCGCCGTGTCCGTCATGGCGGCGGCGCTGGCGGGGCCGCTGCGCCCCGAGCTGGCGCAGGCCGTGTCCCAGGCGCGGGTCCTGGTGGTGGGGGCCGGCGGCATCGGCTGCGAGCTGCTCAAGAACCTGGTGCTCACCGGCTTCAGCAACATTTACGTGGTGCGGGTCGATGCCGGGGCGGGAGCCGGGGCGGGCGGGCTGGCGGGCGGAGGGAGGCCGAGCCCGGGGCCGCGGTGCCGCTCGGGGGCCGCTCCGCCGCCGCGGTGCGTGCGCGGTTTGAAAACGCCCGGGCCCGCCAGAGCCGCCGCGGGACCGCCGGGCCGGGCGCCACAAAGGGGCCGCGGCCTGCGCGCCATCGCCGCCCCCCTCGGGCCGCGCTCCCGCCCGGCTGGGAGCTCCTCCTTCCCCCGCCGAGCTCAGGCCCCTTCCTGGCACGGCCGAACCAGCCCGCGTGTGGAACCGCCCGGGACCCCGCGCTGTGCCGCGCTCGCTGCCGGCGGTATCTTGGAAGTCTTTAGTTGTGCCGAGTGCCGCCTTTGCCGGGGCTGGGGGTGCGGGACGGGGAGGAATCGCAGCGAGGAGCCCCCGGAGGGGTGAACTGCGCTTGCAGATCCCGGGCTGTAAACCCGTCAGCGCTGGCGGTTCCCGCGGGCTCCTGCTTTCACTTTTGCTTCCAGATATCAATCTGTGAACGCGTGCGGGAAGGGCAGATGTGAGAGGGTAGTAATGAAAAGAGATCGAGAGAAATACTGTTGGTGAAACTATGATGGCGTGGTGTCCACACCTCTATTGTAGTAAAGAAGAGCAAATGGTTTTACATCCAGCTAGAGCAGAGGTCTGTTTCCTTCAATACCTTTTTAGTAACGTGCCCAGGAGTCACATCTGACAGTTTTGTGACAGGTTGTGAGGAGTTTGGGTTTGCAGCCAGACTTGTTGAGCCGAGCAGCTCGTATCTAAAACCATATCAGCTTCTAGAAGAAAACAGTTACTGGTTTGCCTTGTTCTTCTTACAGCTTGGGCTTTCCTACTGGAATGCTTTTTAAATTTGTAGAATATGTTTAATCCCAAATTTCCCTTTTGGTTTGAGAGCCTATCCAATCTGAACATTGCACCAGGGAAATAAATAACTGCAGAGGAATGGAAGCATTTTCTGCACTGTTCCTCTCGTTTTCCCCCCTGCTCTGCTGTGTCAGTTGTGTATTCCTGCAGTCCATTACAGCCCAGCTTAAAGCTCCTGGTTTTCCATTTAGTCATTAGGCATAAATCTCATCGGGCTGTGCTTTTTGTTTCCCTTGTTATAGTTTGGGGGTTGGCATTGCCTTTCCAGGCTGACTGGGGGCACCCCCTTAACTTAAATACACGTTGGATCTGCCTTCATGTGACAATATTGCTGGCAGTGTTCCATGCAACACAGAAATAATGTTTTGATAACAGGTGGGTACAAGACAAGGTGAGAGCAAAAGAAGACTTGTTACCCAAAGAGGGAATTTGCTATTAGCAGAATAAAGTGCTTTTGGCAGCATTTGTGATATTGTTGAGAGTTTGCCTCGGTTATTAAATATTAACAAACTTGAAGATCTGAAAATACTTTTTATAAGTAAGTTGTGCTTTTTTAAAAAAAATAAAATCAGTAGTTTTTAATACCAGACAACTAACTAATATGGGACTTAAATATAGTGTCAAAAGGCATACCCTTGTCCTGAGAATGAAGTACAAAATTATGTTTTTTCAGATCCAGGTCTGAATTAAGAGCATGAGCAAATGTTTTTAAGTGGTGATGCCTTTTCTTCCATGTTACCAAAATGGGAGCAGTGTAGTTGCCTTATAAGTGAGCTGTTAAATTCTCATCATTCTCAGCTAGACTGAAGCTTCTGTTGAGGTCTAGTGGTCTCAAGTTTTCCCTCTGGAGAACTGCCTTTGCTCCCTTTAGTTGTAATTCTTGTTCTCAGCAGGAGCTGATGTTGCTTGTCATCTTCTCCAGTTGAAATATTCAAAGCTTTCTGGGTAGTGAAGGTTTTAACAGAGTTTTGCACTTTATTGTTTTCCCTTGAAGTTCTTGGGCTTTCTGGCTTTGGACTAAGCAAGCTGTGTGTCTTTGGAGGAAGGAACAGAGGTCGAAATGTGAATTATGCAAATACTATTTTCATGAAAAGAGACCAGACTGTGGATAGTTACTGTGTTACAGTGGTAGGAGTGTTTACACTCTCAGCTCTATATTTTCAAAACGTTGTATCTTTTTGTTTGCTCTATATCCACAGGTGCTTTTATTAACTGTTGAAATAAAACTCTGTAGCTATTGCAGTTTTTGTTATGTTAAAACTTAAGTCCTTCAATTGAAAATGCTCCCTTGAGAAAAGAGGTAGATTAATGCTGGGATTTGGATCTCTGGTGCCGAGGTGTTCACTGAGTGTGTACCGAGCTTTATTCATAACTCAGGTTTGGTTAAACCTGAATTAATAAAGTCAGGAGCTTGTGAGAACAGCCTGAGCAGTCACGTTTAAAGTTGACACTGCACAGTCTGAGTGCTCTCTGGGTAGCTGAAGGTGTTCCTGAGCTGAGTATGTCAGCATCACCTGAGGGAATTTGGGAGAGATATCTTTGATATATCTCAGAAAAATCTCTGAAATATCTCAGGAAAACTCTCACTCTCCTCATGAAAATGTTAAGGACAGGAGATGACTTCTAACAAGAGTTGTTGATCAAAGAATGTTTAATTGCACAAAAAGTGGTGGTAACAAAGGTAGGAATAAATGTCAGAGTTCTAGTTAAATAATTTTAATTCTTGTGGGATTTCTGCTGTTCCTGTGTATATATTAATGAGTGGAAGCATAGCTCTTAGGGGAATTGCAGTCATGGCATCCTTTGTGTGCTCTGTGCTGTGTGTTTTTAAACTTTTGGATTGTGTGATTTGATTTCTTTTTTATAAGTGGACTTTATCATTTGTTAACGTGCACTGAGGCTGTTATCCTGGGTTCAGGCAGTGGAAGCTTTTGCCCTGCAGTGTGTGTGAGATGGCTGAGCAGCCCTGGGTTCCCTGGCTGAGGTGCTCAGAGCTGTGCTCTGTGGAGTGGAAGGACCAGTTGGTGTGGGGCCTTTCCTGGGCTGGGAGGGGCTGCCTGGACCTGTCTGATGGATTTCTGCATTTCCCACCGAGCTTGTGCTCTGCTCCTCAGGAGCTGCTGCTGAAATCTCCATCCTGTGCGAGCAGGGCCGTGGGTGGTGACTCTGCTCACTGTGTGGGGCTGCAGTTCCAGCTGGGCTCTCTGCAGAAAGTTTGTTCTCGTGTTGCTCTGCACTTGTGTCATGGTCCCCTGCCAGCAGCCAGAGGTGACCACTTGTGCCTCCTCAGGTGCTGTAGGTCTGATGTGGCACCTGAAAGGGCTGAGAAGGGGTCTGTAAAGTTTCTGCATTTTGGCCAACTGTCTTTTCTTCAAATTGTGTTATTGGTTTTGTTCCTTTTGTACCTATCAAAGTGAAATGCCTCTCTTGTGTGTTTGTAGATTGATTTGGATACTATTGATGTCAGCAATCTCAACAGACAGTTTCTGTTTCAGAAGAAACATGTTGGAAGATCAAAATCACAGGTAAGGAAAAAGTGAAAGCTCAAGGCTCATTACTCAGTATTATTTTATGGATAGTGTTAGAAACATGTCACAATTTAGTTTCTGCTGGGAGGAGGTAAGTGTTGGTTGGCTGATCATGGCTATCCACAGCATTTCTTTATTAAAGTATTTAAATCTCTTAAGGTAGTCAACTTACTCGATACACAGCTGGTATCAATTCTGTCTTTTAGAAGGAAGGAAGAAATAATAAGTGCTTTTTTTGTTTTCTTTTTTTTTTGTTTTGTTTCTAGGTTGCCAAGGAAAGCGTGTTACAGTTTTGTCCAGAAGCTAATATTATAGCTTACCATGATAGCATCATGAAGTATGTTTGGTTTTAAGCTCTAATTACATGTTTGATTTGCAAGTACTGTGTTATTTAAATGCTGCAATGGTGTGCTTTAAGGTATTTTGCAAAGCTTCCTCAGTAAGGAGAAATAGCTGTAAATGTGAACTACCATGCACTTGAGTGGGAGTGTGGCTTTTGCATGGGTTTTAAGCTCTGGTAGTAAGCTCTAGTAATTTGTTTGTGTCTGTTTTTCATTTTATTGGCAACATTTGCCATATGAGTTTCTACTCTGTAAGGATGTCCTGAAGTCTTGAGCAATAATTAAATGAAGAGACATGTGAATCTTGAGACTGTGATTAACAAAATTAAGTCCTCTGTGTGTGTGTAGGTAACTGTCATTTATATACGCCCCAAGCTGTTGAAATTTAGTCTTTATGAGCTGTAACCAATGAATAGAGTACAAGATTATGTAGGTTTCCATTAGCTGTTCCCCATGTTTTAATTTATATTTGCCCCAGTTTCTAAAAAAGTTAATATTCTGTACCATGGAGGTTTGAACTCTGATGTTGCTATTAGCCAGTGAAACACTGACTCACTGCTTCCTTCTCCTGAAACTGTTAATCCTGTTTCCTCTTTTCTCTCTCTTCTTCTGCACCTTCTTGTTTCAGTCAGAAAAATGCACCATAAAGATAACTGAAGTGTCAGGATTTAAGGTGCCATATGTTGGCTCCTCAGGGTATGGCCACACAGTCAAACCAGTGGAGCTATCACAGCACAATGAATTATGCACAGTCTGATGAGCTGTGGTAATTACAGTGTGCATGTTTTAGCTACAGCTGATGGTTTTTAAGGTCAGTTACCACAGCTCAGCCAATTTACTCATTAGGTCAGAGTAGTTTAATCACTTTCCCTTGTCTGCCTGTTTCATTGGTCAAGTTAGTACTAATTGCAGTAGCTTCCTTCCAGCAGCATAAAATTCATGCTTTCACCCAGCTTTAAAGTGGGTGGAAGACAAATGGGGCAGTTAAGGGGTAGCTAAATTTATAAATGTGTAAGATGTGCAATTTATCACATTGGTTGCATGTGTAGAGTTTCTGTTGTGCAGTAGTAACCAGGAGCTTGGATGTGCCATTTGAAATGTTGTTTTTGTTTTCCATAGCCCTGACTATAACGTAGAGTTCTTCCGCCAGTTTACGTTGGTTATGAATGCTCTGGATAACAGAGGTGAAGTTTTCACTGATTTTATATTGCACATGTAGCTCCTTCCCTGCTGCAGTGTCCTTTGAATAACAAGCATCCTCCTAACCCATCTGCAGCTGCACTGAGCCTCGTGGGCTTTGCTAGAGAGTGAAGGGGTGGTTAGTGCTTCTGCAGGTGCTCTGAAAGGAAATGTGCCCTGCTAATTCTGCTTCGTGGGACCTGCTGGGTACTGTGGGTGCAGGGTGGCTGTAATCAGCTGGTTTGCTGTGTTTGTTAATGTCCATGTGAGAATGGGAAATGGGGCTTTGTGAAAATGCTCTATAGAGAAACAAGGTATGTTAAAGATAAGTGCATAGGATGCTAGTTTGAATTTGGAGAAGCAAAACTTCTTTTTTCTTAACTATTCAAATTTTTTCTTTAAAACCCTCTTGATTTGCAGCTGCCCGTAACCATGTGAACAGGATGTGTCTGGCTGCTGATATTCCTCTTATAGAGAGTGGAACTGCAGGCTACCTGGGACAAGTAACTGTTATCAAAAAGGTTAGGGGGGTGTCACCCTTGCCATTGGCTATTTTAGACAACAGGGAGGGGGTGTTTGGAGATAGAGTTACAGCTCATCTGTTAATAGCCCAAATGATCAGTAGCCTTCTCAGAGTGACAAGTAAATGCTTCATTTTTCACAGGGAGTGACAGAATGTTATGAATGTCAGCCTAAACCAACTCAGAAAACTTTCCCAGGCTGCACCATCCGAAACACGCCCTCAGAGCCTATCCATTGCATTGTGTGGGCCAAGTATTTGTTCAAGTAAGTACTTTTTTAAAGAAACAGGTACTGTGGTTCATTCTTTTGGTTTCTAAACACACAGAGAAAGAAATAAAATTGACACACTTTTAAAAAATTATTATAATGGATTTTAAATTCATTTTAAATTGATTTAGATAGATTATGGTGAAACCTCCAGTTCCTTGACCTGGGTGCTGGGGTGGTTATAAAGATGGAAGGTTGATTAGTATTTGGGCTTTGCTCTAATAGCACAAAAAATCTGGCAGAGTAGTTTGGCACAGCAGTGTAGGTTAAGGTTGCTTTATTATTCATCTTTGTATGAAGTAAGCACATTTTTCAGTTTAATGCATGTTTTAACAAGTTTGTTGGAATCTTGGATATCCCAGAGGTTCTAAAAATGCATTTAGTCCTGCAGTGTAAATGTTAGGCTGAATATTGGGTGAGCTACTGAGTGAGTCATACAGAAAACTGTTTTGCTGAATTCACTTTCATATTGGGCATTTTGTGTTGTCCATGTTAAGTCCACGTGTGATGAATCCCAGCATGTTAAAAAGCAATGTATGAAGTGGCAGTCTGCCTGAAAGCAAGAATCATAAAATTAATATATATCCATTAGCAAATATATGAGTCTTTAACCACATATGCTGAAATTCTGGTCTTGTTGTTCTTAATTATTATATAGCCAGTTGTTTGGAGAAGAAGATGCTGATCAAGAAGTCTCACCTGACAGAGCTGATCCTGAAGCTGCCTGTGAGTGTGATATAACTGGTGGCTTACCCTGTTACTGAAATGTTGTGTTTCAGAGATTATTACTTATTTCTGTACATTTCTTAAGCTTAGAGAGTTTGGCTCAATTTTCTTTAAAGAAGATTCTGTTTCTGGCCTCTGGGAGGCTTGTTTTTGGAACAGAGTACTGAGTGATATTTGTAGTCACTCTGCATTTCCCACTCCTTGCTGAGGGTTTGCAAGGAAACTTCAGGAATTGTGTTTGAGCTTTTCTAGCCTGCAACACTTGAGCATTAATCTACATAGGAAGTGTGTCCATTTTGAGTGATATTTTTATAGCTATTCATTATTTCTCTGTAAGGACAGTTATCATAGTTCCTATGAGGTGAATAAGCATCATTGTTGGTTGCTTCTTTTGGATCCTTTGATAGATGAATGGACTTGGGAGGGGGAGCTTAGAGGATCCTCCAACTCTTCAAATGCTTTGAGCATCAGATAGTGATCACTGGACAGGTTGTTCCTACAGGAAGTGCAGAATGAAATAGGTGAGTCTTAACAAGAGTGGCAATATAAAATCACTCAAAACAATGGCTGAGGTAGTTGACAGGTAGCAAATGCAATGCCACTTATTTAAGTAAAGACAGCAGGGCAGTTCCAGGGGTGCTGAGCTGGAGCCTGGTGTCTGCAGTGACAGACTGCCCATGGTCAGGGTGCTGTGGTCACACAGGGTGGCACTGTCCACGTTTGACCCCAGCTGGCAGCTCAGCACTGCACAGCCCTCACTCACTGCCCTGCCCAGAGCAGGGAGAGCCACACAAAATTAGGGAGCCTCACAGGCTGGGGTAAGAGCAGCTAATAATGGGAACAAATGTGTAATACTATTGATCACAACTGGAATAAAGAGAGGGGGGATAAAATTCAAGACAAACAAGTGACTGCCACTGGCCAGTGGCTGCTCAGCCAGTCCCCAGGCAGAGATCAGCCCCTCCCAGCCAACTCCCCCGGTTTCTGTGCTGAGTAGGATGTTCTGAGGTCTGGAATATCCCTGTGCTCAGTTCAGGTCTGCTGTGCTGGCTCTGCTCCCTCCCAGCTCCTTGTGCTCCTGCTCACTGGCAGAGCACGGGAAACTGGAAAGTCCTTAACTTGGAGTCACCTCTTGGCAGCAGCTGAAACATCAGCCTGTTACCAACATTATCTCCTGCAGAACCCAAAACACAGCACCAGACTACCTACTAGAAAGAAAATTAACTCTCTCCCAGCCCAAACCAGGACATCCAGGAAAGAGTTAATGCAACATTTGTAAGGGAAGTTGTGCCCAGCAGGGCTCCGTGGGTCCCTGGAAGGAATCAGCAAGCCTGTGTAGTGTGTGTCTGGTTTAGGCTGCTCTGAATGTCCAGGGGGCAGACCCAAAAACTGTTGAGTGGAATCTGAGGGACATAAGCAGCCAAGAGGACAAAAAATGCTGAAGATCCTGAAGTGGATAAACTACTTGAATGATAAAGGTAAATGGTGATTGGAGGAGTCTCAGATGGGAGATGTGTGCTGTTCAGCACAGATGATTAGGCAAAGTCACTCAGAGTCAAAAAGATGAGACCTAACTTCGAAAAGTAGTAAAATGCTTTGCAATATAGAATAACTGGGCAATGGTAGATGAGGCAGATGAATATGAAATAATGCAAATGATGCATTGGTGAAAGAGGGGAAACATTCCCAAATTTACACATAAAGTGATGGTTTCTGAGTTGATTTTTCTTATTCAGTCAAGATGTTAATAAATAGTTCTATGAAAACATCAATCTGATTATTAGAAATCATGATAGCAACTGTTGGAGGTGACTAGGAAAGAAAGAAAATTATTTGTATCTTTACAGAGATTTTTTTTGTTTAAAAAGAACCAGAGATAGGAAACTGATTTGGTTTGTTTGTTTTAAAAACCCAACCAAACTAAGACTCTTTAGCTAGAAAAGAGACTGCTAAAAGGACTGGTAAGACATTTCTGAAGTAGCAACATTATGTGGAAAAAAATAGTGGGAAACAATTGTTCATTGTTTCTGCCAATAAAGGAGTTGGGTGATACCAGGTTAAGTCAGTGAGTTGCAGTTTCAGAGGCAAAGAGGAACAAACACACTGTGCCTAATTCAGTTTTTGTTGGGTGCAATAAAGCCATTTTATGCTCCCTGCATAATTTTGGTAATTGACTCTGGGGGTAATATTTGGATAGGATTTATTTTTAAATTTAAAATATTGGTTATCACTTTGTTAATAGGGGAGCCAGCAGAAGCAGAAGCCAGAGCATTAGCATCCAATGAAGATGGTGAGATTAAACGTGTTTCAACTAAGGAGTGGGCTAAATCCACTGGCTATGATCCAGTTAAACTTTTTACTAAGGTATGTTCTTTACACCAAATAAATGTCTTTATTTGAAATGCATGAGGTTGTGTAAAGTTAAATCAAACTTGAGCATTACTTTTCATGGGAAAGGGTCTGTTTGACCTCTGGAATTGCAGTGGGCATAATCAGAACCAATCTGATGACCTAAAAGCTGTCAGTCATCTGTGCAATATCAGGCTCTGGCATAAGGAAAGACAAACTGATTTAGTTGTTTTTGTTCTACATAGTTACTGAAAGTGGATAAGTAGAAGAAATGAGCTTGAATGTAATGTTCATAGGTAGCAATAATTTTTCTTTGGGAATTCATTGGCATGTTCATTCATTTGTCTCAGAGAGGGCATACAAAGAACTGTAGGGATGGCTTCAGTAGAGAGGTAAACCACTCTTTGAACTATTGTTTCTTGATTTTTCACTTTACTCCTCCCCAGATTAATCAGAACTATGTCTACTCTATGCAATGAGTATTAGAGAGTAGGGACTAAGATTGTAGAATCTATTTTTATGTAGTTGAAAATACTGTCAAGGAGAAAATCATAACCTCATCAATGTAATGCTGATTTTTCAGTGTCTTTTTTCCTCCCTTTAATTTGATTTTTTTTTTCATGTTTCCAGCTTTTCAAAGATGACATTAGATATCTGCTGACAATGGATAAGCTGTGGAGGAAAAGAAAGCCTCCAGTGCCACTGGACTGGGCTGAGGTACAAAAGCAAGGTAACTGTCCCTCCTCCTACTGTACATTTGTAAATAATACCTGCTGTTTATTAATGCATCTCTGTGATATTTACTTCTTTTTTACTGCCACAGTTGAGATCTGATAATGAACATATTAATTCTTTACATTTCCTAAAGATTTCAATTTTTTCTCTGTATAGACAACACTTTCTCTAAGACTGTTTTGCAGTTGTTGTTTTAGATGCTCAGTATTGGCAGTAGAAAATACACATTTAATAAAATGATGTCAGCTTATTCTAGGACACCTTACTGTAAGCAATTAAAAGATTTATCTCTGCAAGTTGTTTGGTTGAAAATTTATGTTTGCTGTAATTTGTGCATGTTTAGGTGACTGATAGCACAGCTGTAGTTTCAGTTTTAAAAGCAGATTTGTTATAAAATGTTTGGGCTACAGCTGGTTAAGGATATTGTTCTTCAATTTAGAAAATATTGAATTCTGCTGAATTTGGAAAGTTATTTGAGATAACTTCTGTGGAATTTACAAATATTCCTGATTTTTTTTTCTCCTTTTCCCCAAAGAGCAAAACATACCTGACCAGCAGAATGAGAGCTCTGCAGTGCTGAAGGATCAGCAGGTTCTCAATGTCAGGAGCTATGCAGACCTGTTTTCAAAGAGTGTTAAAACCCTGAGTCTTCACCTGGCTGAGAAGGCTGATGGAGAAGCCCTCATATGGGATAAGGTTAGTTTGCAAAGTGTGAACTCTACATGGGTAACACAAGTGTTAGTTGGGCTCACTCAGTGTTCTTCACAAGTGATACCACTTAACACAAAACTGTCTGGCACCTTAGGGAAAGGGTTTCCATATGTAAACAAATTCATTCTTTAAATGCTATATTGTGTCACTCACTGAGGGTAGGGATTAACTGCTGTGCTGTGAATTACTTAATTCACCAAGTTCTCCAGCTCATAAAAGCACAAATTCACAAGTATTTGTCGTGTTTTGATTTTTGAAAATATTTAAATAATGCAGCTTCATTTCTCCCTTACCTGTTTCCAGTACATGCTCTTAGCCAGGTGTCAGTAGCTGGGGGTTTACTGAGGTTATGAGCAATCAGCTGATGATGGGTGTGCAACACAAATTCTGTTGAAGAAGACAAGAACTTTCTCTTTTATCACCACACACAGTATCACTTCAGTCAGTTATCATTTGGCATAAGAAAAAGCAGTCTGTAAATGGGGGGGAGGCAAAATATTAGAATATTATTACAACCAATAGTACAAATACTTCTCTCTGAAACACCCAGTGTTTGAAACTGATTCACAGTTAAAATTCAATGTTGAAAATGTTTGAAACACTGTAAGACTTAGGATTTAAACATTTTTATAATGTACAAGGCATTTTATTAGTACAGATATACTAATTTGCTACTGAAATACATGTTTAGAATCTGTAGTTAGTATTTAAAGTACTACTGCTCTGAGTACCCCATCTGAAAGAGAAAGTATATTGACTTTGAAATGGAATTTTGTACAGGTTTTTTTTTTTTTTTTTAGTTCTGGTTTTTAAGGTTTTAGGAACCATGTGTAGCAAAGTCTTTCCAATGAATAATCTGATTTTTAAATTTTTAAATGCTTTTTGTATTGCTTTCTTTTTAGGATGACCCTTCTGCCATGGATTTTGTCACTGCTGCTGCAAACCTCAGGATGCATGTGTTTGGAATGAACATGAAGAGCAGATTTGATATCAAGTGTAAGGATAAAATGGAACATTGTTTTATTTAAATTACAATCTTCTTTATTTCTTCTGCTGTTAAAAACCTGCATACTGGTTTGTTTTGCAGCAATGGCAGGAAATATTATCCCAGCTATAGCCACTACCAATGCAGTGATTGCTGGGCTGATAGTGCTGGAGGGTTTGAAGATTTTATCGGGGAAAATAGATCAGTGTAGAACGGTAAGTGAGAATAAAATGCTTTTGCTTTCCTGCTATTTATTATTTGTTTAAAAGTTACATTTAACATTTTTTCACTGTTGTGTAGTTTTACTGTCCCTCACTTGTTGCTTCAGTAGATTCTGAATATGCTGGGAACTTTCAGTCACAATGAAAAGAGAAGTGCAGGTCTTAAGGATCTGTAAATTCCTATGAGTTAATAGAAATGTACTGTGAGAGTCCTGCTCAGCAGGCACAGCACAGAGGAGTAGGAAACAGCACAGCCTGTCAGACAGGACAAGAAATCTGCAGGAAAAGAGGCTTTAGACATGCTGCTAATTACAGAATAACCTGATTTCTTCTTGTCTGTCCTCAAGATTTTTCTGAACAAGCAGCCAAATCCCAGGAAGAAGCTGTTGGTTCCTTGTGCTTTGGATCCACCAAATCCCAATTGTTATGTATGTGCAAGTAAGCCAGAAGTGACTGTGAAACTTAACACACACAAAGTTACTGTGTTGACACTCCAGGATAAGGTAAATCTTGAGCTACAGTTACAGCTTTCATTTCAAATCTAATACTGTAAATTATTAAAATTAGGTATTTGCTGTAGTGTATTATACACAGTGTATTTTGACCTGGCATCTCCTGTTTATATTTACTATACATTTCTCTCAGCTACAAGAAGAGCTGATTAGCCAATATGCTTCTTGCTCATGTGTGTTGTATGTAAAAGAATGTTTGTATTTTTTAAATTTTGGTGGTTTTAAAATCTATTCATATCTGAGAGCAAAAAAAACGAAATTTGCATTTCAGTTGAAAGTTCAGTAGCTACATTACAGTTGTGGTCACAATTGATTTGTAATTCTGTCATTTTATGAAGTATTCTAAAAAATTTTCTAGCT
This sequence comes from Ammospiza nelsoni, assembly GCF_027579445.1. Taxonomy (NCBI): domain Eukaryota; kingdom Metazoa; phylum Chordata; class Aves; order Passeriformes; family Passerellidae; genus Ammospiza; species Ammospiza nelsoni. Next base: position 3,040,408 of record NC_080645.1, read on the forward strand.
TAAATGAACCTGTATCAGACCTCAAAAATATAATAATTTTGTTTGTGGAAGTGAACAAAAAAGTATAGGCTTTCAGTAAATGCGTGAAAATGAGCCAGAATAATAAAATCAACAAATTCAGGGGTTTTTTTAATAAATCTTTTTAAGTCAGAGATTGAATATATTTTAATATATTTACATTTTCAGATACTGAAAGAAAAATTTGCTATGGTAGCACCAGATGTACAAATAGAGGATGGAAAGGGAACTATCCTGATCTCTTCAGAAGAAGGTGAAACAGAAGGTAGGTATGCTCCTGAGGGTCTGGGATAAGAGTACTCAAACCCTTGGAGCAGACTCTGCAGAGTAGGTGTGTAGCAGACATTGCAGTGCTCACTCTGTGCATTAGTATTTGAGGAGGGTTTGTGAGTGTTTGGAGTGGCTTGAGGACAGCCAGGGCTGTTGTGTGCAAGCTGCATGTGCAGTTCAGCTTTCCTGCACAAAGCACTGCTCAGCTGGTGTGTCAGGATTCCTTCCAGGAACAGGCACCCCTGCATTTGCCAGCTCGTAGGTGCTGCTCTGTTCATGATGCCACAAAGCATCTCCAAAATATTCCCAAATGCAGTAATTGTGAAGTGCTTGAACAGGATGGCATGAGGAGTAAATAAATCAAACATCATAGGTAGCTTCAACTCCTAATAGGCTTAAATGTCAGCTTTTAATTTAAATGTAGCTAATACATGTTAATCATATGTTCTTACATAAAAGTTCTGGAGTACTCCATATTTATTCAGGTGTAAAGATCTTTCTATAAATAGCTCTGTACACTGCAAGTTTTTACTGTTTTTGTAGCAAATAACCACAGGAAGTTATCAGACTTTGGAATTCGAAATGGCAGTCGACTACAAGCAGATGATTTCCTCCAGGACTACACTCTGTTAATCAATGTGCTTCACAGGTAAGGATTCTGAAATCAATGTTTTGTGTATATACATGGAATGGTTCCACAGGGAATTTTTCACTCACAATTTAAATACATGAACAAAGTTCAAAGATTAAGCTGCTGAAAGGAAATATAAAGGCAAAAGAGGAATGGTTATTTCTTATTAAATTATGGTTTAAGGGGTTTTGTTTTGTGTCTTTTTTGTTGTAGTCTTGTTTGGTTGTGGTTTTGTTTTTTATAGCGATAACTGAAAGAGGTTTATTTCAGTAATTTGTTGTTACACAACATAAGAATACATTGCAAAAACAAATTAACATGTGGGGTAACTGACAAGCAAGAAACTGGCATTTAAAAAAAAACCCTTAAATCTAGAAAGGCAAAAAAACCCCAGCCTGCTGGGATAATAGATGCTCTCCTTGATACCTGTGTTCAGAAGTCTCTCTGAGCTCACTGGGGTGTGTGTTTAACCCTGGGGAGGTAACAGACACACACAGAAACTCACACTGCATGTTCAGTGGGAGGAGGGCTGTGCTGTAGGGAAGAAAGGTAAGCTCAGGCAATGGTTTTTCTGATTCCTAAGCATTTGGAGTTGGTAGCACTGGGTGGAATAGTGTTTAGGAATTGACAAAGCATAAATTATAAAAGAGGACTGAACAGATTTTCCTCTTTTTCGGTATGTTTTCTCGTTTTGTCAGAGTTGCAGCGTGCTCTAATACTTGAATGGGTTGTTTTTTGTGTAAAAGACAGGATTTTATTTTCTGGCTGTTTAAAAGCATGTGTATTTTTCTGCAGTGAAGACCTAGAAAAAGATGTTGAATTTGAAGTTGTTGGTGATGCCCCTGAAAGAATTGGCCCTAAACCATCAGAACCAGCATCCAGGAACATTAGCAATGGTAGTGATGATGGAGCACAGCCCTCAACATCAACAGGTAATCAGCAGTAATCAATATTAAACAAAACAGTCCTTGTCTAGTGCAGTTCAGTTAAAGTTGTCTTCAGTTGTGTGATTGAACTTTGCCAACACACAGTAAAAGACATTTAAGTTGCCTCTCTGTATAACTAACACTAAATAGAATAATGCACATTTACAATTTTTACAAAGAGACAGAAGGACAGAAATGTATAGTACATAAACTTTGAAATTCTTACTTACCTGGTGTTCCTTTGCCTGTAAGATACGTGCACAGATTTAAGACACAAAGTAAGTAGTTCCTTCCCTCTTGTTTGAAGGAAAACTAAATGTTAAGAGTATTGCTAAAATTCCTCTAAATTGTATTAGAAATTGCATCATTTAATACGTTTTTACAGTGAATTTGTGTTTAAAACCAAACAAAATCCTCTAGATGTCTTGAAAGTTCACATTTGGCTCTCCCCTTCTTCATTGTTGTCCTTTAGCTCTGTAAGTCTGCTCACCCTTCCACTTCTCCCTCTCTTTGACACCTCTCTCTCCTGGAATGTGGCCTCTCCTGGAGTTCTGTGAGGGCAGTCAGGAAAGGAGAGGCTGCTCTAGAGCTTGCTGTGTGCCAAACTTCTTTTCCCAGCAACTGCTGCAGACAGCAGCAATTCTTTGGCTTTTGTAAATGAAAAAAAAGTGCTAAGTAATGCATTTCCCATATTTTTGGCTTATTGCAGTATTTTCCACACCTGTAGTGAAGAAGGAACACCGGTGTAAAAATCATATTTTATAGTAACTTCAGGTACATTTAAGAAATTCTTGTATGGATGTGACAGTCTGGTCAGAGACATAAGCTTTCCCATGAATGGGTCTGAGGGAGCTGGAGAGAAAGAACTGTAAACAATCTGCAGGTGGTTTTTAACAAGCTGTTTTCCCATAGGGATGCTTACCAAAAGGGTGGTTTCTTAATTAACCAATGGTGACGGTGTTTTGATTAAAGGACCCATCAGGTCCACCTGTAGTGAACTAGAGTGTAAAAAGGAATGGGTTGCACCTTCTGAGAATGCCTGGAGTGTGTCACTCGTTTCTCTGTATCATTTCTGACTCAACAGTGATGCTCTTGCAGTTGCATGGCAAAGAATGCTTCAATTTTTATGTAGGAAAACTGGTTTGAGAGTAGCCTGCATCCACTGCAGGATCCATTTGAATCTCAGGCACCTCTTTTGCAGCTCCAGAGCAGGAGGACGTGGTGATTGTTGACTCTGAGGACGAAGGCACTTCCAGCAACGCTGCGGATGCGGAGAGCAGGAGCCGCAAGAGGAAGCTGGAGAAGGGCTGTGAGTGTGGAGGGGCCAAGAGATCTCGGGCTGAGCAGGAGCAGGATGACCTGATGATCGTGGAGTCTGAGGATGAGGGGGCTGCCAGCAGCCTGGGCGAGGAGGAGAGCAGGAGCCACAAGAGGAAACTTGAAGAGAAGGGCTGCGAGTGCGTCGGGGCGAAGAGCGTGTGCTGAGCTAAGAGCAAGATGAAGAGCATTGGGGGAACCTGCACAGGCCCCTTGGCAAAGTGATTCACATAATGTCATACTGTAACAGCAGATTGTGCTGGGATGTGAAAAATGTCCAGAACTAGACTAACTCTAAGGTCTTGGTTCAAAGTGGATACCAAATAATTTGTGTCTGTTTCTCTCGATGATAAAGCTCTCGTATCAATAGACTCAGAAAGGTTTTTCTGTATTCCATATATAAATGTAGTGGAAATATAGTCTGTGAATACCTACAGATAAGTATTTACCTAAAAATGAAAACAGCATGGTATTTTTGTGTAAATACCTTTTAGGTATTGTACAACAGGACAAAAAAACCCCTGCTTTTGTTTAGTGAAAGGGCCATCACCAGATGCCCACATTTTAAGCAACTACATTTTTTATTTTTCAGTGATTACCTTTAAAGTTTCCCAGCAGTGGCCTGCCTGCATATTTGCTTATCCCTTTCTGAGGCCGTGTTGCAAGTGTGACTGCTCCACCTCCAGCATTCACAAAATCACAGATGCTTGAAGAATTAACATTTTTAGCCTAGTCCTAAACATTTTTCACACCCTGAACAAGTAAAGAAAATCCAACAAAGCAAATTAGTGCCACATTCTAACAGTGTTCTTAAACATCAGCTGGCACTATGTACATTACTGTAAAACTGTTAATTTACTCCAGTTTTTCAGCTCGTACTGCCTGGTATGTCAGTGTAAGAAGCAAATTTTTGTGTATTGTTACAGTTTCAGGTTATTTATATTTGATGTTTTGTAAACTCAGATACTACTACTATACTGTACATCTGATGGACCAAATAAATAACATCTGAAATACTTGCTATATTTGCTTGCACAGTCCAAAATTATGCTGACTTATGGGATTTTACAATGTATAGCCTTCAAAAATTACTGTATTATTTCCATTTTTCTAAACATAACCTAGTAGTACAGAACTTAAGCTTCACTTGTTTGAGGTGAAAGGGGAATTTTTTTAATAAAACTTTTGTGAATGTTTTTTTTCTTGGACAATCAGTTATTGGGCACTGCAGCAGCTGCACCACCACGCACATGCTTTCACCACCTCATGCCTTCAGAAGGAAGAAAACTCTGATTTTTATACATTACACCTTGTGTGTAGGACAAAAGTGTCATGTTTAGAATCAGTGTCTTAAATCCTGCTGTATTTGTGTTGGTAACTCTCAAAACTGTCACTGTTGGTTTTCAGAATGCATTAATAGGCCATTTCTGTCACTGTACCAAAAGAATTTCCCACTTTTGTGCCAGGGACCCAGAACTGCTCCCAGTCCTGGGTGAGTGTGCAGTGAGCCTTCCAGAGCACAGCAGATAAATAGCAAGATTTAGTCTCTTACAGTTTGCAGGCTGAGAGAATTGTAAAGCAAATGTGAGTTTTACAGGAGAAGGTTAAAAAACAAAGGCCAGCTCATCGTGTTAAAATTGCCAATGCTGTGCAAAACGGCTTCTACAAGGCAATTAATGTTTTATTTCTTCTTTTAGGCAGTAACAGTCATATGCAGTGGCTTGTTTGGAGGCATAATAGTGAAATCCTTTTGAGTGAGTTGCTGCTTGGCTGGCAGGAGTGCAGACTGAGGTAAAGATGTAAATAAGGTGTTAGAGAAAAGATTGCAGTGCTACAGTGGAAAACTTCTTGCCATAAACAGCTGAAGCATGAGAGTTTAATTACATCTTCCAAAAATTAAGACTGACAAATTTTGGGTTTAAGCTTTATTAAAAATAAAATTACTGCTTTATTTCACTTTCTAACTTTTTTTAAAGCACCAGTAGAGGCTACAATCCTGGTAATTTACTGCATTGGTTTTACTGAAGTTTAGATTGTGAGTTGGAAGTTGAGTGGAGTATGAGCTGGACTGAAATGTCACTGACAGATTCAAGGGTGAAAAAAGTAGGGGGGTGGCTGCTCCTCAAGTTATTGCTTGTTTATTGTTCTTAACCTTGTGCCATCATTTGGTTTGCAGCATGCAGGGCCAGAATGAGCTGCACAAGCCATGCCTGGTGATGCATGTGGAAGGTGCAGTTGTGCTGCTCGTGCCTGGGCAATGCTCCTGCACCCCTCCTGTCACATCCTTTGCAGTGAAGGATTTTTAATGTGTTTCCTTTCCACAGGCTGCTCCCACAGAACATGGAACAGCTCTTGGCTGCTCTGGTCAGTTCTTTGGAAGTTGGGCAATACAGAATGAGCCACTAAATGCAAACTGCTGCTGTGCAGAGTGAAAAGCTGCTTTTCAGAACTGGTGGAGTATGTGTCCTTAATTGGCTGCTAGGCACCAACATTGTATTAATGTAGAATTTTCCAACTTCAACTTTTCTTTGCTCTTTAGAAAAAAATAAAAATGGAAGTGTTAATTAAGTTTTCAAGTAATTAAAAAGCCCTCCATTTTTCAAATGACAATTTGTTCAGCTCCTAATAGCAGGAATGGTCATATGGAAGGAGGTAGTGTTGCAAGGCACAAGATCTAAATGTTAAAATGGAGAAATTCTTCCCAGTGCTTTGGCTCAGCAACCTAATGTAGGCTCTGTCTTCACTAACAATTTTAGAGCCCAGCTCATTAAATCAGTCTACAAACTGCTATTTGCAGTGATATAAATTGGCTCTGCTGTCACACAGGGTTCTCAAGTTGTTTGTTTCTACTCATGCAAAATTCTCTAATGCAGATAAGCTTTTCTGGCTGCTTTTACAGAGACAGTTCTTGATGCTTGCATTTTTAATTTACTTAGTGAATGTGAGTGCCATGTATGGACAAGAAAATACAGACTATTACAGAATGTACCTATGTGCATGCTTTTAATTCAATATGTCTTTTCTGCAGCAGAGCATGGAAAGGAATATTGACCATTAATGATTGACAGCAGTTAACCAGAGATTCATTAAGCTGTTCTGAGGGAGGGTGAAGGAATTCCCAAAGCATTGAATCACCTTGATGAGGCAAATGATAACCATTCAGGAGAAAGAGCTCTGGGGCCCTGGTGACTGCCAGCCCTGTGCCAGCCCATTTCCTAACGAGCCACTGCAACTTGTAGGTGACCATTTAGTGTTTGTGGTGTTTCTGTGTGACATTTTAGCTTTACTTTATAAAACCATTCCATAGCTGAACCACAGAGAGAGGTGCATCCTTTCCTGGCCTCTGACAGCTGGGAGCAGATTGATATGCCATTTCAAGTTCTGACCTTTATAACAAAGGCCTCTTGCTAACTATTTATAGATTTCAGAAGATAAAATCAGCTTGTATTCAGTCTGTAGATACCACTGATATCTGTTTCAAGCCTTCTACTACCCCAAAATTTAAAATTTTGGTTAGAAAACTGAATAAACACAGAATTAAGGGAAATAGATTCGGTGTTGTTCTGTTTCTCTGGTAGACATATTTATTTTCTTTGCAGCTAAAAGGACAAAAGGTCTTCCATTTTGTGCATCTAAAATACAGAATATGCAAGAAAGCAGGAACTAGGATCAGGATAATACAGCAAATTGTACACTTGTCAGTTAATCTGTTTTTTGCTTTCCTGAGATTGTTTCTGAAATGACTACAGGGAGCTTATACCTGCAGACAAATGTACATGAGAGAGGCAATGCTTTGATTTGGAGGCCTTGGTGCTTTTAAGGGAGGAACAGGATGAAGTAATTACATGTACTTGTAGATACAGCTTGGTATCTGTTATACTGAAAGAAGATAATTGCTGTGTGGATACATGTTACCTTTATCTCTCCCACTGGCAGTCTCCTCCTCTCTCATGAGAAAAAGAAGTCTGCAGAAGAATTTCCAGAAGAGAAGATACTTATGGAATTGCTCTGCCAGTCGTCTTCAGCAACACTTGAGGATACCTGCAGAGGTGAAGCAATTCCAGCCCTGCAGTCCTGGAGGACACAGACCCCCAGCAGCTTCTGTGGCTGCACTTTGGCTTTGGAGGTGTGGGACTGACACCTTTGCTGCTGGATAAGAGCAGGGCCAGACTGGGACACAGGGCTCACTGGACTGCAGCATTATTGGGGATTTGGAGAGGAGCCACGAGCTGGAGATGCAGAGGATGCAGAATGCAGAGACCAGGCTTGGTTTATACACCCATGGAGCAGCTTCATCCTTGCACATTCATTCATCAGTTCCATTTAACGAGTGATACCTCTATAATGCCTCTAAAATACAATGAAATAGAAATGTATGGTGTTCCCAACAAACCAATGTCCTCTTCCTTCTGAAATGAACCTTCTGATCACAGCTGAAGTGTGTTGTGCTGCCAGGTCAGGAGGTCAGTACTCATAGTCTGCCTCATTTCTTTATTGGGTATGAAGAGGCACATGCAGTCAGGCTGATACTGCTTACCACCAGAAAAGAGGGGGCTGTGTGTCTGGCAGCCTGACCCTCATGCAGTGTTTCTGTCCTTTATTCAGTGCACTAATGCTCTCTATTCCTTTGCTGCATGAAGGTTTGCAGGGTTGCAATCAGGACTTTATCGCATCAAGAGAAAGTGTAGCTCCTCTAGGTCTCTTAAATCAGAAGATATATAACTTCAGACTTCCTTAAAAGTACTAAGTGGGTGCACTGCTAACAGAGCTGGCCAAGTAAATGATGGATTTATGCAAATGCAGTGGTTGCTGACTGATTGCATTGGCACATACAGTGACCGTGTCCTGTGAGTGCAAGGAATTTTGGCCAGTGCCCTGTGCAGCTCCAAAGTATGAGCCCATAAACTGTGCTGGACAGAAGTGTGATTATCTGAAATATGTAAGAGAAATGGAAGATGGAGCTATAAAAGAAATAAGATACATATATGGTGCATTAATCATAAGTGCTTGGACAGATGTTGTCTGTCTACCCCAGCACGTTCACAAAGCGCCTGTTGTGACTGGAATTTTACAGGGTCTGTCCCAAGCTATGTTTGTGCAGCACAGTGAATAGCTGCAGTTGCAGTGAATAAGAAGAATGTAAAAAATGTTAAATAGTGTTTTATTGCAGATTTAGAATGAGAAATGACCTGTAAGCCTGCAGAGTGGTGTTAGTCAGAAATATTTTAAATAGTTGTGCCTGGCGAGGGCAGCCATTCAAATACAGTGTCTGCTGTCTGCCAGAAGATGGTGCCCTAAAACACACTCTAGAATTGCAGTTTTTAGAAGCTGCGATCAACTGCAAATTATAATTTTAAAATACAGGTCAGAACAGAGTGATTTGCAAACAAATCACCCAAGTCCAAATACATATTAATGCCCAAACTTCATATTGCAAAATGTTGGCTTATACGTAAGAGTATTACAACACAAATTAACATACAGGATCCAAACATGCAAAACAAACCAATATAAACCCAATACAGCTACCACTTCAAAGCAAATCAAAGCTTCAGTCTCCCATCCCAACATATAAACACTTCTTTGCATAATTTTTTAATTAATTTCACAACTTTTCTTGGGTTTTGTGTTTGTTTGGGTTTGGTTTTGTTTTTTCTTTTTTCATCAGGCTTAAAACAGACCAGAGATAAAAGAATAATCATTTATGTTTCTTACCAAGAAACGGATCAATTTTAAAAGTGGAAAACAAGTGTAATTTCATTGATTTCTTAATGCTGGAGACAAAGAAATAAATTGCAAAAAAGCAGGTAGCATCCAGTTCAGTAGGCAAATCTGCAGAGCAGCTTCAGATTGCTCAGTTGATGAAGTGAGACAAAGAACTCCCTCCTGCATTGTGTCAGGTCTGATATAACACACACACACCACACCACAAGTCGGGGGATTTTTGCCATTGTCTTCACCCGAGCTAAAGTTTCCTCGGGGAGTTCTCACACTGACAGCTTCCCTGCCTTGCTGGCAATGAACTGTTTGCAGCTGGGGGAGCAAAGGCCCAGCAGTGGCTCTCCCTGCCCCTGGCCCGGGTGGTGCTCCCTTGCAGACCCTGGCAATCACAAGGACCAGGGGAGCTCTGCCTGGGAGCCCTGGCCAGCTGATATTCACAGATCAATAACTCCACCTGGCTGTTTTGCTCCCTTTTTAAGTCTTAGACAATGGAGTTTATTTAACAGAAGCAGCTGGCTTTCCTTAATGTCTGATTTACTGAGATAACCTAAAATCAGGCATAAGGATAACCACACCAAACCATGACACGAGGTTCAGCTTTAATAACACTCCCACAGCTCTTGTGCTCTTAGTTGCAGAAGTGTCAGTCTTTTTGCAGTATATACATGTTACTGCTGGTTGCTATAATTGAGCAAGTATTTTGAAAATTAGGTAGGGAGAAAACCACATCAGGATTGTTGAGCTGTAACTACCCAGTATTTTGGATTTTCACATATCTAACAGTGAAGAGAATGATAGGGGTAATCAGTACAGCAACAGCAGCTGTAACTCCACTCTTTGTTTGCACAGCCTGGTACAGATGGTCCTCTGTGAGCAATGCAGCAGTGCTCTGTGTGCTGTGTACCACTGCAGGCACGTTTACTCCACCTGTATGGCCCACACCTGGGGCTGTGCTGCACATAAATGTGAGTTTCTTCCTGTGTGTGACACAAGAACAGCTCCCTGGTGAAGAGGGGCCAGGAGCATTGCCCCTGCAGCAGGTACAAGATGGGAACACGGGACCAGGATGTTACTCACCCAGCGTAAGCTTTCTAACAGTAAAAGTGAGTGATTTTTACCATTTGATCCACACTGCTTACTAAAAAGGGCTGTTTCCTTAGACTCCCCAGTGTGTTTTTCCATGAGTTCATACCCAACAAATTCCATGCTTTCATGACTCAAGTACCAATAGACTTAGTGCAGAAACCTGCTGGCAGCAGAAGCAGCACAGAAGCTGAGTGGCCTCAAAAGGCAGAGCAAGGGCAGATTTGTGGCCCAGAAGGACAGAGCTACAGAAGGACACTGTTGCTGTAAGTGTGAGCTGCAGCTTCAGCTCTGCAGCCCCTGCTGTAAGGATACCTGCCCAAAATGCTTCCTCACATAAGCACATGGGCAGGGCTTCCCAGCATGTCCTACCCGCTCTGTCAGATTAGTAATAAAGCTAGCAAATGTTGTAAGGTTAAATAAAAAACCAACCAGACAAACAAATGGAGAACAAAACAACAAAAAACAAACAAAAACCCCAAATAAGAAAGATGCCCTTAAAACAGAGTACATTTTCTTGACATGTGCTCTGATGGGCCAACCTCCCAAGCTGTGCATGAACCTCTCCCAGTTTCCCAGGAAGACAACCTTACAAAAAAGGACACTAAGTGGTGCTAAGTCGGTAACAGGAGAGAACAGCTTCACACAGGCCCCAGGAACGACTGAAGGAGCTCTGCAGCAGTACTGGAGGGCAGCAGGTCATAAGGTGCCCACTGCCACAAACAAACTTCATCCCAGGTGGGGCAGGTGAAGCCTCAAGGTAAAGGTGGTCTCCATGTGCTCAGTGGGAGGGAGCTCTCTTTGTTCGTGGAAGGGACGTGTCCGTGTGGAAGGGACGTGTCCGTGTGGAAGGGATGTGTCCCATGTAGAAGGTATGTGTCCATGTGGAAGGGACGTGTCCGTGTGGAAGGGACGTGTCCGTGTGGAAGGGACGTGTCTGTGTGGAAGGGATGTTTCTGTGTGGAAGGGATTTGTCCGTGTGCCACGGCTGACAGCTCAGTGTCTGTGCTGACCACTTCACCGGGGTCTGTGGCTTGAGAGCTCCAGGGACTGGAGCTGCTGCTGTGATTCCCTCACAGCTGGGGCACATTCCCCGGGCAGTGTTTGCTGCTCATCCCGGGAGCGGGAGCAGCGAGGGAGTGCACAGGACACCCTGCTGCACAGGTGCCTTCCACCATCACACACCTGCGGGCTGCAGCTGAAATGTAACTTGTTCCACAAGTACCACACGTGGTAACAGCTTGTTTAGGAGATGGGCAAAAAGTGCAATGAAAGACGTGAACGCAGACAAGAGCACTTGATTCCCAAGAGTGGTGGTGTTTGCTTGTGTACGTCCACAGGGATGTGGACTGCCTCTGTCATGCCTAAAAGGTTTGTTTTTCAGGTCTTGCCCTGCACATTTACATGATTTGTTGTATTTTTTTTTCTGCCACCCCTGCACACACAAGAAAACAGATTGCCAGTGAATTGCCCTCCACTGCTGGGGACCTTTTTGAGTACACAGTTACTTTAAACGTTTAATTAGGTCTGATAACAGAATAAAATGTTCTTGGCACAGCACAGTGCCTATAGCTCAAACCTGAGCCATATTTCTCTCCTCGCAGGGTGGTCAGCACCCAGCAGTGTAAGGACACCCGTCAGATACCTGTTGTTAGGGCTTTGTTAGCATTTCTGCCATCAACACAAATGACTACCAGGGAGCTGCAGCTCAGTTGCAAAAAAAACCAAAAAACCAAAAAAACAAACCAACCAACCAAACAAAACCCCACAAAACTGTAGGCTACGGTTTAGCACCGGGGGTCTCGTTCACTTGCCGTGTTGAGGGGTTGTTTTCTGACATCCCTTCCCGTGAGCACACAGATGTAAATTGCAAGCGGCGCCGGGGTGTTCGTCACCGATCAACAGATGAAGCTCTTGCAGTCACACGCACAGTAGCTGCTTTTTTACACTCCCGTCAGCTCACAGATTGCTTTAGGCCACAATATGTTTATCATATGTCTTAGCGCTGCCTTTTTTTTTTTTAAGACTTAATAAATAACTGGCAACAACCCTCAGCTGCCGTGCTACAAACACAAGTCCTTTCAGCGGAGGCACCTGGCCGGCGCTGGGGACTCCGCACAGGTGCGGGGCTGCTCCCGCCCTCGGCCCCCGCAGGATGCCGGTGTTGGTGAGGGCAGTCCCGGCCGCAGGTGGGGCAGAGCCGCCCCTTCCCCACACGGGACGAGGCCGCGGCTCCTGCCGGGAACTTCCAGCGAGGGGCGCGGGCGGCGGAGCCCCCCCCGTGCCGGGATCCCGAGCGCTCCGAGCCCCGGCGGGGACCCCCGGCTCGGTGACAGCCCCGCCGCCCCGCGGCACCGCCCGCCGCCAGCCCCGGGCCGGGCGCGGCCGGCCCAGCCGAGGAGGGAGCTGCCGACCCCGCCGCCGAGCAGCGCCGCGGCCGCCCTCTCCCTGACTGACTCGGGGAAAATCATTGTTTGGCTCCGGCATTAGCTACATTCCAGCGGGACGCAGCGCCCAGTCTCCTTCCTCGCATTCCTGCCCCACACAAAGGAGTCCCTGCCTCGCCGCGCCCCGCGCCGCGCTCGCCGCTCCGCAGAGCCCCTCCGGCCCGGCCGCCGCCTTCGCCCCCGCCCGGGGGTGCGGGCGGGCCGCGACCCCAACGCGGGGCGGCCGCCGGGGGCGGCGGGGGCAGGGACCCGCCGAGCGCAAATTCCTCCGCGCAGCGCGCCATTGACTGGACCGAGCAACTTATTTAAGGCTGGAAAGTGACACAGGGGCGCCTCGTCTGCGCCGGCCGCGCTCCGCCGGGCAGCCCGGCCGCACCGAGCCCAGCGCCGCGGCGGGGATGCCGCCCGGGTGACCGCCCCGAGCCCGAGCTCGGCCGCCGCCTCGCCGCTCTCCGGACGAGGAGCCGCGTCCGCCGCTACCCCGCCAGGACCGCGGGAAGGGGCTTTCTTTTGGGGTGCTTTTTGTGTTGCTGGATTTGGGAATTTTCTTCTTTTTGGTTTTTGGCTTTTTTTTTTTTTTTTTTTAACTCTTCTTTCCCCGCTCCGGGCTGCGCTTTCGCGGAGAGTTCACCGCCCTTCCCCGCCCCGCGTCGCCGGGCTCCGGCAGAGCATGGAGAAGTACGAGGAGGACATGGCACTGAAGGCCACCAAGTTCATGGAGGACCTGTCCCTGTACGATCCCTGCCCGGAGGGTCCGTACGGCCGGGGCGGCCGCCGGGACCTGGTGCTGCACCCCGACCTGGAGGAGACCAAGCGGGTCATCGCCGCCCACATGACGGCGGAGCAGCGGGGCCGGAAGATGAACGGCACCGCCGCGCCGCCGCCGCCCGCCGAAGGCTTCCCCGCCGCCGCCCCCTGCGGCAAAGCCGCCCCGCTCCGCGCCAACGGCCGCGCCGCCGCCGAGCCGCCGCCGGGAGCGGGCCCGCCGTGCTGCGAGGAGGGGCTGTGCACCCGCTCCGAGGTGGCGCTGCCCTGCTACAGCGGCTTCGCCGACAAGGGCAAGCGCTACTCGGCCGAGGGCTACCGCTACGCCGCGGGCAGCGCCTACGAGGGCGGCTACGTGGCCAAGGGCGGCGGGCGGGCGCCCGGCGGCCCGGACGGCAAGTTCGGCGCCGCCAGTCCCCGGGCCAGCCTGGCCGCCGCCTCGCCGGGCCCCGCGGCCGAGCACGGCAAGTTCTCCAGCCCGCGCTCCAGCCTGGGCGGCGCGGTCGCGCTGCCCTACGAGAAGTTCTCCAGCCCCCGCTCCAGCCTGGTGGTGCCCGGGCAGGACAAGTACGGCAGCCCCCGCGCCAGCCTGGTGCAGTACGACGGAGCCGCCCTCAGCCCCCGCTCCAGCTACGCCAGCACGGCCAGCGACACCAGCAAACACTCCAGCCCCCGCGCCAGCCTCACCGGCTACGACGGAGGCGGCAGCAAGCCCAGCAGCAACCGCACCAGCGGCATCAGCATGGGCTACGACCAGCGCCACGCCAGCCCCCGCTCCAGCACCGCCAGCCAGTACTCCTGCACCGCCAGCCCCCGCTCCAGCTACTCGGACTCCAGGTACGGCCCGCCGGGCAGCGCCGAGCCCGAGGGGGCGGGCGGCACCGGGCTCGCCCTGGCCAGCCCCCGCTCCAGCCTGTGCGGCCCCGAGGGCCGCGGCTCGGCCGGCCCCGCCGTGGTCAGCCCCCGCTCCAGCATCTCCAGCCAGAGCTCGCGGAGCTCCCGCGGCTCCATGAGCGCCTACCCCGAGCTGCAGCTGCCGTCGCCCCGCTCGTCCCTGCTGGGGCCCGGCCTGCCCGAGGACGGCGCCGTGCCCGAGCTGGGGGACGTGTACCACCGCATCCATGCCCAGTCCCCGCCGCGGCACGACCCGCAGCACCCGGGCGGCGCCCCCGAGCCGCCGCCCCCCTACGCCTACAGCCCCACCAAAGGCTCCGCTTCGGCTCCCAAATTCAAGCTCCCCTACCAGGTGACGCCGTGCCGGGAGAGCGGCCCCAGCCAGGCGGAGAGGCGGCTGGAGGCGCTGACGCTGGAGCTGGAGAAGGAGCTGGAGATGCACATGAAGAAGGAGTACTTCGGTGAGTGGGGCGGGGGGAGCGGGCGGCTGGAGGGCGGCGGTGCGCGGGGCCTGCCGAGCCGGGAGAAGGCGGGAGTGCCGTGCCCGGGGCTGCTCTGGACCAGGTGCCTGCTGGAGTCTCACATGGCCACAGACACTGTCTGCTGTCCGAAGCGCTTGCACCGTAGTTCACTCCCGGTATGTGAACTCTATCCCGTCTGTTCCTAACGCGCTGTGCCGGGATGTGTGCTGCTTCCCTTTCCACGTGCGGCTGGGAGATGAGTGCCTGAAGTGTGGGAGAGCTGCTTGTGCACCGGGGCTTGCAGTGACTCTCGTTTGTCTCCCTTCCTCACGGGCTGCTGAAGCTTCTCTGCTAGCCTCCAGCATCCCAGAGGATGTGGTGTTTGCGATCCTCAGTCTGTGGTAACTTTTGTAAATTATGAGTATGGCTGGAGGAGCAGTTCTTAGTGCCTGGTTCAATGAAATCTTTGTGTGAATTTAGAGTACTTGTGGGAGCCCAGCATTGTTCCTGCCCCGTGAGGCCTCGCAGGGTCTGCTCAGCACACAGGGGCATCCCTGGGACCGCAGGGAAGTTTGGAGCAGAGGAGCCCTCGGCCCTTGCTGAGGTTAAGTCGGCCTGTGGGTCACCTGAATTTTTGTTGCCTTTTTTTATGAAAGAAAAGTAACTTGAAATGTGCATGTTCTTAAAATGTGGATGAGTGCACTTGTTTTATAGCCAGAGTAGTTAGGATTAGGCTCCTCTGCCTTTACTTTGTACTGGATGGCAAAGGCTAAAAACCCCTGTGAGATGCTGATCTCAGGGTGTGCAGATGCTGCCCTGGCTCTCCTGCACAGGTCGGGCAGCCTCGGGAGCAGCTCGATCGTTCCCTGCCGGAGCGTGGGGATGTCGGAGCTCCTGCAGGGCAGGGAGGGAGAGGCCTGGGAAGGTGGGGATGAGCCAGCCCCATCCGAGGCCTTTGAGGGAATGGTGATATCCGTGCTTTGTGTGCGTTCCCGATGAGGACGGAGCCGTGTGTCACCGGTCCCTGGCTCGGTCGGTGCTTGTGGCGCAGCACCGGGTGCTCTGCAGGGAGGGAAGGAGCTCCAGGGCTGCCTTCATCGTCTGGGAGAGACACCTGGGCCGGCTGGTGCAGGTAGCTAAGTGAGCAGCAGCCTCTCTAGCAGGAAAACCTCTCTGCAAACTGCAGCGCCAGAGTTTCTCCAGGCTTTTGTGCCCAGACAAAGGAGGCTGAATGCAGCGCTTACTGCCTTCCCTCATCCGTCCTGGGCTGATAAGGAAGCTGATGGATCACCGAGGGATGTTTGCAGTGCTGGCACCTGGCTCGGTGCTGGGGGCAGCTGTGGCTCCCTTCGGAGGGTGCAGGAGGTGTGTGGGGCTTGTAACACACGAACTGCGGCAGGAAA
Source organism: Ammospiza nelsoni (assembly GCF_027579445.1). NCBI lineage: Eukaryota > Metazoa > Chordata > Aves > Passeriformes > Passerellidae > Ammospiza > Ammospiza nelsoni. Next base: position 3,056,344 of record NC_080645.1, read on the forward strand.
TGTTACCCTCAACATTCCCAGGGTCAGGAACAAAATGTAAGAGTAAGAACAAGTTACCTGTGCTGAGCTTCTGGGAGGGGTTTCCAGTGGCCTGGGAAAGCTGAGGGTGCCATCAGGGGCTCCAGGAGCAGACTGGGGATAGATTTTTGTGTTTCTCAGAGTTTGGCTGTTGGAGATGCTCTCAGCCTCGGGGGGATGCTCCCAGTGCAGGATGAGCAGTGCCTGGGCCTGGGCAGCCTCTGTGCTGCTCTGGAGGCTCCTGCTGTGGCAGCACCGAGGAGCACTGCTGTGACTTCCACCCTGGAAGCAGATGAAACCCAGAAAACTGGGCTGCTTTGGAAGAGAAAGTTGATTTCTGTGAGCTGTTGAGGTTTTGATAAATCCTGGTGGATTTGAGCCCATCTTTTTGGTTCGGATGATCCATGTGGGTGAATGCTGGGTTTTGACTGAGCCAGTGCATGAGAGGCTGACAGGGCTGACCATAGCCCTGGGTGAGAGTGAGAACAGAACAGGGAGAAGTCTGGTTTTAGTTTGACTTTGAGGGTGCCATAATAAAAGGAAGCAAGGAAAATGCCTTGATTTCACTGCAGTCTGTACATGCTACAGCTGTGAAGTGTCTGCATGGCACTGGTGAGTGGCACTCCTGAGGCAGTGGTGGGTGTTCTTTGGTGCCTGTGGAGAGCAGAAGTGTTGAGCCAATGGTCCAGCAAGGTAGAGGGGACAGAGATGTTTTACTGCTTCTTAATTAGATTAACTCAATTGTCTTATGAGTAAATGCTGATATGAGGACACCAGGTATTTGCTGTGCTCTGTGTCCTGTCATCATGTTGTTGTTGTCTGCCCCCACACCCCCAGTAAAATTACAAATGGAGCCATGTGCTATTTTGGAACTGAGGTGAAGGGACCGGCCAGCTCTGCTTGGAGCAGGAACAGCCCTACCCTACCCTGCCTCCATGCTGGCTGTGGGTCACTTTGTGTGAGTGTGGTGCTGGCAGGCCCTGGCTGCTTTCCCACCCCTCCATCTCTGCTTTGGGAGGGAGCCATAGTTTGGGACAGATAAACATGAGATGGGGAGAAATGCAGGGTCTGATCTGCAGAGAGGCTCTGGGGGAGCCAAGCCAAGCAGGGTGCAGCCCTCAGGTGTGGTGCACTCCCAGCTGTCTGCCTGTGCTGCTCTGCAGGCTGGCAGTGCTGTGCCGGGAGCTTTGTTTTACTGCTCCAGCTTCTCCACCCTCCCCTTCCCTCTGCCAGGCTGCAGTGCATCTGGAGAGAGAAGGAAGACGCCCCCTCCTACCCTTGGTTTAATCTGAGTAGAGATGCCAGTGCTGCCAAAAGCAGGGCTCTGCATCTGCCCAGTTGCACAGGTGAGCACAGCACCATTCCAGCTCCCTGGGCTCCCACCAACACCTTGCAGCCACCTGCACTCACTGATCTGACAGAAACCAAGCCTGCAGAGGAGGAGGGAGAAGAGGGAAGGTTGTTTGGGGCTGGATTGGCAAGTTGCTGCAGCTCATCCTTGTCAAAGAGATGGCTGGGGCTGACCCAAGGGTGCAGACAGACCCTTCCTTTGGCAGCAGCTGAATTGGGTGAAGCTGTGAGACTTTGTTCCCTTGTAGCTGCTTCCTGTGCATTCCCTGTCCAAACCTCTTCCTCCTCAACCCTCTGAGACCCCCTGTATGGCAGTTTGGGAAATGTGCTTGGTTTAGTGGCAGATGCTGGGAAGTAAGGTAATAAAAAAATACTTTCACTCATTTTCATAACTCTTTTGAGCTGAACATTGGTATGAGGTGAGGTAAAAGTTGTTTCAGGCATGTTTTTAAAATGGAATGTTCATCCTGAGGTGTCAGCAGGACATTCATGGGTGTTGGAAAGTCATAAGCTCAAGCACTGCCTTAAAATCTGGTTTCTTTGCAGAATACTTGTCTGATGTCTAGGTGTTGGAAAAAAGTGTGAAGTTAAAGTTTTATTTTGGCACACCCATCCAAGTCATGCATCCTTGTGGGACTGTATGACAATATGACTGTAAACCTGTGGCTTGTCACCTGCCAGGCAGGGAAAGGTCCATGTTGAGCACTTGGGCTGTTTGGCGGCTATTTCTGCAGCAGATCTCTGTGCTGGAGTGGTGTCAGCAGTGCAGGGGGGCTGCAGGGGTGCAGTCAGACTCTGCTGCAGGGGTGCAGTCACTGCTGGCAGCCCCTGCTGTGCTGCAGCCATCCCCAAGCAGGGCTCTGCTCACCTTGGCCATGGGGATGGAATCCAGCCCCAGAAGCAGGGATGTCTCAGGGGGGACACAAAGCCTGGATTAATTCTGTTAATAATGCACTCCTCAGCTTGGCACAGCCCTGGTGAGTGGCCTTGACTTTTGGGAGCTCTCTCTTCCCACAAAGCCATCCAGCAGGAGCAGCACATGTTTGCTGGAGCAGCACCAAGAAGCAGTGCTGATAACATGGTGCTGAAAAGCCTCTGGCTTGGCTGGGGAGGGAAGGGAAGACTAGGTGAAGGGAGGAAATAAATCTCTAGGCCCATCCAGGCCCTCTGTGCCCTTTTTGTGCATAGTCATCCATGAAAATCTGGATTTGAGCCCTGCAATATGCTCATGAATTCAGAGTTGTATGTTTGTGCTTGTTCTGTGTGTGTGCAGGTTGATGTGATGGAAGGCTGTTTATGCAAGTGAGATCAAAATTAAGACAGGTAACAGTGGTAAGTCTCTAAAAGCTGTATTGCACAGAGATTAAATTTGAAAATTTGAATGAAATTTAGATGAGCTTGCAGTTGGTGAGCAGAACACTTGAGAGATTTGCTATGGAGTTGTTTCCAGTCTTAGGAATTCCTGAAGGTTTCTCTATGAAATATCTGTTCTTTCCATCCTGTTTCCATCAAGTAAAGGTGTAATGATTGATACATCATATCATTTGGGGGGATAAGCAGTTTACTGTCTGGGAATTACTTTCTATTTCTCTTTTGCTGGGCTTAGAAATTCACCCAGTGTTGGCAAGCAGTTGATGCCCTTCAGCATTTGCAGTTGGGGCTGCCCAGACAAAAAATAACCTTTGATAGGCAAACACTTAAACAGAAATGAACTCCCACGGTGGGGTCCCCGCAGTGCTCAAACAGGCTGTGTACCTCAGAGTTCTGCTTTTTTATAATCTCCCCACTACAGCTGGAAAATGCATTGCTGAAGCTGATTTGAGGGTGGTCAGGCTTTTCTGGCCAAAGGGCAGGAAAGGCTCCAAGGAGGTTTGTGCTCAGGGGGAAGGGGCAGAGGAGCTGCCCTGGAGCTGCTGGGGTCCCTGTGGGGTGGCAGCATCCTCGTAAGCCTGTCCCTGAATGGGGCAAGGAAATCATGGTCAGAGTGATAAAATGTGTAGCTGGAACATCATCCAAAGGGAGGAAGGAGTTGGAAGGTGGGGGGACAGAAAGTAGAAGGAATTACATGGAAAATGCATGGGGTAACACAAGTGTACAGAGCTGGGAATAGGAAATTTTGTCTGTGGCATTGAATGTGCTATGAAGAGAGTCCTTGTGACTCTCCTTGAAGTTGGGAATTGATATAATAACAGCAGGGGAGAGTTGTGGAGTGTATGTGTGGTTTTGTTTTATTAGGTATACTAGATAATGTAACATGTACAATTAATGTGAAATGGGAATTTGGATGGCTGTAACTTGGATGGAAGCCTGTGTTATGAATGGGGACAAACATTTTCTTGTCTTCAGTTGCAGGACACTTGGCTGTGGATGGGATATTGTTTCATAGCAAATGGTCTTTCTGTTTCTTTTTGTTTCTCATGCTTTTACTCTGATAAAAGTAGCGTTAAAGTAGTGTTAAAAGCTCTGTGTGTAAGAGGGCAAGGAGAAAACCCTTCTTCCAAAGAACTGGCACGTGTTTGATTGAGGTGAGGTTCCAGAACAGAGGTTTGTGCCTGCAGGACAAGGCTGGTGCAGGTGTGAGCATTGCTGTGCTGTGCTGGTTTGTCCCTGAAGTTGTCTAGTTTTTACATCTAAAATGTGTGAATGGTACAAGTTTGCGTGCTGCCACTGATGGCTTCATGGCAGCAGGTCTAGGCTGAAATCCTTAATATCCACAGTTAATGAATTAGGATGTAAATGGCTCTTGGCTGTGTGGATATTGGGTGCTAGAAAACACTCTCAAAGGAAGAGACTTTGCCTAATCCTAAAGTGATTGTTTTTTAAAAATGCTAAAATTCTTATTAAAAAAATGTCCCGAACTTGGCAAAGTAGGTTTCAGGTGTGTGATAGGATTGTTCAGCAATGGAAAGAAAATAAACTGGCAGTGATAAGCCAGGTAGTTTTACTAGGATCAGAACATTTATGCAGGTATTTAATAAGCTCTACACTTGGCCTTCTACCTATTTCATGTGCCCCAAATATCCCAGGACAGCTTCACAGCATTTTGGCAGAGTCTGGTTGATTGTTGGTGTAATTGTTAAATAGTTACTATGATTGTTAAATAATTTCCTGTTCTGTGGCTGGAGAAACTGAGTGTGTTAGTGTGATGTGGTGGTTGATTTTTGTGCCTATCTTGGACAAAGTGCCTCCTCTGGGACAGGGATGGGGATGTGTGAAACAGAGCAAAGCAGGAGCAGCCAGAGGAAGGGATGCAGGAATGAGCATGGTGTCTGTAAGCTTTGTTAGGAGTTTGGGAGGGCTCCCTTTGGAGGTCTCTGTTCAGGTCCTGGCAGGACCATCCTACCTGGGGCTGTGCTGTGGCATTGCCTGGAGCTGCTCCAGGGCTGTGACAGCTCCTGGGGCTCCAGCAGGATTCCTGCTGGCTTGTTAACTTCAGCTCTGAACAAAATCAGCAAATGTGCCAGTGATCAACCAATAAATGTGCTGTTTGGCTGGACTTCTCTGTGACTTTTCAATGTGCCTGTGTGGGTGCTTTCTCTGGAAGTGAGTTTTCTGCTTTTTTTTTTTTTTTTTTCCACTGGAGCAGATAGCTCCATTCTGTGGTATGTGTTATCTCTCCTTGTTAACCTCACTGGGTTGTTCTGGCTGCCTGTCAGCATAGCCCTGCTTGTTACTGTGCTGAGACTGAGCGCACAAAGCAGCCAAGCCAGTCATGTATCTCTTCCAGCTGGAGTATTTCACATTGTCTGAAACTTCATTCCTTGTTTCTTGGAGCAGTTTTTACTAAATCTCTAAAGTCACATTTATGGTTTCAGCAAACTTTTAAGTAAAGGCCTGTGACTGATGAAGGGACAAACACTCAGTGATGCTCAGCTGAGATGTCCTGTGCACACAACATGGAGGGGCTTGCACAGGGACTCAGCTGGGGATGAGGGTTTATTATATATAGGATGATATATGTGTTATTTATTATATATATATATATAGGGTTATATGTGTTATTTATTATATATAGGGTTATATATGTTATTATATATACAGGGTGATATGTGTGTTATTATATATATGTGTTATTTATTATATATATATAGGGTTATATGTGTTATTTATTATATATAGGGTTATATATGTTATTATATATACAGGATGATATGTGTGTTATTATATATATGTGTTATTTATTATATAATATATAAGGTTATATATAAGGTTATAAGTTATAAGGTTATTTATTTTATAGATAGGGTTATATATATATATATATATATATATATATATATATATATATAAAAATATATAGAGAGGGTGACACTTATTTCCAAATCTGCAGTGAAGTACATTTGGTGCCCTGTGAAGGGTGGTGTGTGTTTGGGAGTGAAGGGAAGGCAGGGTGCAGTGGTAGAGAGTGTCAATATCAGATGTTGTCATGAAGTAGGGAATGCATCAAATGGACAACCAGGAGGCATTTAATAGGTTACAAAAGGTCATGTCTCATGTGTAATATTGCTCTTTTAAGAATTTGGCTGAACAAAGCTTGTTTCAGTCCAGAATGTATTTATAGTTTTTTGGAAAAGTAGATGGCTGTTGTGGAAGAACTGCTAGGGGACTTTCATTGTTTCCCAGCCATCCAAACATTTATTTAATTGGTGAGCTGTTTCACTGCTGACACCTCAGAACTCCTGGAAAGAGAAAACAAGATGCTTTCTTCCTTTAATTGAAAAAATGAGAAAATTTCAAAGTTAAAATAAAGAGAAGCAAAAAGCCATTCCTAAATGCAGTTTGACAGTTGTGCATGTTTAGATGCTCCAGCTGGCTTGGATCATATTTCCTGTGGTTTGAGGAGAGCCCGTGGCCTCTCCCAGGCATGGGAAATACCCTCTTGTTCTGGTGGTCACGGCACAAACCTCTCCCTGTGCTGCAGCTCATCCCCAGGGTGCGGGGCTGGGCTGGGCTGGGGGTCCTGCTGCATTTCTGAGCCTCCCTCTGTGCTGGCCCTGCCCCAAGGGACACCAGGCAGGGCCACTCCTGGGTCAGGTGCTGCTGAGGGACACTCAGGGATGTCCCAGATCTCAGTGCGCTGATCTGAAGCTCCTTTTGTGTGGGTTGGGAACCTTCGGAATGCAGGGGTTTCTGACCAGGTGGGAGAGGTATGATAGTGACTGTGATAAATCAAACCTGGGCTTGGCTGAACTGAGCCAGCCCAGGGCTCTGCTGCTGTGGCTGCTCTGCTCTCTTGCCCTTGTGGACGTGATATTGCCTTCAGTAGTGTTAGAGCAGGATCTGGGTTTTCTGCGTCTTGCTGGTGTGAAATTGCCGCTAAATCCATTTGTTTGGGTCAAATGTTGAATGACTGGACAATAATCACTGACGGAGTGGTTCTGAGCAAGGGGATAGTGACTAAACTTTGTCACTTACCCCTGGTTTCCCTTGCTCACAGAAGTGTGTTGACCTGGCTCGTGCTGTCCTGTTGCCCTGCCTGTTCCTGCCACCACCCTGAAATGCAGCAGGGTCAGGCCCTGTCTGTGCATGCTCTCACCTGTCCCTTGCCTTCTCTCCATTCCAAAGGGAATGTTGATTTTGGGCTTTGCTTCAAGAAAAAGAGAAGAAGCAAAAGATGCTGGAGTGCAATCTCACTAAGGCAAGACAACTGCATAGCAGGCAGTGGAGAGAGCTGTAATTGGTAAAATCTTGGGCTCTCTGTGTTCCTCTGTGTTTGGCAGTGCTGTTAGCCTTGAGCATCCTCAGGTGCAGGTGGGGCAAACTGGCAATTCCTCAGGGAGCAAGGCAGAGGTTTTGATCAATGGCAATAACTGTTGCAGCTCTGTTTTTTTTTTGTTTTGTTTTGTTTTTGCCAGGCAGTTATGTGAAAATTTTCTGCAGTTGGTGGGCTGCCCATTTTTAATCAAAGCCATGTTTCCCAAATCTAAACACTCAATAGGAAACAGACCTGCACACCAATCAAGTGTGTTGGAGCCCATATTTGGAGCTGGTTTCAGAAATAAGCATGTGATTTTTTTGAAGTGTATGTCAGTAGCTGGTTGTCTTGCAAAGTCTCTTGGCCTGCTGTACCTGTTCCTGGCTGGAGCAGGGCTGGGCCTTGGCAGTGCAGCCCTGCAAAGGTGCAGTGGTGCAGAGCCAGTGATGCTGGAAACCCCCATGACCTGGGTGCAGACCTGGGGGGCTCAGCTCAGGGTGGGGAAAACCCTCAAGACATCTCAAAATAAAATTCATGCAAGGTATTTGGATTTCCTGCAGTTTTATTTAGAGGATGGAGAACATCTGATAAACCCAGTGCTGCCTCATGAGTGACAGTCCTGTTGAAGTCATGGGTGGCATGATGGACTTGTTTCTGACAGCTGGGACTCATCTGGAGCTGCTTTCATTACACACAGAGATCAGGCAACGAGGAAATTCACACCAGTGCTTCTCCCTGGCCGTGTTTGCCTGCCTGGCCCCTGCACCTCCCAGCCATGGAGGGTCCCAGGTGTCCCTGCTTTGTGCTCTGTAGAAGCTCTGTGCTGTTTGCCTGGGAACCTGGTGCTGCAGCAGGTGAATGCTTGTGCCGCAGTTTGCAGGAGATTGGTGACTGTGAGCAGGGGGAGCCTGTGGTATGGGACAGGGCAGAGATGCTCTGTGTCCTGTGACCTCTGCAGCTTGTACCAAGTCACTCCTGGGCACAGAGCTCCCAGATTGCTCTGCTGTCAGGGTGGGGTGGAGGACGAGTGGATGGGATGGAGGCTGTGTCCAGATGTGCATTGTGCATCCTCTGCTTTTCCTTTGTCATCTGCCCAGAGCAGGGGTCCTTAAAGGAACCCAGAGCTGGGGAGGATGTACAGCACAGCTCCAGGCACAGACAGGGCTGATGCACATGAACCACAGTTGTTCCTGTTCTAGGGATCCCCCTGGTGCTGCCTGTGCTCAGTGAGTTCCTGGGGCTCTGAGAGCTCTTGCTGTTTTGTTCCTTTGATTGCCTTTTTCTTTTTTTTTGCAGCAAAATAATAGGTCCAGCCTATTCTTATTTAATGTCTTTATTAACGAAATGTTGGCAGTCACCAGGTGCTAGACTCAGATGCAGTTTCACAAACAATTAGAAAAAAGCTTGTTTTGCTTTGTTGGAAAGAGAATCTCCCAGTCTTTCCATGTGTTGGTTTTGAGGCAGACCCTCCTGTGTGAGGGTGGTGGCAGTGACAGTGCTGGGGGGGTTGGCTGTTCATGGAGAGTGGGGCAGCAGCACCTGCAGCTGGTCCCTGCCAGTTCAGAGAGAGGGAAGGACTCAAATCCACAGCATTTTGTTTTGTATATGTTAGTATATTCTAAAACCTTAAACTCTTGAGTTTTCTACCATGTGATGTTACACACTTCTATTTAAACTACACACCCATAATCTTAGTTCTGTTATTCCGGTTATTTTCCTGTTATTTCTGTTGTTATTATTATTTTGGAAGCCTTCTCCTTGGCCTCAGGTCAATGCAGTGTTCTCCTGGGGGTCAGTGCCTGGCAGCACAAAAGTCTGACATTCTCAGTAGCCAGGGTTCCAGCAGCTCTGGGCTGGGGCTTTGAGCCCAGAACCGATGAGGTTTGCCCCTTGCAGGAGTTTCTGGCAGAGTGCAGATGTGGCAATTCCCTCACCAAATCCCACATTTCCTGAGAGCAGTGGGGCTATTCCACGTGGGGTGGAATGACTGGAGTGCCAGACCACACCTTTTTCAAAAAGCAAACCCAAGAAACCTCCCTGACCTATTGAGAACATGTATAAAGAGAAGGGATGGCTTGGGTTAGGCTGGAACAGCCTTGCCTGCTGTGTAAGAGCACAGTGATGGTGGCTCCTTTGGGAAAAGGCTTTCCCAGCCCCTCTTTCCCACCTGGGAGGAATCCAGGCTGGTGAGGAACCAGCCCAGAGAGAGGAGATGCACAGAGCCCGCCCCAGAGAAAACACTCTGAAGTTGTGCCAAGTGCAGACTTGCAAATCAGCTTCCTGGTGTGCCAAGTGTGTGAAGCTCTGCCTTTCCCTGCTTCCCACCCTGCTCCCACCTCCGGGGGTTTGTCTGCCTTCCCCATGGGGGTGGCAGGAGGGATGGAGCAGGGAGCAGCTCAAACCCATGTGCTGGCCTGGCCTGGCTGGACACCACATCTCACTCTGTCTCCTTGACTTCTGCAACTCACCAGAGGGAAATAAATGAACCCACAAAACAAAACCCCTGAGCTGAAGGACAAATCCTGGACTCCTTTGTGGCAAATCACTGGGTGTTTTGCTTGGTTGGACTGGCAGAATTGGGAAACTTGGGGTTAGATTATTGTAAGGTCAGAGAAAAAGTGCATTTCAAGTCTGGGGGGAAGGGCTTTGTTTAATTTTTCTGAGAAAGTGCCCCTTGAATAGTGAGCATTGATTTAGTGCTCTGTTCCCAGCTGGGTCAGTGCCTGCCTGGGCAGTTCCCAGCTCTGCCCCAGGTGTCACTTTGTCACTTGGTCCAGGGTGATGTGCACTGGCTGATTCCAATGGTCAGAGTTCCTCTCCTGCTCTTTGGGGTGGGATTGTCCTGCTTTGGCTCCTATTCCCTCTCAACATCCAAGTGCAAGGTCTGTGTGGGCTTCTTTAAGGACTTGGTTGCTCTGGTCCTCAAGGTTGCTGTGAACTTGGCTGTGATATTTGAAAGGAGAGAGGAAGAGATATGTGCAGTGTGTGTGGGAACATCTCTTCAGAGGGTCAGTCCCTCTGGGAGTGCCCACTGGATGCTCACCAGTGTGCATTGGGGAGATTCTAACTTAATGTTCCCATACAACATAGAAAGGCAAGAGAGAAGTTTGATTAAAAAAACCCCAAAAACCAGGGAGGCTGCTGGGAGTTCTGGCAGATGCATGGTAATATTTGCTTAAGTTTCTGAGAAATGCATTATTTCACTTTTATTATGAAGCTTATGTCTGTATATTTGCATTCCCCTAAGTGTTTTCTGGGGTTTTGCCATTTCAAGGCAATGTCTGTTGGTCCAGAACTGCCAGCACCAGGGCTGAGCTGAAAGTGCTATAAACTCACTTTGTTTTTAATTTGGGCCATTTTCATTTTGATCAGGGAACCAAATGATGGGGCACTGTGAGGGAATGTTAGGTCATGACTTCAGTTTAGCTTGTACATGTTGTAAATTAGATTGGGAGTGCAGCCACAATGCAGTAAGATGAATGAGAGTGTGCCCTTCTAAAGAGACAAGAACTGCACACCCAGGTGACAACCATGTGTAAAACATCTCCCTAAAGAGTAGAGTTAATTCCTGCTTTTAAGGAAGATCTGGGAGCTGGATGTGCTGCTGGTGCAGGCTCAGTTCTTCAGGCACACTACTGTTCCCCCAAAAAATGCCAGAAAAATTGCCCAAAAGTGTCCAATTAGTCTGCAAATCAATTGCTGTTTGAATTTTTTGTACCATGCAGCTTGCAGTCTCTCACCAAGCAGTTGACTTAAGTCAACAAAGTAGGTGTTATCTCGGGGTCTGAATTAAGTCAGACTGACTCCAGGCCCAGTGTGACCACTGGGGAGCAAACAGTGGCATGTTTGTGCCCATGCTGCAGCCCAGGGCAGGGCACAAGCTTGGAAGCACCAAAAGGGGGGGAAGAAGGAGATAAGGATGTTCTGTGCAGGCTGGAAAACAGAGATCAGAACAGGTGGCAATCCACAAAAGGAGTAAAATAGTTCAGATGTTCTCTCAGAGAGCTCCAGGATCAGGTCATGAAGAAGTGGTGGCGAGTGTCGTGCAGGGGACAGAGTTTGGGGCCTGGGGACAGCCAGGGTTTCAGGGCTGAGCTGGAGGTGCTCCTGCTGCCAGCTCTGGAGGGCTGGGTGCTGGCTGGGAGCTCAGCCTGGCTGCAGAGGACAGGGAGCAGCAGCTCCTTGGCCACTCTGTGGCTGCCGGGCCAGGGAAGGACAGGAAAGGGATGAGTGTTCCTCCCTGCACAGCCATTCCTGCCAGCCTGAGTCACAGCTCCACTGCAGGATGAAAGCTGTGGCTCCACCAGCTGAAAACCAATGGGGAACAACCATTTTGAGTGATCTCTGCAGGGCTGGTTTGTTTTTTTTTTCTTTGCTTGAAGAAATGTCTCTCTTGCAGTGGTGGGAGACAAGCAGAGAAGATGCTGAAGATGTTTTGTGACTGGTACCAGAGTGAGGCACAACAATGAGGATCAACAATGATTCCTTATCTAAGAGGGACAATTGGCTCCTCTGGAGGAATTATAAAATCCTTCATCTCTCAAAGGCACCAGTGGGAGAAGCAGGGGATGTGCAGGCACCAGCTCTGTACCAGCTCTGTACTTCACTCTTAACCTTACAGAGAAAGCACAGTGGAGAGTTTCATCATTGATTTGGTAAAAGCTGCCCTTATTTTCATGGATATAATTACAGAAGAGGTTATATTCATCTGCAAACAAAGGCTCTAGTTTGCTTTTTTTAAAGCAGAAATAAATTTTAAACCCCCCAACAACTAAACTAATTCTTTTACCTAGTTTTCAAAAGATAAGTTTTGTGGGTTGTGTTAGTTGCTTTGTTGGTTTTTTTGCAAGGAAGCATTGAGGAACCCATTTGGTGAATACAGTGAAAGGAGAGATTCCAAAAGGGCTTTTGTGCAATTAAGGGAATGTTTGCATTAGGTTGTGCTGCAGTGATTTAACACATGAGAAGGAAAAATCCCAGCTGAGTGATTTACACATGGATCTCGAATGTTTTGATCAAAGGTCAGAGTCAGAAATGCATTTATGCTTATTTTTAAGTCCAAAGAGAATCCAGTGGAGAGTTAAATCTCTAAGTAGGCATTTAATGTGTAAATATTCACAGGTAGCTCTTTACTTAGCCATGTCATTTTGCTGTGAGTTTAGACAGAGCCAGATTTACTTGGAAGCTGAAGTCTCCAGTACCTACAACAGGGGAGAGCATTTCTGTGGACTGAACTGAATTTGAATATTTCATATATAAATTCTGCTTTTTACTGGCCTACAGGAGTTCTCAAGTAGGTTGGGAGAAGTGAAAAGGGGTCAGGAAAACTGGCTGATTTTTCAAGGCCTGCAGTGTCCAGGTTCAGGAATGGTCCATCCTGACATGGAGGAAGTGGCAAGAGGCCTGCATGGGTGAGCAAGGGGCTCTGAAAGGGAAAGGATTTGTGTAATATGTGAGGGATGGAGGCAGGGACAGCTGACCTGGGGAATATCCAGAGACACAACATCTGCAGCTGGCCCTGGTGAAAGACAGGGAAGTCAGGAAGTGCTTCTGCAGGTATGTGAGAGAAAGGAAGACCAGGAAAAACATGGCCAGGGGTGCTGGGCTGGCCTTCTGGGATGAAAATCTTGGGAAATCAGTGATGCTTGATCTCAGCTTTAATAAAGCTTTTGATGCTGTCACCCACAGCATCCCTCTGCACAAACTGGTGAGGTACAGGCTGTGAGAGGGACTGAAAAGTGGCTGAGCTCAGGTGGGACCAGCAGGATGAGGCTGAGCTGGAGCCAGTCACTGGTGGTGTATTGCGGTGTTCACAGGGGACCCAGGATGAGGGAAGAGACAAGAATCTTGACTCCATGTTTCAGAAGGCTGATTTATTATTTTATTATATATATTATAGTAAAAGAAAATGATACATTAAACTTACTAAAAGAATAGAAGAAAGGATTTCATCAGAAGGCTTGAAAGGAGAGATAATAAAATCTTGTGACTGACCAGAGTGTGAGACAGCTGGACAGTGATTGCCATTCATTAAAAAGAACCACATGGACCAATCACAGATGCACCTGTTGCATTCTACAGCAGCAGATAATCATTGTTTACATTTCCTTTCTGAGGCCTCTCAGCTTCACAGGAGAAAAGATCTTAACAAAAGGATTTTTCATAAAATTTGTCCATGACAGTGGTGTCCCTCAGCAGTCTATGTTCTGGAGTCAGCAGTGTTTGACATCTTCATTAATGATGGCACAGAGTGTCCCTCTAGCCAGGCTGTGGATTGTACCCCCATGGAGGGTACACATGGACTGATGGATGTGGTGGTGCTCAGCAGGACCCTGACAGGCTGCAGACATGTGGGAATGGGAACCTCAGGAAATTCAGCCCAGGGAAAAGCCAAGTCCTGCACGTGGGGAGCCACAGCCTCACCCAGTGCTGGGAGCAGCTCTGCAGAGAGGCCCTCTGGGGTCCAGGCTGGGTGTTTGGCAAAGGAAACCTCAGCAACTGGAGCTGGGGTTCAGGCTGAACACCCTGGATCATGGGTCATGGATCAGGACCACCCTGGGTCATGGATTGGAACCATCATCTGTAGCCATGATATTTTCTGAAAAATCCTTTCCTTAGGATTTTTCCTCCTGAGAAGCTGGGAGGCCTCAGGAACAAAATGCAAACAATGATTATCTGCTGCTGTGGAATGCAACAGGTGCATCTGGGATTGGTCTCATGTGGTTGTTTCTAATTAATGGCCAATCACAGTCAGCTGGCTCAGACTCTCTGTCCGAGCCACAAGCTTTTGTTATCATTCCATTCTTTTTCTATTCTTAGCCAGCCTTCTGATGAAATCCTTTCTTCTATTCTTTTAGTATAGTTTTAATATAATGTATATCATAATAAATCAAACCTTCTGAAACATGGAGTCAGATCCTGGTCTCTTCCCTCTTCCTCGGACCACTGTGAACACTGTCATGATCATGGATCAGAACCACCCTGAGTCGTGGATCCTGGGCACCCTGGAGCTGCCTGCATGTCCTGGGTGCCCTGGGCTTGGTGCAGCCTGGGTGTCTGGGCACTTTGCCCTCAGCAGCTGTGTCTGAAGCAGGGGCTGGCAGTGGGGTGTGCCAGCTTTGGCTGTGGGTGTCCTGGGTGGGGGGACACTCCAGCTCCCAGCCAGTGCCTGTGGAAGGTCCCTCTGCGCACTGGGAGCCTGTGGGAGCTCAGCTCTCCTCCAGGCTTCCCAAAGGCCTCCAGTGCCCACCTCTCAGGTGGATGCTCTGAAACCTAAAAGGGCACCAAACAACTACCACATACTTCATATTCAGATGTGAATGATCCTTTATTGCTCTTGGCATGATCCTAGTGGGAACCCCTGCTTTAGCCCTGCCTTTGCAGTGGGCTCTCCAAGCGTGGGTCACAAAAAGCAGCTGAGGTGCAAAGGGCTGCCTCTCTCCATTGCTTCTCTGTTTTGCTGAGTGTTTTAATTAAAACCAGATAGAGGAAAATTTCTCACAGTGTTTCCAATTTTTAGTGGTTTCACCTGCTGTTGAAAATTGCACCAAGACAGAATGGTAAAGGGATGATGCAAAGAGGAATGAATGCTCCTTTTAGTGGCTATGAATAGAGCTTCTCATATCAGTTAAGTGTTGACTTATAATTATGAAAAGATTATAGATTTCTGTTATTTTTTAGCCAGTCCTTTAACACATAAATTAACTAATATTTCATCACTTCATGTGACCTTTTAAAGTGAAAGAGGGAGGTTTGGCTGATGAAATTCATAAGATCACATTTATTTGGAGGTGTTTACTGTAACTAACAAAGTGAAAAATTACCCTTTTCTATATGCTCACTCTTTCCCTGGTTATGCAGCTCTTGAGGAGGTGATTTTTGCTGTTTTTCTAGAAAGACTTTTAAAGAATAATTATACCAGGGAAGTTTGCTCTTCAACTGTGCTTTAGTTGTATTTTTGTAGGAGTTGCTAGAAATTGAGCCACAACTCCTTTGCTGTCTCATGACTGTGGGTGGTGGAGCTGATGAGTTTCTAAATAAGAGATGTTTGGGTGTTGGGGTGCCAGGAGTGGGAGGGAAGAGCATCTTGTGTCTTGTTCCTGCCTTGGACTGGAGTCTGGCACTGAGCTTCCAGGAAACAGAGTCCATCTTCCAAAACCCCTCCTGAAGAGAGGATGTCTGTCTGTCTGTCTGTCCTCCATGGGGATGGTGGGTAGGGTGAGCCTGCAGGAGGCACCAGGGAAATTCTGGGGGCTCCTGTGATGTGTGGCTGGGTCCTGCAGTGTTGGGTCCAGCTGCTTTGTGAGGACAAGGCTCATGAGCAAAGAGAAATCCTTTCCCCCTCAAGCAAATTGCTCTTTGGCAGGAGCCACTGAGGCCAGGGGGGTTCCCTGTTTGCATCTCAGTGCCAAGGGCTCTTGCAGGAGTGTTCTCTACCAGCAGCAGCTTAGCACTCCAGCTGGGGGGCTGCAGGTTTCTCTGCAGGCTTTGGGTGCAGTGGGCAGGCTGTGAAAAGAGCAGGTGATGCCAAAACCCTGGGACAGGTGGGGGCTGCCAGGAGCTCTCCAGTGTCTTGGATGTTTGTCCCTCGGTGCCCAGGTTTGCAGGGCAGCCAGGCACTTGTGTCACTGGTCTGTCTGTGAGAACAGAAAAGGTGGGTGGCAAAAGCAAGTGTGCTTTTAGACAGTCTGCCAGCTCTGCTTTTGTCACTGGCTGGGAGAGAGCTCATAACTGAGGGCATAAGCAGGTTCAACATGTGCTTCCTAGCTGGGTGTTGTGACCATACCCATTTCACACCTTTTTCATCAGAGAAAAATAGCACTGTGGGTTTCTTTTTTTTTTTTTTTTTTTTTTTTTTTCCCCAATTTCTGCCCTTTTATACCCACTTTGCTCCTGTTTCATATCAAGATAACAGTCTAGGTCAAAGTAGGGGAGAGGGATGGTCCTGGGTGTAATATCTGTGCATTTCTGAATCATTCTTTGATACTGTTTGGATGTGGATCAAGTGTGTGTTCACATTTGTGTTGAATTAGCCAGACAGACACACACCCTGGACTGTTACCTGATCCAGGACTGACAATACTTGATGCAGCAAAAAGTCAAAGCAGGCCAGACAGAAGATACCTGACCTAGCAGAGATCCCACTAAGGTGAAGTTAACTATCAGTACTTTACACTGTGTGGCATCTTTGTCTATGGCATCAAGGGTTGTAAAGCTGGATTTATTTGGGTGCTGGATTTATTCAGATGCTGGATTTACTGAGGTGCTGGAATGTGGCCTCCTGTGCTGCTGCCTGTGTCAGTGGAAGGTTCAGTGTCAGTCAGAGGGAGAGCTGTCCACTCCTGCAGCTCTGGGTGGTGCTGGCTCCAGTCCCTGAAGGTGAGAATGGAGCTCAGGCCCTCCCATGGTTATGGGAAGCTCAGAGTTGCCCCTTTGCAGGAATCACTGCAGACAGGAGTCTGACAAAAGCCTGGACAGCCCCTTGCCTACTTTGGGTCAGCCTTGGAGAGCAGCTGAGCACATGGGCAGTGTGTTGATTTTCTAACTTCTACTTTTCCCCCCCCCAGCTGAATTCACAGGCAGGAAATGAGCCCACATCTACAGCATTTAGTGCTGCTGTTTCCCAAAGGTAGAGGAGGCAAAATTAGAATATCCTGTTTACATGTCGTTCAAGCTGTGTTTGAGTAGCTGTCCCAAGGGTTTTCAGCTTGCTGGATCAGGACAGGCTTCTCTTACAGTCTGAGCATCTTCCTGTGTGAGTGGAGAGTGTGGCTGTCTGCACTGAGCACCTCCCTGGCCAGCCCACAGCTCAGAGGGGACAGCTCCTCACTGTCACCAGGCTGGGGAAGCTGAGGCTCACCAGGTCTTTCAGGACTGAAGATGGGAGAAACCTGTGAAAAATTACTTTCTGAAATGGTTGTTCCTGTACCTTACAGGAAGGTACATTCCTCCTCCTGATGTTCTCAAAGCATCCTTGAGTCACTGGACTTGAAATGTCTGAGAAAAAAAATGGCTCAGAGGGCTGAGGTGGCAGATTCTTAAGTCACTTCCAGCTTTTCTTAAGTGAATAGTTCAGTCTTTCTCACTATTACCTTGGTATAATACCTACCTATAGCATGTTTGTGTTTGAGCAAACCTATTTATGCTTCTGGGAATGCTGAAGGGCCTCCCTGGGGCAGGGGTGACCTGTGAGAGGTGTCAGCACCTGTGTGGGATGGGTGCTGGCCCTGGGGGCTGGGAGCTGCTGGGTTTGTAGCGTGGTGGTGACGTAATTCCTGCCTTTTCCAGGCTGTCATGCTCCTGCTGGAAACAGACAGTTATCTAAGAAAATAGCAGAGTGCACCTGGAAACTTTTAGACCAGACTCCTTGTTTAATCATGAGCCCATTTGGGATAGGAAGGCAGCTGTAATAAATGACCTTTTTCTGCCATGTATTCCAGTGGTGACTCATCTGCAGTGTCAGGGAATGCAAAGAGCAGCCTCCAGGCTGCTCTGGGAGCTGAGCTCTGCAGCTCTGACACCTCTGCAGTTCAGGGTGTTTGGGCTGCATCCTCCCTGCTTGCAGTATCACTGTTCTTACCTGCTTGCACAGGTTTCTGTAAGCTGAAGTATTTAAATTGATTCTGTCTTTTCCATGTCATCTCAGAAGGTTTTTTGTCAGAAGACCACAGAGGTGTCAGTGACACATTTAATATAGAAAAGAGCCAAGACAGAAACTAAAGGTGACTTAGAACATCAAAACTGGAAAAGGGGGCTGGTGCAGTTGGTTTTGTGACTGGTTCTGTACTGTGAACGCTGTCACACAGAAAAAATCTGCAATATGTAGATAAATGTACTATTACAGGAAGGAAAGACAATGGCCATATGAGCTCTAAATATTTAGTTTATTGTTTATTTGCTGTAATAAAACTGTCTCAACATCTGTAAACCTGTCACTGGAAAATAAAACTTAATAAAAGCTTAAATAAAACATAAAAGGTCTACAGTCTGACCTTGCGTTGTGCCAAAGTCTGAGGTAATGGCATGGGCAAGCATCTCAATCACCCCAGAGCTCAGGTGATCCCAGCTGGTTTAACCAGCAACTGGTATAAATTGCAGTATCCATGATAATTAAAAACCAAGTACAAATTTTTTGGAAAATCTCTTCCATCCCCCTCTGTGAAGTGCCACTTCTTCTGTTGCCCGTAGTATTGGGATGTGCAGGGTGAAGGTCTGCCCCTTCCTTGTCAGTGTGAGTGTAGAGCTGGGCTGGATGCCCCTGGTGCTTCTCACCAGCTCCCTAACAGGGATTTGCCAAGGAGCACTGTGGAACTTTGGCTGGTGGTATTTGATGAGTCTGGAATGCTGCAGGAGCCTGGCTCAGTTCTGCTGGCTCTGGGTGGCTGTGCTGGGCTCACTGAGGCTGTGCTGCTTGTCCTCCTCTGCCAGCAGCTGGACCAGCTCCAATTTTTGGCCGTAGCCTCTCCTCCTCTACTTGTACTACACTGCTAGAAATTCAACACTCCTCAGCTGGCTGTGTTATAAATGTGATTACACTCACTGTGCTCTAGGCAGAGTAAGTGTGGTTGGAGCTGGAGGGCCTTGCTGGCTGTAGGAGGGCTCATGTCCACAGCAGGACACTCAGGTGCTCAGCACTGGAGGGGCAGTAGGACAGGACAGTCTGATTTACAGGCTTTCCCTCCAAGTTATTAATTTCCAGTGGTGCCCTCCCCAGCTGTATGTCTCCTTGCTTTGACTATCCCAGTCATCACAAGGTACTTTTAGAAGCAGGATTTTTTTTTTCTGTCTTTATTTTTGCTTTGGTGCTGAAGTTATTTGCAGGTCCCCTTGTGCTGTGATTATTAGTGTGAGCCTTGAGCACTCAGCTGAGCTCTGAATCCCTGACAAAGCCACCCAAAGTTGCACAGCCCATGGAGCAGCCAGGGCAACTCCTCTGTCTTCTGCTTCAGTGCCTCAGTGGCAAAAGTTTTTTCTATAAATGCCAGATAAGGAGTGTGAATTACCCTGGAACTGCCATGCACCGAATGCAGCCAGAGCAAGGAATGAGTATTTTAAAGCAAGCAGAGTGTAACTGTGAGGGGTGGGTATGGATGGGCCTGCTCGGCCTTGTGCCCAGGGCTGGGCCTGCAGACACTGGCAGTCATTTCATGCCTCAGAGCAGTAATTTCACATTCTCTATGAAGCAGTTTCACATTCTGTATGAAGCACTAAGCATTTGCTGTGCTGGCTTTGGCCTTTCCCTGTGTGATGGGTGACTGGACTTCAGCAGCAAATCCCCTCTGGTTTGCAGCAGTTGCTCCTCAGGGCTGAGAGCGGCTGCCATGGCCTCTCTCCCTGCACTGCCAGCCTGGAGCTGCCTTCACCCACCAGCACAGACATGCCCTGGCCTCAGAGCTGCTGAAACAGGGAGGGTGGCATTTGTGAATTGTTTCTGTGGCCCTCTGTGCTCCCAAACACTTGCCCATCACCTCACCCTGCGTGTGAAACTCTAGCAGGGTTAAGGACAGAGCAGGACAGGCAGCACCCATGGCTGCTGTCAGGGTGAGCTGAGTCCTGCTGGCTGTGCTCATCCCTCACTCATCCCTCAGGCAGGTAGGGCTTGGCTCCTGTGCTCTGAGCAGCACTGTCACTCCTGGAACTGCTCCCAGTGCTTCCTTTGTGGCCATGACCTCTCCCAGCAGCTTTGTCCCACACAAGCCTTGTTAAGCAACAGGCAGAGTGGAGGTGATGAAAGGTTTTCCAGAACTCAGAAATTTGCTTCTGCAAAACTTCCAGTGAATGAGAACTTTGCTGCACTTGTAACCAAACATAAATTATTTCAAATTTTGATTTTTCTGAGTGAAGTTCTACACGTGCATCCCTCCTGTGTATTGATTGAGTAAAGCCTCCTGTAGCAGGCAGGCACTGAAGTGATGGAGATCTTTTTAAGTCAGCAGATGCATATCTCAAGGGCCTAAACAGTTTGTTTATTATTCCTTGAGGACGAAAGTAAGGTTGGTGGCAATCTCAACAAGGTTTAACAGTGAAAACCAGAAGTTTCGCAGTCCACAGGCTGCTTCTTGCCTTGCTTTGCTTAAGCTGTGATTTGTGTTAGGTTGTTCCTCCAGTGTGGTGCCCTCCAGCACAGTCACTGCAGGGAGCACAGGGGGACTCCAGCCTGGAGCTGGAGTCCCAACACAGTGGGGCTGTGTTGCTGGATGGGGTCAGCTCCTCATGGCTCTTGGCGGTGTGCATGGGCTGGGGCTTGGCAGGAGAGCCTAGAACATTTACTTGAGCATTTCTCACTTTTCTTAGCCTGTCATTTTCAACCTTAATTCAAGCTGTGGTGTGCCCTGCTCTTCCTGGGGCAGAGGCAGTGCTGGTAGCTCAGCCAGGCAGGCCCTCCATCACTCCTAGCACAGGGTGTTGCTGCTGAGCGTGTCCAGGTATTTATCTATAACTTGTGTGTACCAGATTTCACGTTAGATACTGAATCCTTGTAAGGACTGTAATCCATCTGTAGCTTTCTGGCAGGCAGCAGATGAAAGCCCTGCAGTGAGAGCTGCCCACGTTTGGAGGCTGGGCTGGTTCCCTGGCTCTTCCCTGGCTCTGCCCCTGGAGGTGCCTCGTGTCTTCTCCCTGTGCCTGCCTGGGGGTGACGTGTGTGTTGGAAGATCCCTCCTCCCGTGGTTCCTGGAAGGAAAGGAGCATTTTTCTCCCCTGAAGTCACCTCTTGGATCCAAGCTGCCCCGGAGCTCAGCAGGTGCTGCAGCAGCAGGGGCAGAACTGCCTGGGCTGGGGCAGCTCTGGGGCTGCTCTGGGGCTGCCCTGCTCACCTGGCTCATCAGCAGGGCACATCTCACAGGAGAGCAGCACCTGTCTGGGATCACAGGCTGGGAGCATCTCCCCTGGCACCTGCAGGTGTCTGACACAGCCCCTCACAGCCCTCTGCTCTTGCAGCTCTTGCTGCAGTTTGGCTTCTGGTTTGCAGCTGAGGCTTCCCTCCTTGTTTGTTCTCCCTGCTCCATGGCAGTGGGTGTCCATCTCCCTGCCCCTGTGCCATGGATGGGCTGCAGGTGTGCAGAATCTTGTGTGGGGCTTGTGTAGAGATGGTTTTCCTGTCTGAGAGAAGAAAAGGGGATTTTGCAGTGGCCCAGCATGATGCTCATCCACCCTTTTCCCAGAACTGCAGAGGCAGGGAAGGAGTCATCTGTGCCATGTGTTAGTTGTTAATTTTAGCTTTACCATAACTCTTGATGACAGGGCTTGGTTGTTTCCTGCTGTAGGCAGCATGTAGCAGTTATCCTGAGATATGGTGGGGCTGCAGAGCAGTGAGGCTGCAGCTCATCCCTGGGCTCTGGGGCTCAGGCTGTGCATGCTCCCAGCTCCCACAGCTGCTGCCTGCTGCAGCTCAGGGGCCATGTGGTGCCACTTCTCTTGCATTTGTGCTAAACCTTTCAGGTTATAAAAGGATGGCTTCAGGCACATGCTGAATTCCACCTGTGTCTGAGATCAAAGGTGGTTAATGGCATTTATCAGGTTTTTTCCCTAATTCTGTCTGCCTGGTGAAGTCTGTAAAAAGTAGCAGCATGTGCTGGCATGGCCAAAAGAGCATTAGCAGATCTGATGTACAGGTCCCAAACTGAAGTTCTTGGAATTCACAGGCTGCTGCACGGAACTCTTACAAGTACCAGCAGGCTGAAAAATAGGTTGTTGCTGATACCTTTGTAATTATAAAGCATTGCATTTGGTCTCAGGTCCCTGAGCACACCAGAAGGTGCCAGTGTGATCTGTTGTGCTGGGTGAGCTCCCAGGAGCTGTGCCTGTGCTGCCATGCAGGGCTGCAGGCTTGCCTGCCCCGTGTCCAGAGGTTATGTTCTCTCTGATGTGCTCCAGCTCAGCCAAGTGCATGGTTGAAGATGTGGGGAGCCCTGGCCGTGTGCTGGAGTGCAGCAGGGAGGCTCTGAGAGCTCCTTCTCTTCCCAGTACCATTTTGTTGGTGGTCCTTTGCTATGCCCCACAGAGTGTTTGTTCAGTCTCTGTTCTCTGGTTCAGTGCTCTGTGAGGGTGTGAACCTCTCTCCATCCCAGCCAGGCTGCTGTGACTCTGCTCCTGCCTCAGCAACCTTCATGGCAACTTTGAGTAAATGCAACACCTTGCAATGCATTTTTCTGGGTAGAGACACCAGACCTGTAGGAGAGCTGATGACCTGGGCAGAAACAAAGCAGCCGCTGTGTTGAAGATCTGGGTACAGCTGACTGCTCAGAATTGAGCTGTCAGGAGGGGCAAGGAATTGTATAAGGGCAGAAGTTGCTCTGAAGTCATGTCAAGGGAAGTGTCAGAAACCAGACATGGTTGCTCTGCAACAGAACATTCTTCATAGGTGGTTTAACAAGCCTTGGAATTGAATCTGGGGAGGGGGAAGAGTGATGTAGCTGTTATGTCAGGGCTTCACAAGCCCACAGTGTGCAGTCTGGGCTGGGACTGGTGGAAAAGCAGAACTGAGCAGCCATGTAATCAGGGCTTCTCCTTGGCAGCCATGAGCTCACACTAAACTCACACTGCAGCTGCATATATATTTTCCAAAATACCCTTTTGGAATTTTACATACACTTTTTTAGTATGCTAATCATCTCTGTGGTCATTCCTTCCTGGAGTTAATGACTGCTCTCTTGGAGAAAACAAGTTAACAAACTGACAGCTGCTCCTAACTAATCACTTGCTTGGGGAGGCCAGTGTGAGTTTAGCATCCACAATAAATCCTTCTTTTGCTTCTGATGGCTCAGTGCAGCAATGTCAGAGAAATGAGGTAATAACTGCATTTATCAAAGCAGTTTGGACTGTAGTAGATTTGTGCACAAGGGCCCAGAGACAGAATTGCCAGAGTTACAGACTGTGGGTTCCTGCTCTGCTTTGAAAAGCTTTAAGCTTAGATGGGAAAACGTTGTTGAGTTGGTATAACCTGCCAGGCAGCCACATCATCAACAGCTGCCAGGGCTGGCCCCAAAAGATAGGCAAGGAGTGCCCAGGGAGCTGGGGGGCTCTGAAGGGGCTTCCCCTGTCCCCACAGCCAAGAGTGAACCGAGACTTGGAGCAGGGCATGGTGCTGAGGTGGCACCAGCTTGGCCCAGGTGTGACCCTGGGGCTGTGCAGCCCCTCCTGGGCCAGTCCCTGCACAGCCTGGGATGTGCTGGAGCAGAGAGCAGGGCCTGGGCTGGGATGTGCTGGGATAGAGAGCCCATTCCTCACTTCTGGGCTCTCTGCTGCTGCCCAGAGTGAGGAATTCCTGCAGCTGCTGGCTCACAGGACACCTCTGCCAGGCACAGTGTCCACAGTACCCATCTCTGATCAGTTAACCTTTAACTCATGGCAAATAGAGGATGTTATCCATAACATTTGGTTACAAATAAATGAATAGACTTGGCAGCTGTGGGTAAGGCAACAAATGTTCTGAAATTTCCATTTCTTGTGTCAGGGCTGAGCTTACCCAAGGACTGGCATTTTCTTAAGAAGTTTGCAATAAACTGATGGATCTGGATGGCAGCTAGTTTGTCTCACTAGGTTTAGCTTGGGTAGCTGTTAATCTTAAAGTTATAGCTTTTGTTTCTCTAAATTCTGAGATAATTTTTACGGTTTAAGAAAATATTAATGGATTTATTGAATTTTGAAATTCATAATTTCATTTGACAAATAGTCTAAAATGGCAACATTGTGCCAGAATGTTGAGCTAGATAAATGAAAAGCTAATCTCCCTTCAAGGCATGAAATGAGGGAGTTAAAGGTATAAACACCAATAAACCCGGTGATTTAATTAATGGTCTTTCCATTTCAGTATTGGAATTTGTAGTACAGGAAAACTGCTTTTTTTAAACTTGCCAGTATCCCAATTAATCTGATCCCACTCCACAGCTCACACTGATGGCTGTGTTGATGCTGCTGAACTGTTGAAGCAGTTCAGTTTTGGAAAGGGTGTCTTGCACTGGGCTGGCACGGCCAGGTTCAGGTGCTGGGGGGGCTCTGTGAGAAGCTGCCAGAAGCTTCCCCTGTGTCCAGCAGAGCCAATTCCAGAGGCTCCAGGACAGACCCGGCCCTGGCCCAGGCTGGGCCCCTCAGGGACAGCAGCAGCACCTCTGGGGACACTTGGGAAGGGGGAGGAAACGCCCTGGAGCTGCAGCTGGTGAGAGCAGGGAGGGTGTGTGAGAGGAGCAGCTCTGCAGAGCCCAGGCAGGGCAGGGCAGGAGGGGCAGGAGCTGCTCCAGGGCTGGAGCTGAGACCCCCGAGCCCTGGGCTCAGCAGGGACCTGAGATCATCCCCTGCAGCCCTGGGGAACAGCATGGAGCACAGATCATCCCCTGCAGAGCAGCATGGAGCAGAGATCATCCCCTGCAGCCCTGGGGAACAGCATGGAGCAGAGATCATCCCCTGCAGAGCAGCATGGAGCAGAGATCATCCCCTGCAGAGCAGCATGGAGCAGAGATCATCCCCTGCACCCCTGGGCACCCCATGGATCACAGATCTCCCTGCAGGCCCCACACAGGAGCAGGGGGTGCCTGCAGGAGGCTCTGACCCCGGGAACCCCACACTGGAGCAGCTCCTGGCAGCACCTGTGGGGAGAGGAGCCCAAGCTGGAACAGCTCTGCTGGCAGGAGCTGTGAGCCCACAGGAGAGCTGGGCTGGAGCAGCTCCTGAAGGACCAGGCTGGAGCAGCTCCTGCAGGACTGACTGCACCCATGGGAAGGGACCAGGCTCCTGAGGGACTGCAGCCTGTGGAAGCTCTCAGCCTGCAGAAGTTCATGGAAGGATGTCTCCCAGGAGAAGAGAGGGATGCCTGTTCATGATATGCTGATCATCCCTCACAGAACTTGCATTTTTATTTTCATGTACTTACACAGCATGTGCACAGCAGGGGCAAATTCTGGAAGATAAAAGCCTCGTTTTGTAGTTCTGCGGTTTCTAGGTTCTTAGGTGTATTTGCAGTTTTGTGGGTGCCAATAATTAATGCCAAGCTTGTCCGGCACTTGTAGAAATAGAACAACACAGCAGTTTCTTTAGAGTTGTTTGAAGCAAAAAACTCTTTGTTCTTATTTTCTACTGCAGTATTTAAAAAAATATCACCAGCCTTGTCTTGAGGGACTATCCTGCTAGGATTGAATAGAGACCTGTGGACATCTCTGTAGTCTCAGTTGTGTGACAGGAGGACATGGATTCGCCAGAGTTTAAGTTCTTCTTCAAATGGATACAAAACCAAAGTGATCCTTGAATAATTCCCTTCCTTAGTTTGAATTTAGAGGGGTTATGCATAGGTAGGAATAAATGCACAGGCAAAAGACTCTCAAAAACAAAAACCCAAAACCATTGAGGAAATAGCTTTAAATATTCCCCAACCCCCTCCTTTGCAACGCTGACTGAAATCATGACCTTCCCTGTGAGTTGGCCATGTGTAGAGCTGACCTCTGGCTCCTGGTGGTTTGGCCTCCTGTTGACTCCATGGAAGCATCCCTGGCATCCCCCAGGAGCAGGAGCGGGCACTAAAGGTGAATTTCTGAGCCCACTGCAGCACAGCCTGGATTTCTGCCCTGGGACCAGAAGGAAGGCAGAGGCTTTGCTACTGGGGTGTAAGGTGCCAGGGTGTGCTGATGAGGTTACATCCTCTGCTCACAGGGAATGAAACAATTCCTAGATGTGACTGACAGGTCCATTCTCCCAGTGGCTTTCACTGCTGTGCTTGGTGTTGTGTTTGTGGAGAGGGCCAAGGAGAAATCCTCTGGGCTTGGACGGAATTGTTGTTTTATCAGTGGTTGTTGAATGTCGTGTGGAGGAGCACTTTGTTGTGAAGGTCTCACTGAATTATTTCTTGGGCTGGCAGAGTTGTTTGCAGAGAGTGTGTGGATTTCTCTGTCCTTTCTGGCTGCACCTGCCCCCTCTGGGTTTCTGTCTGCAGCCAGCCTCAGTCTCCCTGCATTGAAACACCAGCAGAGGCTTGGCCCCCCCTTAATTTTGGGTTGATTTCCATGCATTTGTTTCCCTGCAGCCGCCTGCTGCTCTCTTGGGTACTTGAATCTATTCAGGGTGAGGAGCTCATTGATTCAGGGTATCAATGGTGGGGGTCTCCTGAGTGTTGTGAATCAACAGCCTGGAACTGTTCTTAGGAGCTGTGGAGGATTTTAACTCTGATTCTCTTTCTGCTTTGTAGGTATTTGTATAAAATGTGGAAAAGGTGTGTATGGAGCGAGCCAGGCTTGCCAAGCAATGGGCAACCTCTATCATACCAACTGCTTCACCTGCTGCTCCTGTGGTAAGTGACATCTGCTGTGCCCTTCTTCTGTGCCTTCCTGTAGAGCCAAAAGTGAGACCTCATCCTGCCTGCTTCCCCAGGCACAATTCCCACACCAGGCTCCAGCTTCTAAAGTTGGTTTTTATTTGCCATCTGTAAGTGCTCAGTGGTGTTTTTCTAAGCAGCAGCCCAGAAAAGTAGTGTTTGGTTGTTTGAAGGGCTGCATTTACAAAATGGCTTCAACCTGGCTGTTAGAAGCACTATGTGCTTTAAATCACTTGTGTTTATGGAACTGTAATGTGCATGTATCATTTTTATAGAAAAAAAAAGGTAATTTTGTTTGGCCAAAACCATATTTTTGTCACTTTCTATTTGCAAATGCAAGTCTAGTCAGGCATGTGTATTTGTCATTTTCTGTGTAGGCACTGTGTTAAAAAATTGTTCACTTGTGCTTGAATGTGACATGAACAAATAGAATCTGTGTGTTGAAATGTCTTATGCTATTACAAGATTTTATTTTTGTGGGGGAAAACTAGATGATAGATCACTGTTTCCTCCTTGCTGTTCTCAGGACCTTTTTAGGTTTCCCTTTTAATCTGAAAGAGATGTTTCTGTGTGTGATTTGGGGAAATCCTGGCTTTGCCAGGGGAAATGGAAAATTCAGGGCAGCATTTTCGGAAGTGTGCCTTAAATCAGGCATTGTGAACTTAAGTTGGAGACTTCCTCAGTGTCTTGTCTGCAACTGCTGAGAGCTCACAAATTCCCACCAAGCTCAAGGGAAGTGTGAGAGCTCAATTTTCAGGAATCAGGTGATTTTTCTTGTTTTATGCACTCATCTAGTGAGGTTCTTTATATATGAAAATATTTGCCTGGATATTGACGATCTTGTTATGATACAGATACACAGCAAAAGATTTATTCTGAGCAGAATGTGCTGAACACAGATTGTTTCTAAAAAGGATTAATTAAGGATTAGAAAAAGGGTAAAATATTATTGGCATAGAACCAAATCAGTTGATAATCAGAAGAACATTTTAAAGTTCACTTCTGACAGGAGCAGTGTTTTCTTTTCTCCTGAGATTTGTACTGATAAATATTGGTTTAAAGCAACCTTCAACCTGAATGTAGATTTTTAGTGACTTTTCTAAATGACTCTGGACCATTACCAGCTGCAGAGCTGAAAGCCCCTCAGGGATTGCTGATGACTTTGCTCAGGTCTGACAGTGAGTTAGCTGTTTTCCTGGCTCCCAAAATGAGCAGCATCCTGCTTAGCAGAGGATTACAAAATAGGATATCAGATAATGTCTGTCCACAGCATTAACCTAACCTAATTGCATGGGTGAATTCCAGCTTCCTCTCTGGGGCAGAAATGTTGGTTTTAAGTACTCAGACTGCATGTTTGCTACCATGGGGTTCTGTGTGCAGGTCACTGTTCCTGACAAAAATGTGTAAGGGACAAGAAGTGTATGTTAACAGCAAAATACAAACACAACTCAATTATTTAAGCACATAACAAGCTGTTCTGACTGTTGTGGCCAGTGCTTACCTACCAGGGGGCAGCTTGAGACATGTCCACCTGAGGCATTGCCTGCCCCACCCCTGGCTCCCTGGAATTTGGTGATTCAGGCGCTTCCCGTGAGTCACCCCAGCACAGGAGATGCTCCAGGTTGTCTTTGAGCCTCTCACTGTGCTGCTCTGGGCTGGAGGCCCCACCAGGACAGTTCACCAGTGGAAGGGCTTGGATGGAATGATTGCAGCCTCTGGTACAGCCCCTTTGGCAGGGAGAGTTTGGGCACTGGAGAGGGGCTCAGGCAGCTGAAACACCTGAGCAGAGCTCAGCTCAAGGGGGAGTCCAGAGCAGAGCTTTTCCTCTCAGCTCTGAGCTGGGATCACCATGAGCCAGCTGGGAGCAGGGTGCTGCATTAACTCTTTCATTTCTCACTGTGTTTTGGGCTGTGCAACCCATGGAAAGCCCAGAGTGGTTCTGTACAGTGCCTGTAGAGCCAGACCTGGGAGCAGGGTGTGCAGGTCCTGTCTGTGAGACCTGCACCCTGAGAATGGGGCTGAAAGGGCTTTGCAGGGGCTCAGGGGCAAAACCAAATGGAGACTTGTCACAGGACTGCACTTCATGACCAGGGAGTTCATTTTGTGACATTGCTGGGACCTGTGTCAGAATCCTGAGCTGTAGGTTTGGTGCCCACCTTTGGATGGGTGAGAGTAACCAGAGAGGGCCCAGAAGAACTGAAATAGATGATCAAAGACTGGAGGAAAGCTAATCATGAGAGCTCAGTGTATTTTGGGTATCTGAAATTGTGGGAGGGTCATGTGGCTGGAGCTTGTAAGGGCATGAACCATAAAACAGCATTAGAAAGTTGTCTCATATGTACAAGACAAACACAAGAAAAATCTTTCCTGGAGGCTGAAATTACACAATTCAAATAGGAAATCAAAGACAGTTTTTCTGCAATGAGGATGATTAACTGCTGGAACAAAACAGCAAGAGAAGTGGCAGATTCTCTATTCTTTTTTGTTTTCAAATTAAGACCAAATGTCCCTTTGGAGAATGTTTTAAGTTGAGCCAAGCTTTAGGTAATTGGGTGGTCATTAATGATCTTTTTTAGGTGAGGGGTCACAGCACCCACTGCTGCTCCTTCTGAGCCTTTGACAGCAGAGTAGAGAAGCCCATGGGTTCTCTCTGCCTGAACCTGTGTCCATGCTGTAGTTCTGTGTGTGTTTATGTGGTGGTTGGCCCTGGCTGGACTCCAGGTGCCCACCAAAGCCACCCTGTCCCTGCCCTCCTCAGCTGGATGGGGAGAGGAGAGATAAGGAAAGGCAGTGAGTCAGGATAAGGGCAGGGAGAGCTCCAAAAAATCTATTAACAACCAAATCAAAGTAGGATAATGGCAAATAAAAACTAAATCTTAAACCAGCTTCTCCTCAGCCCTCCTTTCCTCCCTGGGTTTAACTTTACTCCCAGCTTTCTCCACTCTGCCCTGAGTGGTGCAGGGGGATGGGGAATGGGGGCTGTGCTCAGCTCATCCCAGGCTGTCTCTGCTGCTCCTCCCTCCTCGGGGAAGGGCTCCTCACATCTTCCTGTGCTGCAGTGTGGGGTCCCTCCCACAGGGGACAGTGAGCTCCTTGAGCTTCTGCAGCCTGAGAGCTTCCATGGGCTGCATCCTTCAGGAGCTGCTCCAGCCCAGCTCTCCTGTGGGCTCACAGCTCCTGCCAGCAGAGCTGTTCCAGCTTGGGCTCCTCTCCCCACAGGTGCTGCCAGGAGCTGCTCCAGTGTGGGGTTCCCGGGGTCAGAGCCTCCTGCAGGCACCCCCTGCTCCTGCATGGGGCCTGCAGGGAGATCTGTGATCCATGGGGTGCCCAGAGCTGCAGGGGATGATCTCTGCTCCATGCTGCTCTGCAGGGGATGATCTGTGCTCCATGCTGTTCTGCAGGGGATGATCTCTGCTCCATGGTGTTCTGCAGGGGATGATCTCTGCTCCATGGTGTTCTGCAGGGGATGATCTCTGCTCCATGGTGTTCTGCAGGGGATGATCTCTGCTCCATGCTGTTCCCCAGGGCTCCAGGGGATGATCTCTGCTCCATGCTGTTCCCCAGGGCTCCAGGGGATGATCTCAGGTCCCTGCTGAGCCCAGGGCTGGGGGTCTCAGCTGCCTCTCCCTGGCTGCCCCCGGGCTCGGGGTTCTCAGCTCCAGCCCTGGAGCAGCTCCTGCCCCTCCTGCCCTGCCCTGGGCTCTGCAGAGCTGCTCCTCTCACACACCCTCCCTGCTCTCACCAGCTGCAGCTCCAGGGCATTTCCTCCCCCTTCCCAAGTGTCCCCAGAGGTGCTGCTGCTGTCACTGAGGGGCCCAGCCTGGGCCAGGGCCGGGTCTGTCCTGGAGCCTCTGGAATTGGCTCTGCTGGACACAGGGGAAGCTTCTGGCAGCTTCTCACAGAGCCCCCCCAGCACCTGAACCTGGCTGTGCCATTGCAACACAAATTAGAAATGTGAGAATACAAGCACAAGATTGCCTGTCTGTCCTTTATTTTAGTCTTTTTTTCCCTCAAGTAACAAGAATGATCTGAGGTCATCTCCAGCAGTTTTTTGTTTTACTTTCAACTGAATGTTTGTAGAAAATAAAAAGCAATAACCAATGACAAATAATTCTGCACCTGAAGATATCTGATTTAGATAAGGGCTCAATACTTAACCAGCTCCAATTAAAAAATAAATAAAATAATATTTCAAACCCTTGGGAAAAGTTGTGGTTTGGAGACCACTCAGGCTGAAATGTGATAATGAATGATGGAGCCTCCAAGGCCCCATTTCATCATTTGGCAGGGAATGTTTTCAACTCAGCAAAGACAAGTGCAGTTGTGCAGAGAAGTGGAAATTTTGCCTGAGTCAGAGCCTTTTCTTAGGCACTTCTTTGGGTTTATCTTCAGTTCCAGTGCCAGGTGCCATCTGTTGGGGTGTCCTGGTTGAAGAGAGCAGCGTGTGCCGGGCCAGGCCCTCCTGAGCCTTCCCAGGAGCTCCCAGAGCCCTTTCCCACTCAAACTGATGCCCTGAGAGGCTGCCCTGGAACAGAGGCTGGACAGAGCTAAAGAATAAAGCAGGGATTTATTAAAGGCCTCAATGGATGCACCTTGGGCAGCACAAGAGCCCAGCCAGGGCTGCATCCGAGATGAACCAAAATGGCCCCAAAATGCACGGCCGGGCACGGGGTCCCTCGCTGTGATCAGTTCTGGTCCATTTGCATCTTGCAGTTCACTGTCCAATTCCAGTCCCACCCTGCTTGTTTTTCTCTCTCCAGCCCATGGTGTTTGTGCTCTTGGGCTGAGATTTGGATCATTTGTCCTTGGTGCCCAGCTGGAGCAGGAATTGTTTTGTCTTTGCTCTGTGCAGAGAGCTCACCATCCCCTCATATGAAGCTCAGACCCTCACACTAAAGCAGCACAGAATGTGAAAAATATAAAAGCTAAAATCTAAGGCATGGCCTCCATTGTTTATCACATCATTGCTGGGGGTCTGTGTTGCTTGTAATTAAGAGGAAACCCAAAACCAGCCTCTCAGCCATGGGCACATCAGTGGGGGCTCCAGCCTCACCAGTGTAGAGGTGTAAGGATGGACTGGGGTTTTTGGGTCTCCTGCAGCGAGGGTGGTTCCCTCTTTGAGAACATGGATGTGGAAAGATGAGAAAGTATTTCAGGTACGCAGTAAATAAACGGGAGACTTCTGTCCTCTCTAGACCTTTTGGTAAAATGTCTCAGATGGTAAATCTCTTAATTGTCTTCTGAGATTCTGGCAATGTTGGAAACAACCCTCAGTAATTTATTGATTCAGACTTGTACAGACTTCCTCACAAAAGGAGATTTCCCCAGTAAGCTGAGATTAGAATTAAAATGGAAAGGAGGAGTAGATGACTTATTGGACATGTTTCATGTGTTGCTTTTCTGCCTCTCATTGTGTTCAATGGGTGCTGGATGCCTGAGCCTTGCTCCTGTAACTGAGCAAGTTCAGCATCTCAGATCCTTGCTCTGTCAGGAGATTTTTGCCAAATCTCTGTGAACTCCTACAGCATTCTGCCTAAAGCCATCCTCCTCAGACAGTTTTTATTCAGAGGTCAAAAAATTCTCTTCAGGTAAGGTAGAAGCCAAAGTGATCTGATTTCCTGAGATCAATTGTTTCAATGTAGATCTTTATTCACAATCTTAGAAGAAAAAACTGAAGCTTGTTAGGATGGTTTTTAAATGCAGATTCTGTCTCAGCCCTGACACCAACAGAATCTCTTCTAGGCCTTGATTCAGCAAAGCACTTAGATGTGTTTAAATATGTTATATTAGTCATATGTAAAATTGCTTTGCTGAATTTTAAATAACAGATATTAATTCAGGCAACAACATCATCTGTCCCTTCTGTTAAGTATGAAATCTTGGCTTTGGCAGGAGTTCAGTTGCAAATTTTGCTTATGGAAGACAAGAGCTGAAAAATATCTGCCTGAACAGCTCATCATCTAATTCCTCTTGATAGTATTTCAGAGCATGACAGGATTTCTTGAAGGATAATTGCTGTAATGCCAGACTGCTTGTGTGATCCAAGTGCAGGTGAACAGTTGCAGGAATTAATGCACTCTGGTTGATACTCATTAAAAAAGAGAATTTCCCAGGCTCCTTCAGTGTGCAGATCATAAAGTCATCCACAGTGTCTTCAGGCTGAAAATTTTAATCCAGAGGCAATGATGGCAGAAACTACAGTAAGAGGAATCTTTACAGTGAGGAGTATCAGTTTGCTGTTTGTAACTCAGAGGGTGTGAGGGAATGAGCTTTGGTCAGGGAATGAGCTTTGCAGAGGTAAGGGTTGGAAGGCTCTACTTTCAAAGCTGAGATGTATTTCACCATAAAACCAGGAACATGTTCTGGTCTCCTGTGGAAGCAAATCCTTGAGCATGCCATTCATCTTTATGAACTTTTGCTGCGGGTTTTGAGGCACAGAAAATCATGGCAAGATCAACCAGAAGCTTAAAGCAAACTGCAGCACCTGAGGGGATGCAGCTCTCACCTGGTGGCTGCTGGCCAGCCCAGAGCACTCACAGGGGTCAGGCAGCACTCCAGCTCTGAGGGACACCTGGTGAAGGTGTCACAGTGCAGGTGATGATGGGCAGTGCTGCTGCCTTGCTCAGCCTTCACAAGCTCATCCAGGTCTCTGGGAGGGGATCCAGAGCTGCTGGTTCCAAAGGCCCAGTGGGACAACCACAGTGGCAGTGTTGTTATTATTGTTATTATTACCCTGAGGTATTGGGAGCACTGCTGAACCAGCCCGTGCCCCCAGCTAATGGGAAAGGGGAGTCAGTTCATGGCCACAGTCACAACCTGCCTGTTCACTTCTGTCTGAGGCCACTCAGTGCTCCTGGGTGCAGATGTCTATTAATAGGAGTTTGCTCATGTCCCAGAGAAGTTCCTTGTGACACTGGAATTGGTCTTTTGCGTATTTGCTGCCCCAAGTTGAACCTTTGTTTGCTCTTGGTGGCAGTAAGGCACAGAACATCTTAAGGAAGCTGTGTCCCTTTGGTGGATATTTACAGCAGTTGGTGAGTTTTTAAAATACCCAAATTCCCAGTGGAAGGTTCATTTTCAATCCCTATTTGTTCCGTCCCACAGTGTATTTATAAGTTTGGCATGAGTCGCTGTATCCAAATTGCACACTGCCAGTGCTTGCTTTGGAGCTGCAAATTAAACTGTCTGTAAATGTGACTTTCCCATAAAATAAAACAAAATTCTGTGTCGAATCAGTGAGCTCTACCGTGTGTGTCCGCCAGTGTTAGAGCTGATAACCACAGTGGTACAAATGTGTGTGCTTGTGTCAGTGGCTCACCCTTGGTGCCTCATGGCTGACTTTTCACTGACTTAGTGCAGGTTCAGAATCTGTTCATCTTTCTGCAGCCACTTTGTGCAACTCTGCTGGGCATCAGGGAAAACAGGAGCCCTGGAGGGAGAGGGGCTCGTGGGCTGTGCAGTGCCAGGCTGTGCAGTGCCAGGCTGCTGGGTAGCTCCTGTCCTTGTGTGCTTTTCCTGCCATTTTCAACCACATGTTGTTGGACTGGAGCAGGCTGAGACATTGGGGTGTTTGGTCTGTGATCCTGCCAGAGGCACTGGGTAATCAATATCTGGTGCTCAGGGGCCAGGCTGAGGAGTGGATGTGTGGATGAACATCCAGTGCTGTGTGGATGAACATCCCTCCTGACTCTCTGCTCACACCCTGCTCATCCAGCTCCAGCCCACTGTTGGAGAATGGAACCTGGGGCCACTTGGGCGTTTGGTGGTTTCCAGGCTGTGACTGGAGCTGGCAACAGGGCTGTTGTGTGTGGGGCAGGATTTGGAGATGGGATTCCCAGGAAGAGCTGAGTGCTGTGCAGAGGTGGGAGGTTGGGTTTAGTGTCTGTGCCCTGGTGCAGACGCTGGTGTCACTGAGACAGCTCTGCCTGAGTCACTCTGCATCTCTGGGGTGAGTTCCAGCCTGTGCTCAGCCCCACACTCCCCATCTAACCCCCATCAGGAGAGATGGGCAAAGCCATTCCCAGTGTGTCTGCAGCCCACCCCAGGGCAGAGCTCAGCACAGGGAGGTGCTCACTGAGGGGCAGTGGATGGCAGAGATGGCAGCTGGCTTCACATGCTTTGGGCTCCCCTGTGCAAGACTCTGAGTCTCAGCAAAGGAATATAATCTTAATTTGAATTAAAAGTCAAACTTGTTTACCAGCCCACGTAAGAGCCCAAGTACCTTTGGGTACTGATTGCTAGATAAACATTTTATCTTGTTCTGTGGTTAGTCTGATAATATCCCAGGCTTCAGAACAAAAACAATGGGATGGAAAAGGGTCATCAAAAATGTTTGAGATGGGATAGACACAAGAAACGCTATTTAAAATTTATGTAGTTGAGTTTTACATTTTAGGAGGCATTTTGTATTTCTCTGCATTGCTGTCTGAGCTACCTGGGACCATCTCTGGCCCAGCAGGGCACTGATCTGTGTGCTGGGCTGAAAATAAAGCACTCCATTGCTGGGTCCCTTCTGCAGACCATGATGGAAATATTATGCCATGATATGTTCTTGATTCTGTGACTAATTTAAATTTAGTTCAGCTCTGGGAGAGAACCTGGTTTTTTAGGGGTGGCTCATCTGATTGCTCCATTTCCATGGGGACATCCCAGATATTGAAGATGCATGTGCTTAAAGCTGTTTTTGGTTGGGGGAGTGTGTGTCTTGGTACAGGGTCACTCTTCCCTTCAGCAGCAGTGGGAGAGCTGGAGGCTCAGCCCCAGGGAAGGGTGCTGGGATCAGTGCCTGGCTGACAGGGAACTGGGAAATGCTGCTCTATTTCTGATGATCAGAGGGCATGTGATCAATAACTGGCTGGTGGTTTGTCTCTGTCTCCTTGTTTCCTTGAGGGGCTGTAATTGCATTCTGCTATTGATGATTCCAGCCTGAAATACATGGCTTTTAATGGGTGGGGGTTGCCTGGCAACTCATGATGGAAACTTTCTTTCTGTGTTCATTGACTGACCATAGATGTATTCCTTCCACAACATTTTGTACTCATGATGTGGAACCATTCACTGATGGCACCTGTGATCCTTTCAAGGGTGGAAAACACATAAAGTACAAAAAATATGCTCTATTTTACAAGGTTTCACTCTCTGTTTTTGGTTCTGTAAAAACTCCAGAGAACCTAATCACTTCTTTGCATAGTTTTGTAGGTCTGAAATGTAACCTGTTTTCTAGAGTAACAAGATGTGGTCAAATTTCCCCATTTCCTTATTGACATCTTTTATCCAGGTCTCAGTGGTGTTCTCTGGTGTTCTCACCCACATCTTTGGGGTGTTTAGTCTTCCCTTCTACTCTTTTTTTCCCTTTCTTACTTTCCCCTTGCTCATTTAAAATGTTTTTAACACACTTCAGTTTCTACAAAGGAAGAGATTCCCTTGGGCTGCTGTTGTGTTTATCTCTCAAAAAGGAAGAAATCCAAATAATCCAGAACAGGCACAGGCAAGTCACTGACTCTGTCAACAGATGTTTCTGTTTCCCATTTCTGTTATCTCTAATTGTTACAAAAAACAGGTGGAAGGAAAAAGTGGAGAAAGGAATGAATTAAAGGAGAAACACAGGATTGGTTTCCTGTAGTTCTGTTGAGCTATTTCTTCTCTATGTTGTCCCTCTATATTTTGCCAAGTGCAAAAAATGCTTTAGTGGTGTCCTTCTTCTTTACTCATTTGAAAATTAAACCTTTAAATTAAACTCTGAAATAATTTCTTATGTAATATAGATCATCATCAGTTATTCAACAAAAAGTTCCATGTCCACACATGCAGTTAAATCAGTTTTGTCCTTCAGCACTTGGGGAATCCATTCTCCTGCCCCCAACCAGCTGATGGATTCTTTCCTGGTGTCTCAGTGCATTTTATCCTCATACAAAACCTGTCCATGTGTATAAACAGCTTCAGGCTCCTGTGTGTTTAGCCCATTCTAAAGCCATGCATCACCTGCATCTCCTCCTGCACCTTTCCTTGGCCCAGAGCTGATCTCACCATTGCTGCTCCTGACTGACCCAAGTGTGGTCTGTGGGACACCATTGCCTGATTGTGCTCCTGCTGTGTTGGGAGGATTGAAGTTCAGATTTTGTCTCTGAGGCACCTTGTGGGAAGTTTTCCATTCCCCATGTGTTGTGTTTTTCTTCTTTGTGCCTGCATTTGCTCTGCTGTGTCTGCTCTGCTACTGAAGAATTCAAACTTTTTTACTATTTTACATCTTTTGTTTTCCATCTCAAACAGGCACAATGCATGACTTTAGTCAAGATCTTAACTGCATGTCAGTATCTTTTTCTCCAGAAAATAGTGAGCTCCTCTGGCACCATTTGAAATCTTACTGTACCCTGGTAATTTCCCATTTGTTATGCATATCTTTGGTTTTTCCTGGAATTCCCAGTGTCTGAGGACTGCTGGGAGCTCATCATCCCCATGTCAAGGAGTCAGGATTATACCACTCTGCAGCCATGGAAACTTCAGTCTGTCCTTCCTCATCAGCAAACCTGCTTTTCCAAACTTCAGAATAGTTTTCTGTTCTTATTCCTGTTACCTGATTTCTTGCAGTTTCTAGCCTTGGCTTTGCTGCTGTCATTCCCTGGTGGCAGTGCCAGGACAGGACCTCTCCCCTCGTGCCAGGCCAGCTCTCAGTCCAGCTCTGCCCAGCCTAAGGAGGGCTGGAGCTCCTGGCAGAGGACACAGCATGATAGCAAATCTGGTATTTGCTGCTTCTGCCTTCACTTCCCGTGCTCTCTGACAGGGGGGCTCTGGCTCTGCTCCTCAGCCATGCCCCTGGCCAGGCTGGGCTCCAATCTCATCCTTAATTCTTGTTAACTGCTCATTTCCAGGGACAGTTGTCTGTATGGCCTGGAAATACATTAAAGTTCTCACCAGAAAGCAGCCTGGGTTTTACCTTGCAAATTCATTTTACAGATCAAAGGTTTCCACTGCCACTCTTCACCTTAAGGATGCTTGGACTTCTTGTGGGTCTAGAAAAGCTCTTTCCCATAAGAATCTTGCCACGTACAAAACAAAACAAAGATTTCTTTTTTGTTTTGTTTTGTTAAAATTTGTCTTTACACTTACAAAATATGCAGTTGCAGCAGACTTCAGCACTCTGTGTTTGAGGCTTTCTTCTGGCAGAGGATATTGGCAAACAGCAGAGGAAAAAATCTTAGCTGAGAGGATTGGTAGGCTGGTGGTCACCAAGGGGTGGCTCAGCCCAGAGAGGCAGAGGACAGGGTTTAGCTCCACTTGCTGAGGGTTCCTTATCCCCTTGGACAGATAACATAATCCTGCTCACCTCCCTCCCCTGGGTGATGCTCTGCTGCTTTCAATGTGTTGAGATTCTATGGAGATCCTGAGACCAATGCACTGGAGAAGGGAGAAGCTTTGTAAATGTTTCAGTAATTATTGTTATATCACAAATAGATGCATTTGCTGGAGGAAACACTTGCAGTGTCTGGCAGCCAAACCATACAGCTGCTACTGCATGCTACTGAAACTAATTACTTGCTCAAATAATGCATATTTACAGTTTATGGGGGACCAGTTTGAGCATTATATATCATTAAATAAATGGACTAATGCAAGATTTTAAAAAGCCTGCTTTCCCAGCACTGCTCCCAAGAGCCCTGAGTGCCTGGGCCACGTCAAAAGCGTTCCCATTCCTCTGTCCAAGCCCAATGTTGTGTTTTTAATTTATTTTCAGTATCCAAGGAATGCTGTCTCCAGTATTCAGAGGACTCTAAATCGGATGTGAGACACAAATGCACCAGAGAAACTTATCAGAGAAACAGGCTTGGCATGAAGCCTACATAAACAACCATAAATTCTTCTCATTTAAATGAGAGGACTCGGGAGGATTGGCCCATTATAGCAGCAGTGGGCTGGCCTTGGGCACCAAGGAAAGTGCTTTGCTAACCCCTGGCATTTGACATGACCTGAATGCTTTGCCTGCCTAGAAACTTACTGTTACACACTGACCAGCTTGGTTCCAGTAAATTCACTTCTACAGGTCAAAGTTATTTACCAGCACAGGATGTTTTCTCCTCTCCTTGGACTTCTCAGAAAATTTTAGTTCATTTTAACCCAGGTAATGAAGAGCTCTTGTTTCCAACCACCCCGTGCTGCCTCGCTCCCTTGAAACACAGAACAGGAAGAAACTCAGTAAATTCAATCTTGGCCAGAAAGCTGTTTTTCTCCCTTGCTTCCAATAAATATCTCATTTCCTGAAAATCCTGTCTTTGACCAAAACTTCTGGGACTTTCTAGATTTATCATCACTCATGGCCAAATCCAGTTTCAGTCAGTGTAGGGTAGTCGGAGTTCATGGAGGGCAGTGGGAGCTCTGAGCTGGGCAGCAGGAGCTTGCTCCCATCACACTCACAGTAACCCTGGGGTTTGCTCCAGGTGAGTCTCTTCCCTGTAGCTGTATAAAAACCATGTAATTTTGCATTGTGATTGTGAACACCATGCCAGAAACAGTAAGGAATTATTTTACTTTTTTTTTTTTTAATTCCTGTTATTTTACCAGTGTGAGCCCTCCACGTGGATGCCCTGCACTGAGCTGACACAAGCAAAAATGGACAACTGCCACACTTGCAAACTTGATCCCCCAGTGCTGAGTTAGGTACAGGAAATGCTTTGTGAAAGGGAACCTGAGGCAGACCCTGCTGTGCCTCACCAGTGGTCAGTGTCCAGTCCATCCAGGGCTTCTCCCTTTACAGGGATCAGGGCTCCCTGTGGCAGCTCCCAGGACTGGTGTCTGATGGAGCAGAGATCATGGGCTGTGCTCGTGGTGCTGGGCTGGGATCAGTGCTGGGCTGTCCCCTGAACAGCCCTTACCCTCTTGTGAGGGCTCTCCTGGCTTCAAATTAATGAGTATTTTATTCTTCAAGCATGGAGAGAACAGGAATGCAGTAACTTCAGGTGTGGTTCTGTGTTCCTTGCCTGTCCCAAACACCCCTGCAGGCTCAGGGCAGGCAAGGAGTGAGGAGGGAATGGTGTTGAGGTTCCTCTGGAAATGGTGTTGAGTGTTTGCTGGACACTTGGGCCTCTCAGTCCCTTTCTCATGAACATTGGGAACTTAAGAACAGGTTGTGTCCTGTGGTCATGGGCCAGAGTAACCTCCTACCATTGATTTGGGGTGCTGGGTGCTCAGGCCTTCAGCATTTCACCCACACAATGGCTATTCCAGGGCAGTGAGTAACCCACCCTTTACACTAAAGTGGCAAAGAGCATTTCAGTCCCTGTCCTGTGTCCTGCAAAGCCGAGTGACAGGTGAAGATGTGGCTTCAGTGTGGTTTTGTGTTTGTGTGACATGGCTGGAGAGGCCTGTGGGGCAGGAGAGGCCTGTGGGGCTCATCCTCTCAAAGCATCTTCTGCCCAGTGGTTTCTCAAGTGCTCTGGTCCCCTCGTGCTGTTTGGCAGAGACATTTGGGCCAGGAGGGTGTCTGGGAGGCTTTTGGCCATCATGGCCTCTGCAAGGGGAATAAAAACCCCAAGATAAACTCCATTGCTTTTGAAGCAACTGGGGCCCTGCAAAGCCATTCCCAAAATCCTCCATGAGTGCTTTCTGCCTTGTGGTGTTGGGGACAGGCCTGCAGGACCAGGTTTCAAATCTGACACAGACCCTGCCTCTCCTCTGCCCTTTCATGCCATGGGGTGCTGGTGGCACAGCAGTGCTGGGTGCTTGGTGACAGGGTCCCTCACTGCTTTGGGCACTGTCCTGCTCTTACTGTGTCCACAGGCTCCTTTGGTGGGTGCACAAACCCTGTGTTCCTTCCCCTTCCTGTTCAGGGCCCCCTGCACTTCCTGACGTGCTGTTACTGCTTCTGCCTGTGGCTCAGCCCCAGCCCTGGCCCTGCCATCCTTGCTGCCCCCTCAGCCCTGCCCCTGCCATCCCTGCTGCTCCCTGTGCCCTTCCCTGCCCTGCCATCCACCCCTGGTGCTCCCTGTGCCCTTCTCTGCCCTGCCATTCATCCCTGCTGCTCCCTGTGCTCCTGACCTGGCCCTGCCATCCCTGTTGCTCCCTGTGCCCATCCCTGGCCCTGTCATCCATCCCTGCTGCTCCCTGTGCTCCTGACATGGCCCTGCCATCCATCTCTGTGCCCTTCCCTGTCCTGCCATCCACCCCTGGTGCTCCCTGTGCCCATCCCTGGCCCTGCCATCCCTGAGGCTCCTGGGCCAGGCTGGGGAAGGGCTTCCAGCAGTTCTCCCTGCTCGGGATGCCCCCATGGGATTGGTGCTTTCTCCTCCTCTCACCAGTCCTAAAGCTGATTTTTTTTCTTACCTAAACCCTTCCAGCATTAACTCTTTGTTTACCAGACGCCTGTGAATTCACACTCTGTTTGGAGTAGGAGTAGTAAAAGTGAATGATGAGCCAGGCAAGGAACAGACAGGGATTGGAGGAGAGGCACTTTGAAAGTGTCTGCTGTAAGAAGAAGTAGCCTGAGCAGTGGCTCTGAGTGCAGCCAGCAGGGCTGGCTCTGCTGGTGTGGTGACTGTGCCAGCACACAGCACCAACACCTTCCAGCTCTTCTGGCTGTGCCTGAGCAGAGTGCAAGGTGTCCAATTTAGTGCCTATTTAAAAACAATTGTTTAGCAGTCATTTTTGATTATGCACTGTTACATCTCAGCAGTTGTCTGTCAGTGTGCTCTAAAACACAAGTGTGCCATGTCCTGACATTAAATGAGATATAATCACAGGGCCTCAGTCACACAGCTCCCCTGGCTGCCTGAGTACTCTGCACTGCTGCTCTTCCAACTGCACTGCCTGCAAAATTTTTCCTGGAAGTAATGCAAATAATTTATTGAGTGAGTCAGTGGATTACTGACCTTAGGAACCACAGCAGTGTAAATTCAGACCCATGGAAACAATTTGCTGAATCAGTATTAACAGTGCAGTGGTCTCTAGAGCAGCAGTCTCCAAAGTGGGGTGCAGGCTCCCCAGAGAAGTGTTCAAGATCATCCTTTAGGATTCAGGAAGAAAATATTCACATGTGGATGTAAATAATTTATAAATATATAAATGTACATGTATTGGAATGCATGTGCAAACAACTTTTACTGGCAGAGGAGCACTAGGGGAAGTCCCTTGGACTAGGGGAAGAAAGCCTAAAGAACACAACAGCCACCAGAACTTGTTCTGCTGATTCCATGAGTTATTTAACAAAGCACAATCTATGCACTTGGGAAAATAAGGCTGGAAATCATCTACTTAATCTCTTAAGAAAATATGTAGGTGAGAGCCAGAGATCATGTTTTCTAAGCCTTGTTTTTGAAGGGATGTTGTTTTTTATTACCCTGTTTGGATTCAAGTAGCAAATCATGCCTGTTGTTCCAGTGTGCTGTTCAGGCCCTGCTGTGTGGGGCTGGTTCATGGACAGGGGCCCCTGGCTGCTCTCTCTGGAGTCCTGTGGGCTTTGGGTGATGCTGGTGAAGATAATTTGGTTCACATACAGAGATGGCAGCACAGAAGCTGGCAGATTGCA
Source organism: Ammospiza nelsoni (assembly GCF_027579445.1). Taxonomy (NCBI): domain Eukaryota; kingdom Metazoa; phylum Chordata; class Aves; order Passeriformes; family Passerellidae; genus Ammospiza; species Ammospiza nelsoni. The sequence continues at coordinate 3,098,218 of NC_080645.1, forward strand.
CATTGAAACCTCGAGAGGTTTCAAAATTTGCACAAAGGGTAAAGTCCTTTATCAGTGCAGTTCTGCAGCTGATCCTGTGCAGTTGTGAGTGATGAACTTTGGGGCCACAGGAGCATTTGATGTTTGTGGTTTTCTGTATAGCTGCTTCTTCATATTTGCTTCTAGAGCCTTTTCCCCCTAGCCCAAATATTGGGCAAGTGAACAGGATATGCAAAACCCCAAAACCAGGGGAAACTAGGAGTAACCAGCTTTGCTAGGAGCATGGCTGAAGGCAGGGGTTTGCAGTGTCTTAGTCACCAGTGGCTGTAGTGGAGAGCTGATGTCTCATGCTGGGTAGAGAAGAGAGGAAGGAAGTGGATTTAGCAGAAAATTGATTGCATCTACTTGGGCTCGTTCCAGCTGAATCCTGAGTTAAGTACATTCATCCTGAACTAATCGTTGTGGAGAATTGGCTGAAATCTCACATACTTCTTAAAAGGAAAGCTAAGCATTAAAGGAACAATATCCTCATTGTACCTGAGTGCCAAAAGAAGTGAGTGTACTGTCAGGAGCTGTACCTATTCAGCCTTGGGAGCTGCTTGTGGTTTAGTACTAATGTGACCTGTGCAGGAAGCTGTGGTCAGTCCAGCACAAAATATCAAGGGCAACCCAAGGAGGGCTGATCTTTGATTAGATTTCAAATTGGCTGGGCAAACCCCAGTCCATTTCAGTGATTGAGTACAACTGTGATTTTCAGCTTTGTTTTGCTTATGGCAAAGAATACTGGAATATTGTCTAGAACACATACCTAAGGCCCTAGTGAGGTTCTGTTCCAAGTTTCCCAGGATAAATCTGAAGTAACATTATTAACATCAGTGTAATTGTTCACCAGCGTGGGCAACAGGAGAGTTGTTCTCTGTGCAGGTCTTTCAAATTTACAGCTAAATAATCAAAACCCAAAGAATGTCCTTCAAAACTAGCAGATGCTTTAACACTTTGTCATTCTGAACTTTTTTTCCCACTGTGTACTATCCTCTCCAAGTTTTCTTTGTGCTTCTGGACCCAAGAACCACTCCCTGGCACATTCTTCCATTGTCCCATGAAGAAAAGGGTAAAGCTTTGCTCGAGATGTCATTTCTAGGCACTGTGGCTCTTAATAATCTCACTTTCTTGCAAAGATTTCTCTCAGGGGAAGGGGAACTGAGCCCAGTGAGCTGGTGTCAGCAGCATGGGGTGCAGCTCTCTGGCCACGGCTCAGCCCAGCCCTGCTGGCTCTGGAGCAGCCTCTGATGCTGCTGGGCTGGGGCTGACTCACACGGTGCTACCTCTGCAAATCCATTCTTGTTGTGAGACAGCACAGGAGAGACTTTAGGGAAATTGCTCATCTCCCTTGAGGCTCTCCTGCATGTTGCCACAGGACTGGGCTGTGTCCACTCCTTTTGTTGAACATACTTTGTTGTGTGCTGGGAGAGGCGATGCTGCAGCTCACTGCATGTGAAGATGGCATTCAGCAGCCTGCCTGCTCTTCCAGCTCTTGTTCAGATTTCTCTTCATCTGCTTCAGAGCCTGGCTAAGCTGGGACTTTAGTTGAGGCTGAACTTGAATGGAGAATTATGACTTGCAGGGAAGAACCTGGTAGCAATGGTGAGGGGTACTTGTTCTGCTGATTCCATGAGTTATTTAACAAAGCAGAATGTATGCACTTGGGAAAATAAGGCTGGAAATCATCTACTTAATCTCTTAAGAAAATATGTAGGTGAGAGCCAGACTGAGTACCCACAGTCCAGCAACCTCACCCAGCCTTTCCTGGCTGTCAGGTGGAGCCTCCAGTGGGTTCTTGCCCTGCTCTCAATGTCCACATGACACTTAGGACCAAACATCCTTTTTTTCTTCTTCCTTCTCTTCTTCCTTTAGTCCTATTGGAATAGAGTAGCATCTTCTTTTGGATGTATTTCCATAGGAATTGCCTCCTGTTGTGTTTCTCAGCAGCTCACCCCTCACAAAGGCTGCTCAGGACCTTGGGGCAATGCAGAGCTCAGGAGGTTCCTGTTCCCCTCAGGGACATCCCACAGTGTGAACTCTGATTCAGGGACTCTGTTCCATTTGTGTGTCCCCACGCCTGTGCTGTACAAGGAGGACCTGAGCAGAGTCTCAGGATGCTGCTAGGTAAAAACACCACTTGTGCTGAGATGTGCATCCCATTCATACTGAGGTGCAGCTGAAGTTTCGGATTTTGACTTACAGAGCTCTTTAGTCTGGTGGTGATGACTGCAGAGGCAGCTATGTTCTCTAGGATGCAACAGAAGCTTGAGATCAGCAGAGGTTCAAAACAAAAAAAGGGAACAGTTCCTACAATGCGCAGTGAAATTGTGGGGCTCTGCCACAGGGACTGCTTAGGGGCCAGAAACATAAATGATCTCATAGAGAAATTAGACAAATTTGAGAAGAATTGGCCCAGTGAGGCTATTAAACATAATAGTTATGATGCAACCTGTGGTGCAGGAAGGCCTGAAGTGCTGCTGCTGGAGGCTCAGAGGTGATTCCTGGGAACACTGGAGCTGTGTGGGCCCTGTCTGCTCCTTCCCAGGGAACTCCACTCCTGGCCAGAGCTGGAGCCAGGATGACGCCAGGACAGAGGGATCCTTGTGGCTGACATGTGGTGGTTCCTGCTGGAGGCTGATGGCTCTGTCCTGCCTGGAGGGCTCAGGATGGAGTGGGCTGCACCTTGGGGAGGGATTCACTGTGCCCTGGAGTGGGCTGGCTCTTGGACCCTGGGACAGTGTGATAACACAAGTGCTCCTTTAAGTCCTGGCTTACAGGCAGCAGCTGGAAATGTGGAATTCTTTGCTGATAAGGAGCAAGAGGCTGTGATGGAATGGTGAAAGCTTCCCACAGTGGAAACTACCTTGGGCTAAGAGCTACACCCCCTGCCCTCACAACTTGTTGAGTGCTGGGGAGGCCTCTCATGGTTTGGTGGGGTTTTTTTTGTGTTTGTAAACCCAGCCCTGGGGGGAAAAACATAAAATCGAAGTACACTTGGAGCTTTATTTTACATTTTCTTGTGTTGCCCCTTGCTGGCTTGTTAAGTAATATATTTTAAGACATATGTTAATATACAGATGCAAAGTAGCTGTTAGATCAATGCAGGCAGTTGTATTTCTGATTTTAAATATATACTTGGCTTATGTTTTTGCAAACCCTTTTTCAGCATAAGTTCTTCTGTTAGAGCTCTGTGGAAATAATTTATGTGTTAACCCTGAAATTGATGGGTGGTATGGGATAAAATAAATATGTAAGTGGGAGAGAAAGGAAACATCTGCCAATTTAAACTTTAGCAAATTATATGGAAGCTTGAAAGTATCTGCTAAGTTTATAACACAGTCTGCACAGGAACGCTTTGCCAGAGTGCCAGAGGTCAGAGAGCTTCTTGTCCCTGCAGCTTTAAGCAACCTTTCAGTTAAATAACCTGACCCAGGAGTAGGAGGAGACAGAAAGGAAGAGAGAATTCCACACTAGAGTAAACATGGCACGGAGATTGTGGATAGCCTGCCAAGAAAGGTGGGGTTTTCCTGCAAGGTAACAAAAGATATTGGCTATCTATGCACATAATCCTGCTGGAGGCTGACAGCTGCAGGCATGCAGCGAGGCTGGGGCAGAAATGTGCCCTCCATAGCTCAGAGTGTGCCCTGCACATCTCAGTGTGCCCTGCACAGCTCAGAGTGTGCCCTGCACATCTCAGTGTGCCCTGCACAGCTCAGAGTGTGCCCTCCACAGCTCAGAGTGTGCCCTCCACAGCTCAGAGTGTGCCCTCCATAACTCAGAGTGTGCCCTGCACAGCCCAGAGTGTGCCCTGCACAGCTCAGAGTGTGCCCTCCATAACTCAGAGTGTGCCCTCCATAACTCAGAGTGTGCCCTCCACAGCCCAGAGTGTGCCCTGCACAGCTCAGAGTGTGCCCTGCACAGCCCAGAGTGTGCCCTCCACAGCTCAGAGTGTGCCCTCCATAACTCAGTGTGTGCCCTGCACAGCTCAGAGTGTGCCCTGCACAGCTCAGAGTGTGCCCTCCATAACTCAGAGTGTGCCCTGCACAGCCCAGAGTGTGCCCTCCATAACTCAGTGTGTGCCTCTGTGTCTAGCAGCCACTGGGGGCTGTGCTGGGCCCATCCCAGCAGATGTGCAGTGCAGGGATGCAGGGTTGGATGCAGGTTGGATGCAGGGAGGGATGCAGGGCTGGATGCAGGGCTGGATGCAGGGAGGGATGCAGGGCTGGATGCTGGGTTGGATGCTGGGATGCAGAGTTGGTTGCAGGGCTGGATGCAGGGATGCAGGGCTGGATGCTGGGATGCAGGACTGGATGCAGGGCTGGATGCTGGGATGCAGGGTTGTTTGCAGGGCTGGATGCAGGGTTGGATGCAGGGAGGGATGCAGGGTTGGATGCTGGGATGCAGAGTTGGTTGCAGGGCTGGATGCTGGGATGCAGAGTTGGTTGCAGGGCTGGATGCTGGGATGCAGGGCTGGATGCAGGGCTGGATGCTGGGATGCAGGGCTGGGTGCTGGGATGCAGGGTTGTTTGCAGGGCTGGATGCAGCAGAGGAGCCCCTACCTGGCACAGAGCTTTCCCTTCCAGGCTTCCACGGGCCAAAATCCCAGGGAAGAGAATGATGTTTTTAACTTGGGCATCGTGGCAGGCTGAGGTAAGCTGCAGAGCAGGGTGTGGAGTTTGCCTCGGGCTGCAGCCAGGTCAGTGATGGGTGCTGGGTTTTATGGGTGGGCACAGCCGTGAGCCCAGCAGGCACAGCCAGAGGGGCAGGGGCACAGCACAGCCTGGAGAACAGCCCAGAGGGAGATGGATGATCATTGTGTGGCACCCGAGTGTGCTTTTGTGAGAGCCCCAGTAAGGGCTGGGCACCGGTAACTGGGAGGAGAAACAGTGAACTGCCATCTGCCTCCCAGGGCAGGGCCACGAGAGGGACAGGGAGAATGAATGCTGACTGTGTAGCCACGGGTAATTCACGCTGAAAAGCTCAGTTTTGGTGTACAAATATGAATTAGTGTAGAGGCTTAAACTAGATAATGGTTTCCAATTATTAATTTGAAAATAATTTATTTTAAATTAAAATTTTAAAGTTTTAAACAATTTTTTATGCTTTTTCTGCATCAATATTTCTTGAAATTGAATCTCCTAATCTCTTTAAAGTGTTCATATCTTGCCATGTCTGCCTACCTGATGATAATATTTTATTAAAATTTGTTCACAGACTCTGAATACTCTTTCCTGAAAGAACCTATGTAAAGGGAGAAAACAATACACATCCTGTACTCCACCTTCATAGGCCTCCAACATACGATGCCACCTTTTGTTTGCAAGAGTTTAAATTTCAAATAAAATCCCAGCATTCTTTTGAAAAAAAGGAAAGGGCCTCTCCCCTGCTTAGATTGTCAAATCCCAGACTAGCCTGGAATTGAATAGGCCAAGTCAGTGACCTCAGGCAGAAAGAATGTTGGTTATTTACGTAGGGCTTCTGCTATTTTAGCAGCAAACCTTTTCTTCTGAAAGGACAATGTATACTGTTTTGTGTTTATGGCCGAGTAAAAAGCTTGTACATTTGAGATTTGCATGGTAATAGCCTTGTAACTCAATATACAGCATCCTCAAAAATAGCAGTGCAAGGCTCTGTTTTGTCTTAGCCAGTGCAGGTCTTTAGAGGCTTTTACAAAAGTTCTCTGAAAAACCGACCTTAAAATTCAGCTGCTTACATGTTTGCTTTGGTGGCGCTTTTTTTTTTTTTTTTCTTTCCCTGGAGTTTTGCTTTTTTTAAAAAAAAAAAAAACTAAAATTACACGTGGTTTCTTTAGGAGCTATCAGGTCAGTGCTCAAAATATTTTGATGCATCTCAAGCTAAGCTGTGCCTGCAGCTTGAAACCAGGAAAACGTGTGAGAGTGTGTGTGTGTGCAGTCCAGACACTGAGCATTTTTCCTGAAATAATGGGAGATCTTTACAGGCATTCTGGCCTGGTGGATGAGCCTGCAATTCCAAATGGTTTTTAAAGTGTGCCTTTCTCAATAGATCGTAACCATGAGGAGCTATTGTGTGAGTAAAGCACACATTTAGGATCCAATCCTGCATTCCTTAAAGTCAATGGGAGTCTGAGCGTGAAAGGAATGCAGGATTGGGTCCTGGAACAGGGGAGCAAAACTGTGTGCCAGATTGCTTTGAAAAGAAGAATACAGCACATCCACAGTAGCCACTTTTAGTGTTTCAGATTTCAAACGGCTGGAGTCTGTGAAAAGTGGCTTCTGCCAACATGCAGTATCTTCTATTCAAAGGAATTTGGCATCGATTTTTTTTTTTTCTTCCCCTATCTTAAACCCCCTGAAAACCCTAGAAATTCACCCCTTCTTTCACAAAGCCTGAGCATTATGAGGAGGGGAGGGGGCCGTGGGGGATGGAAATTTCTCCAAGGCCAGGGGCTGGGCTGGGGCTCAGTCCCCTCTGGCACCCTGGCTGGGGCTGGGGTGGCAGCTCCATCACGGGACCCGGCACCAGAGCTTGTGCTTGAGGCTTTGTGTGAGCCCACTGTAGGAGCCCGAGGAGAAAAATTTAATTAACAGTAATTGAGGGGCTACAGCAGCCTCGGTTTGCCCTGCTCACAGTGGGTGGAGTGGCAGAAGCCCTGTGGAAGGAAAGCTCTGTGCAAGCCACAGGGAGGGATGGGAACTGCAGGCCCAAACTCACATGTGAGTAAAGGAGGAATGGCAACAAATAAAGAAAAAGTATTAGAAGCTCTTGTTTTCTTATGGCACATCTTCAATTCCTAGGCAGGCAGACCTCCTCTACTGCTGAAAAGGAAACAGCTCTCCTGGGGGAAATTCTGCCCCTGTTTTAGCCAGAGGTGCCTGGGCAGAGGAGGTAGCAGGGGTGGCTTGTTATTACTTAATGTTTTCAATTATTTATTGTTTTTGTAAAACTTGGTATTTCTCTTGAAGTTTCAGCTCCTGGACTCATCTGCTGACTTAAAATTTAGCTTCCACTATTCAGAAATAGTATCTGTCCAGCCTAGAGGTTTGTGGAGAATTGGTTTGGGTTCTGGAGGTTCCACTTGCCCTCCAGCTCTTGAGTTCTGTGTATCCCAGTTCCTCATCATCAGGGGTGTCACAAGGTGAGAGGGACAGGCACTGCTGCAGGTGTGCCAGGGGTGCCCAGGTGTGCCAGGGGTGCCCAGGTGTGCCAGGGGTGCCCAGGTGGGCAGGGGTTCCCATGGGGATGCTGCTGTGGGCAGGACCTTGGGGGGACCCTGGCCTGGGAAAGTGCCTTTGGTGCACCACAGAGCAGCTCAGAATCCAAGAGCCCCAGACCAAGAGCCAGGGTGTTTTGCAAACCAATAGCCAGGTTTGGCCTGGTAAGAGTTCACATTTCACTGAGCAGGGATGGAAAGCCTGGCAAGGGGGGCAGGGGACAGGCAGAAGCATTTGCTCAGCTCAGCTCGAGCCACCTTGGGTCTCATCCCACTTGCTCAGGCTTTGGGCAGTAGAATTTTCCTTCACTATTCAGGTAGCTGGGAAATATTTGAGCAAATGTTGTGCATTGATCCCCTTTGTGTGTGTATTTACATGTCACTGTGGTCTGAAGCTTTGGGAGACTGTCACTTGAGGTGCTGGGATGAGACAAGTCCTGGTGCTGGTGTCACATCAGTCACTGCAGAGATGGCATCTGAAGCAGTTAACGAGCAATTAGGTCCATGTTTGATATTGCTAACTAAAACAGGCACAGTTCTTTGGTCAGCCAGGCATGAAGAGCTCGGGCTGCCACGCTCAGGAAGCTGAGCAAGTCATGGGCCAGAGCTCCCAGAGCACAGAGATCTCACTGCATGTCCCCATCAGCCTTAGCACTGACAGCTCATCAAGCAGGAAGGAGGAACAATCTCAAAGAGAGAATCATTGTGAGATGAATTGGGTTTTTTTTTCCTCCAGAAGGAGCTGTTAAAGAGGGATGCTGTGAATCTGTCTGGCTGTTGTGAGACAGGTCAGGAGTTCCTGGGTGTCCTTTGGCCAGCAGGATCAGGGCATGGCTGTGCTGGGGCTCTGGCAGGGCCCTGGAGCTGTGCAGGGCAGGGACAGCCACGCTGCCTGCTCCTGCAGCTCCCTGCACAGCCATGGCCACAGCCAACAGGAGTGGCAGCCTCTGAAGTGATACTCCACTGTGTTAACTTGGGCTGTTCAGCCTGTTAATTAGCTCTGCTCTAACGAATTTCCTATCTTTAGCACTGATACCTACCACTGAACTCTTGGATTGCACTCCATATGGGAAGGTTTAATTACATTTTGTGGCTAAAACAGTGTCCTTGTTCCACACAGCTGGGACATTAGAACTAACAGGACTCTATTAGTCACTCCATTCTTTGTCCCCTCTCACACTGAGCCTTTCCCACATGAGGTTAAAGAGGCCCATGGCTGCTGGGGGTGCTGGTGGTCAGGGGTGCTGTGCTGTGGGTTTTCCAGCACGCTGTAATCTCTGGGATGCAGCAGGCATTATCTGGGAGGCAGGGCTGGGGCTGCAGCGTTCCCATGATGTCAGAGGGGAGCTGTTTGTGTTTGAGCAGCATCAGGCACGGAGACAATGCAGCTTCTCACATGAACTTGCTTACTCTACAGTGCTACTAAATCATGGTTACCAAAGGCTTGTGTGTTTTCAATCATCAAAGTGCTTAAAATATTATAATAATGCTTGGCACTTTTCAACTTCAAAGCTTGCTGCAAACAGTAATTAGGTCTAATAACCCTGCTGTGACAGTGAGACATTCCTATCTCCTGTCTTACAGGGCCGGGGGGGGTCAGCCCCTGATCCGGTTGCATCCATCCTGTGTGAGACAGGAGATCTCCCAGTGCAGGCTGTGATTGATAAACTGACCTCCCCACAGGCACATGCTCAGGGCCAGCAGCTCAGGGAGGGCTCAGAGAGGGCTCAGAGCTTTCCAGACTAGAGGGGAGGGGGCAGGACACTTCCAGTGTCCCCAGGACTGTAAAACCTGGGCTCGTTCACATTTTGTTCCATAGAGTCCTGGGGCAGCATTTGAAACAGCATTGGAGAAAAGTTTTTGCTCTGTCTTGGCTTCCTGGCTGGTGTGCTTTCACCACCCAGCAAAGCGTGGTGGAGACTGGGGACAATACTTGTGGACAGCCTGTGTCAACTGGGGGGCATTTTTCCTTTTGCAAGCTGTTTTTGAGTTGTTCCTTTGATAAAGGAGCAGCTCTCTATTCCTTTTTTTTTTAGTTTATGACATATAGGAGATAAAAATTGTGCAGGAAGTAATTGATACATTTAAATAACAGAGACTTATAAACTGGTTAAATGTCCAAACCACTGTTAAACACTTAGAGAGAGTTCTGCTTTAATTTTTATTTAAGAGTTCCACAAACCTGCATTCTTTTGGCTGTTTGTCATGTTGGTTGCAATCACCAGTTGTGATCAGTCCTCGGGATAGAGTAATTTCTAGCTTTCATTTAATTATCTGCTAGATTATCTGTGAATGTTTACTGGAGTGTCTGTGAGGTCTCTGCCTCCCACCCGAGGTGTGGAATCCCTTAGCCTGGTGCAAGGTGGGGCTGCCAGGAAATGGAATTGCTGCTGCTTTGTCACTGGCAGTGCAAAACCTTTGTGTTCTCTGGGAAAACAAGGCTGAGAGCACTCAGGGGAGAAGGGGCTTCCCCCCAGGAGCTGCTGCTGTGTCAGGAGCCTGCCCACAGCCCCTGTGCATTCCCTGCTCGGCTGCTGCTGCAAACTGGTCTGACAGGGCAGCCAGGGTGGGAATGCAGCAGGAGGAGCCAAGGGCAGGGTTTGTGAAACCCCACCCCGTGAACTCTGCCTGGGCTGCTCATTGTCATCCTAATGAGCCAGCAGCAAGTTGCATCAAGTTCTGTCAGAAGCTCTTGACATTCTTTGTTTCAATATTATGAAAGCAAATAGTAACAGGCTTGGCTAGACACAGGCATTCAAAGGGAAGCCAAGCAGCATGGCCTGTGTGCCAGTGGTAGGGTGATGTCACCTGCCCTGGCTGGCCAGGTGCTTGGCTCAGCTGGCCCAAGGAACATCAGGGGGGTTTAACTCAGAATTCCTGCCTCATTGACAGGAACAGATTACACAGAGCAGGCTGGTGCTGTGCCCTAAGTTCTCCAGGACCTTGAGAGGTGAAGCCCCCTTGTCCAGCACCTGGAGCTCAGGGTGGGCATCCCAACATCCCAATGTCCCAACATTCCAACATCCCGATGTTCCAATGTCCCAGCATCCCAACCTCTCAACATCCCAGCATCCCAACGTCTCAACATCCCAACATCCCAACATTCCAACATCCCAACATTCCAACATCCCAACATCCCAGCATCCCAACCTCCCAACATCCCAACATTCCAACATCCCAACATCCCAATGTCTCAACATGCCAACATCCCGACATGCCAACATCTCAACATCCCACCATTCCAACATCCCACCATTCCAACCTCCCAACATCCTAACATCCCAACATCCTAATGTCTCAACCTCCCAACATCCCAACATGCCAACATCCCACCATCCCAATGTCTCAACCTCCCAACATTCCAACATCCCAATATCCTGACATGCCAACATTCCAATATCCCAACCTCCCAACATCCCAACGTCCCACCAGTCCAACCTCCCGACATCCCAACATCGAGGTGTGGCACCCACCCTGCTGCCTGGGGCTGGGGGCACTATCCCTGCCTCTCCTGGGGATTCCTGTCCCCCTGGCTGCAGTTACCAGCACTTCCCCCCGGCTGCAATTTGCTCATGATGCCCAGGCACTCTGAGGGTGGTGTCTGAGCATGTTCAGTGCTGTCATTCAGTCAACCCTTCTGGAGGACAGGGGAATTTACACTTCTGCCTTTATTTCAGAAGTGCAGAATGTAGGAGCCAATATAGGCATCCATGGTTGTTTGAGTGATAACTTGCTGTTTCTTGTTTATGAGATAATTATTGTACAGTCCTTGCATTAAATTCTTGTAAGGTAAAAGGCCTGTCAATCTTATTAATCATTGCTGGTAATAGTCATTATCATGTGGGCAAGCTGCTTGCTTGCTTTATGAGTTTAGGCAAGTCAGTTCCCTAATAGGTGTCTTGTTGTTTTTCAGCTGAAAAATGGGGGAAATGGTATTTTCCCTCAGCTTTGAAAGGTGTTGTGCTGGGAGTGCAGTGTGTGCAGTGGTGGCAGGGGTAGGGCAGGGATCCCAGCAGTGCAGGGCTGATGGGGACACTCACAGTGGGGCCAGGAACAGCAGGTGACACCTGATGTGTCTGAGACCCTCCAGAGCACTGGCTTTGCCTTCTTGGTTTGGATCAGAGCCTTCCCACTCCATCCCAGTCCAGGAAAGTGCTGACCCCACTGGCCCCATGCTGTGCCAAGGAAAGGACAGGAGCAGAATTTGTGCCATTCCTACCAGCCTCAGCAGTGGCAGGCTGGGCTAGAGTGGGATGTTGGGGTCCTCCTGCCCTTTCTGCAGTGCTCAGGCGATGCTGGTGCCCCCCTGCACTGGCACCTTGCTCTCCTGCAGAGATCCTCCAGCAGCCAGTGCTGGGATTTGTCCCAGATCAGCCCTGCAGCTTTCTCAGCACGATGGGTGTGTGTGCTGGGGTGAGGGCAGTGCTCCGTCCCCTGCAGCAAACACCCAGCTCCAGGTGAGCATGGGGGAAAAGCTGCACCACCATTTCCAAGGCATCCTCTTCTGGGTGGACTCTTCATCTCCACCAGCTAAAGACAAGTCGTGTGCCAAGCCTGGATCTGACAGACACAACAAGTCCATTACAAAGCCATTCTGGCCTCTTTCCCTTTTCCCTTTCATTCCATGTACTTTACCTTTCCCTAGAGAGGTTTAAAACAGCTTTGACAAGCAGGAGGGAAGATCTAGATGTGGTTGCTCCTGCATCAGTTGAGAGAGGTCCCAAGGTCCCCTGATTGCTGTCCCAGCCCTGTGCCTTGCTCAGGCATGGCCCAGTTTTACCTCAGGCTCTCAGAGGGGATGAGCACATTGCCCAGGTCACCGGGGCCCTGGTCCCCACCAGAGCCACCAGGCAGCTGGAAAGACAAACAAGAGCAGACTCCACCTAGCAGCAGTATGGAGACAGCAGCCCATGAGATCCAGAGCCCAAGAATGTGCACACAAAAGAAGCATTTCCCTCAGCCACGACAGTGAAACCACCAGACAGCCGCATGCAGCATGTGATTTCCCAAAAGCACCAGCCCAGATCCCAGCTCCTTTGTGCCACATGCTGTTTCCCAGGATCACATCACAGTGGCAACGCGTAAAAGCCTCTTCCAAACACTGAAAATTCATCATATTTTCCTCAAAGTTGTTTATGGAAACCGTGGGGAGAACTCCTGCCCCTGTGAGCTGGCTCAGCGTGCTGGCCCTGGGAGTCAGACCCTCCAGGAGATGGGTGCTGTTCAAACCCTCCAGGAGATGGAGATGGTGATGTTCAAACCCTCCAGGACATGGGTGCTGTTCAAACCCTCCATGGAGATGGGTGGTGTTCAAACCTTCCATGGAGATGGGTGGTGTTCAAACCCTCCATGGAGATGGTGGTGCTCAAACCCTTCAGGAGATGGGTACTGTTCAAACCCTCCAGGAGATGGAAATGGGTGGTGTTCCTGGGGAGCTGCAGGAGCAGGACACATCCAGGCTCATTCCATGGAGAGAAGCCCTGGTAGTGACCTGGATCAAGAATTCCTCTCGCTCTCTGCCCTGCCCAGTGTGACTGCTGGCACAGCTGCTGTCCCTGGGGCTGCCAGGGTTCTCAGAGCTCCCAGAGCTTTGGCCACTGGGAGCCTGGAGAGTGGGAATGAGGTGAGCTGGGATGAGTGTGCCTTCCCTTCTCCCTCTCTGGCTTTACACTGGTGGAGCAGCACTGCTTTCAGCAGAGCAGCTCTGATCTGCTGAATCTACAAACTGATTGTGCTTGGTGATTCTTGAATTGAATTCTTGAATTCCTGCTTTGAATCCTTTCTGTTGGGGCTCTCTGGAGTCTGCTGTGCATTTCACTGTAAAGGGAGCCACCAGTTAATGACTGTCACAGGCTTTGAGTTCCACATGGGCTAATGAAATGGCAAATGTCAAAACTTGAATACAAAAACCCCTTGTTTTCTGTGTGATTTTACTGCCCTTCCCTCCATCATGTGTGCCTTGTGCTGCTTTAGTGTTGCAGACACCTGCTGTGGCATTGATTATTGATATTTTTGAGGGTGGCAGGAACACCCATATGCAGAATCCTTTATTTAGTCCTTTGGAGATGAACACTGCTGCTGTGCATTGCAGTGGATGTGAGCCTGCTGGGATTTTACCTGCCAAGAAAATTGTCTCAATTTGCAGAGACAAAAATCAAGCCTGGATTGCAAGTTTTTCAGGGATTGTTATCAGCTGGGTTCCATAACCTGCACTCCAAGGTAACATTTAGTGGGTACCTAAGGCAAGGTTTGGAGCCTGATTTGGTCAGGCCAGATAGAGCCAAGAGCCTGACCCTCAGCCCTGGCTCTGCATGGGCCCTCCAGGGAAGAGAGGGGCAGGAACAGACCCCACAGACAGGGACAGGGACAGGGGCTGTGCTTTTCACTTTGCACCCTGAACACCTGGGTTGGGGATGAAAACCAAAATTCTGATGGTCCTGTGCTTTAACAGGGAGAAGACTACGAGGAAAAGCATTCTACAATGTCAATGGCAAGGTGTACTGTGAAGAAGACTTCCTAGTAAGTAAGATTTCAGGCATTTTTTTCATTCTTTCTAAGGCAAATTGTTATTTTATGTTTGCTTTGAGAGACAGGTGATGATGTGGGGCCTCCTGGCAGTGGTGGAATGGGGAAGCATCTGCCACTGCCTACTTGGTTTGAGGTGGTGGCTGTAAAACCAAGAACAGAACTGTCCATAAGAAAGTGTAAATTGTGAGAATAAACACTGGAGCTGCTCAGGCCTGGGACTTGAGTTGCAGCCACAGAGGCTCTTCCAGCTGGAAGTCCAACACCTGGGGAATGGCAGTGCTCAGAGCAGGGAGAGCTCTGTGCTGGGTCAGGGCTGTGCAGGCATTGCTCTGTCGGGGCACAGTTTGATCCCTGCTCTGCTCAGGGCTCTGGGGCTGCCTTGGGAGCTGCTGCCCATGGAGGGGCAGCTCAGGCTCTCTCCCTGCTCACAGAGCTTCTGTAAATGCTTTACTTTAATAGACACTCAGGCAGGAAAGGAAAGATGAAGCCTGTTGCTGAGCTGTGTTGTTCCAAAAATAAAATATTCATGCAATTAAGGGTGAGAATTGTGCAGTGCACCACAAATTATATGATAAGTGCAGACCATTTAGAATGAAGATGAAGAGGATGGCATGGCTGGGAATTGCAATTAGAGAGCAATGATATATTTTAGCTTAGAGGAAGATGAATTGGACAATCAGTATGTTGAATTTATGCCACCTTATTTATTGAAATGCCATTAATTTGGAAGCTTGGGTCTTCCAGAACAACTTTCCATTTCTAATGAATATATAATCATGCTGTTTGCAAAGGAATTATTCAAAGTGTATCCCACAATAAAATTGTTACTGGCAGTTCAAAGTGCACAAATGCATTTCTCATCAATGCAATGTATAAAAATCATGGAAATTCCTAAAATATAAATTATATTTGCTTTCATGTGTTACACCTTTACTGTGAGCTGGAGCCTGTTGGAAAAGAAATTTTTCTGTTGTGCAGAAAATAAGTATCTTGTTATAATTGAAACTTGTTCTTGTTTTGCTTGCATTCTGGAGAGGAAATTCTTTTTTCTTCCTTGCTTTTCTCAGTTCTTTCATTACTGTGTTTCTGCAGAAGCACAGGGAAGGGGAGAGGAGATGGAGTGTGAGAGGGAGGGGCTCAAACCTTTGAGATTTTTCATTTGAACTGTGTTGGAATGTACTTTCCCGTGATCAAAACCTTTCATCCAGACTTAATGACATGATTGTTGTTATTAGCTTGTAATTTCAGCCTAAACACAAGAATTTGAAATCTAAAAATCTTAATCTTTTGGAGAACATTCAGTTTTCATGGGGTGGGGGGAAAACTCTTTAGTTCAGGCATGTTCTGTAGTGGGTTTCTGAAGGAAGATATTTGCAGAGATTTTCCCAGGAAAACTGAGATTAAAGACCTGATAGGAATAAAGTTTCTGCAAGTTAGGGAACTGTTGGGACACTGAAGGCACAGATTTAAAAGCCCAGGTGTGTTTTGGCAGATCCCAGTAGCAGAGGGATGGGGGAGAAGCAGATGAAGGGACACTGTGTAAGTCAGCAAAGAAACCAGACTGATGTGATCCCTGCCTGTGGTAATCCTGCTGCTGCTCAGGAAGTAGCTGCATCTTCTCTCAGCTCCCCTGAGCAAATGTCATTGCAAGAATCCCAGGAATTGTGTGGTATCACTAATGAAATCAAACAACCTTGGCTGTTTTAGAGTTCTGTGAACAGGGAAAGCACAAAGCATTCCCAAAATTGAAAGGAATCAGGCTGCAAAATTAAAGAGGAAATTATTTCAACTACTTCATCTTCCCAGGTCTTCCTCTTGAACACTGGGAAACCCAGTCCTGAATAAGAAGAGGCATTTTCAGTCCAAAGCAGAAAATGAAATGGTTTTTCTGTATAAGTGAGAATTTCAGTCTCCACCATGACTCTGTTCTTTAGCACAGCTCCCTTTGGTGCAGCAGGATTCCCTGCTGCCCCCAGGGCAGTGGAATGTTTGAGAAGTTAGGGCAGGGGGATAAGAAAAAGATTATTTCAGTTTGGGGATGTAAACAGATCCAATCTAACTGCATTAGAATTGTATTGCTGCTAAGAAAATGCAGCCTGGCATGGTGTCCTGCCTCTTTCTTGGCTTTTGTTTGGCTGGGAATCGATCAGGAGAGTCAGAGGCTCCTGTGGGCCTGGGAGTGGGGTCACAGCTCTGTCACCTGCAGCCCCACAGCCTGGGACAGGGTATTTCAAACATGGCAAGGGTGGGAGAGCAGAGCAGCCTCAGCAGCTGTGGGCAGGAGGGGCAGGAGGGGCAGTGCTGTCCTTTGGGGCACTGTGACAGCCAGGGGAGCACAGGGGGTGCAGTGCTGTCCCTTGGGGCACTGTGACAGCCAGGGGAGCACAGGGGGTGCAGTGCTGTCCTTTAGGGCACTGTGACAGCCAGGGGAGCACAGGGGCTGCAGTGCTGTCCTTTAGGGCACTGTGACAGCCAGGGGAGCACAGGGGGTGCAGTGCTGTCCTTTAGGGCACTGTGACAGCCAGGGGAGCACAGGGGCTGCAGTGCTGTCCCTTGGGGCACTGTGACAGCCAGGGGAGCACAGGCTGTGTGTGCCTTGTGATCCTTCCAGGGATCCCCAGACTGAGAGCTCGATGTTCCCTTGTTCCTCACGGTGCCACCAAGGCAGCAAGGGCTGGATGAGCCCCTCTTGTGCCTCCCAGCAAGCTGTCCTGTCAGTGGGGCACAGAGCTGGTGGCACCTGGAGCCTCCCTGGTGCCTGGAGCAGAGGCTGTCCCCTTGCCAGGGCGGGCTGTCACTCCTGCACAGCTCTGTCACCACTGCTGCCTCTGCTGATCCCATTCATGGGCTGCAGCTGCTTCTTCCCTGTCACCCCTGCAGGCACCCTGGGAGTGTCCCCAGTGATTTTGGGGCTGCATGTCAGCAGCACCTGCACAGTGATGGGCAGAAAAGCTGAAATGGCTCTTGAAGGGAACAAATGCAGAAAATTTTAGTGAAGGATGGATATTATTTATGGATTTCTTCCTATTGTAGCTGCTAAAA